>NW_021703779.1:66727362-66912731 GCF_005190385.1 Monodon monoceros | reverse complement strand
ACATTCACAAAAAGAGGAAAAGGGAAAAAATATCATAGATCTCGCTCCTAAATTCCACCTCTTCAATTTGGGATCATTCCCTGTCTATTCAGGTATTCCACAGATGCAGGGTATATCAAGTTGATTGTGGAGCTTTAATCCGCTGCTTCTGAGGCTGCTGGGAGAGATTTCCCTTTCTCTTCTTTGTTCTTGCAGCTCACAGGAGCTCAGCTTTGGATTTGGCCCTGCCTCTGAGTGTAGGTCGCTGGAGGGTGTCTGTTTTTTGCTCAGACAGGACGGGGTTAAAGGAGCCGCTGCTTCGGGGGCTCCGGCTCACTCAGGCCGGGGGTGGGGGGGGAAGGAGGGGCACTGCGTGCGGGGCGGGCCTGCGGCGTCAGAGGCAGCGTGACGTTGCGGCAGAGGCCGGTGTGACGTTGCACCAGCCTGACGCCCGCCGTGCGTTCTCCCGGGGAAGTTGTCCCTGGATCCCGGGAACCTGGCAGTGGCGGGCGGCACAGGCTCCGCGGAAGAGGGGTGTGGAGAGTGACCTGTGCTCGCACACAGGCCCCTTGGTGGCGGCAGCTGCAGCCTTAGTGTCTCCCACGCGTCTCTGTGGTCCACGCTTTTAACCACGGCTCGTGCCCGTCTCTGGGGTTCGCGCTTTCAGCCGCGGCTTGCGCCCGTCTCTGGGGTTCGCGCTTTTAGCCGCGGCTTGCGCCCGTCTCTGGAGTTCCTTTAAGCAGCGCTCTTAAACCCCTCTCCTCGCGCACCAGGAAACAAAGAGGGAAGAAAAAGTCTCTTGCCTCTTCGGCAGGTGCAGGTTTTTCCCCGAACTCCCTCCCGGCTAGTCGTGGTGCACTAACCCCCTTCAGGCTATGTTCAAGCCGCCAACCCCAGTCCTCTCCCTGCGCTCCATCCAAAACCGAAACCCGAGCCTCAGCTCGCAGCTCCGCCCGCCCCGGCGGGTGAGCAGACAAGCCTCTCGGGCTGGTGAGTGCCGGTTGGCACCGATCCTCTGTGCGGGAATCTCCCCGCTTTGCCCTCCGCACCCGTCGCTGTGCACTACTCCGCGGTCCCGAAGCTTCCCCCTCCGCCTCCCACAGTCTCCGCCCACGGAGGGGCTTCCTAGTGTGTGGAAACTTTTCCTCCTTCACAGCTCCCTCCCACTGGTGCAGGTGCCGTCCTTATTCTTTTGTCTCTGTTTTTTCTTTTGCCCTACCCAGGTACGTGGGGAGTTTCTTGCCTTTTGGGAGGTCTGAAGTCTTCTGCCAGCCTTCAGTAGGTGTTCTGTAGGAGTTGTTCCACGTGTAGATGTATTTCTGGTGTATCCGTGGGGAGGAAGGCGATCTCCGCATCTTACTCTTCTGCCATCTTCAAGGTTCCCCCTCACTTTCTTTTGCTTTCCATTTGCATGGAATATCTTTTCCCATCCCCTCATTTCCATTCTGTATGTGTCCCTATGTCTGAAGTGGGTCTCTTGTAGACAACATATATATGGGTCTTGTTTTTGTATCCATTCAGGCAGCCTGTGTCTTTTGGTTGGAACCTTTAATCCATCCACATTTATGGTTATGATCAATATGTATGATTTTATTAACATTTTCTTAATTGTTTTGTTTTTTTATGTAGATCCTTTTCTTCCCTTGTGTTTCCCACTTAGAGAAGTTCCTTTAGCATTTGTTATAGTGTTGGTTTGGTTGTGCTGTATTCTGTTAGCTTTTGCTTGTCTGTAAAGCTTTTTATTTCTCTGTCAAATCTGAATGAGATCCTTGCCAGGTAGAGTAATCTTGGTTGTATGTTCTTCCCTTTCATCACTTTAAATATATCGTGCCACTCCCTTCTGGCTTGTATAGTTTCTGCTGAGAAATCAGCTGTTTTCCTTATTGGGGTTCCCTTGTATGCTATTTGTCATTTTTCCCTTGTTGCTTTTAATAATTTTTGTCAATTTGATTACTTTTTGTCCTGGTGTGTTTCTTTCTGGGTTTATCGTGATGGGACTCCCTGTGCCTCCTGGACTTGGGTGGCTATTTCCTTTCCCATGTTATGGAAGTTATTGACTATAATATCTTCAAATATTTTTCTCAGGTCCATTCTCTCTCTCTTATCCTCCTGGGACCCCTATAATGTGAATGTTGGTGCGTTTAATGTTGTCCCAGAGGTCTCAGGCTGTTTTCATTTCTTTTCATTCTTTTTTCTTTATTCTGTTTTGCAGCAGTTTTTTCCAGCATTCTGTCTTTCAGGTCACTTATCCGTTCTTCTGCCTCAGTTATTCTGCTATTGATTCCTTCTATTGTATTTTTCATTTCAGGTATTGTACTGTTCATCTCTGTTTGTTTGTTCTTTAATTCTTCTAGGTCTTTATTAAACATTTCTTGCATCTTTTCGATCTTTGCCTCCATTCTTTTTCTGAGGTCCTGGATCATCTTCACTATCATTATTCTGAATTCTTTTCCTGGAAGATTGCCTATCTTCCCTTCATTTAGTTGTTTTCCTAGGATTTTATCTTGTTCCTTCCTCTGGTACATAGTCCTCTGCTGTTTCATTTTGTCTGTCTTTATGTGAATGTGGGTATCATTCCACAGGCTGCACGACTGTAATTCTTCTTGCTTCTGTTGTCTGTCCTCTCTTGGATGAGGCTCAACAGCTGATTTGTAATCAGAAACAGTGGAGGCCAGATAACATTCAAAATACTGACAGAAAAAAAAAAGTCAACAAATAATTCCATACCAAATTTCTCCTTCTGAAGGAGAAACTAAGAGTTCTCAAAAAATAAAAATAAAAAAAACCCTGGGATAATTCATTTTTAGCAAATATGCTGTATAAGAACTATTAAAGGAGTCTTCAAATTTGAAATCAAAGGACAAGAGATAATAACTCAAATGAAGGTATTCATCAACAGAAAATATTGAAAAAGCTAACACAATTAAGTCTAACCATATAAGTATTATAAAAATAAATATAAATCTTTGAAACCTCAATTATAAGAAAAAATGGTCAAAAAATGTTACTTCATTCTATCAAGAGACACACTATGACTCATAAAGAATGAAAGTAATAATAATAGCTAACATTTAGTATGGGCTCATTATGTGGCAGACACTCTTCATAAATGCTTTCCATGAATGAATTAACTTTAATTCTCAGAACAGCTCTATGAGATTGGTGCAATTTTTACACCATTTAACAATTCAGAACTGAAGAATGGAAAGGATGAGAAAATTTTCTTAGGTCTCAGGACTATCAAGGGACATAATTTTTATTTTAATCCAGGCAGACTGATTTCAAAACATATGCTCTTAATCACTATGTTATATAGGCTCTTAAAGTAAAAATATAAAGTATATGATACAAAAGAACCCAGAAATAATCATATTAACATCAGAAAAATGATTTAAAGGGAGAAAGCACTATGTGGGGCTACAGGTCAATCCATAATATTTTAGTGTCAACTGCACAGTGAAGCTGTAACTGTAATAAATGTATATGAGAAAATAATGGCATTAAAATATAGAAAATAAATACTCGTGATTATATAATAAGAAAGTATTAAAAATAATGTAGTCTTTATTGGTTTTATATATTTTTTTAATTATTGAGATTTTTGTAGTGGCCCAATATATGTAAATATTCCATTATTAAGTAAAAAAGATGTGATGAATTGGGAGATTGGGATTGACATATATACACTAATATTTATAAAATGGATAACTAATAAGAACCTGCAGTATAAAAAATAAATAAAATTAAATTTTAAAAAATTAAAAATGTGCATTTTCTGATATCAGGCAGCAAGGATTGATATAGACCTATTAGACCAGCTTTATTCAGTTTATTTATTTGGATTCTTTCCAAATTTTCTAAATTTTGTCAATTGTGTTTCTATTTTTTGGTATTTATTCCATTTTTTCTTGATGTATTTTAATGTTGTGCTATTTTCTATATAATATCATAACCTTTAGAAATTCATTTTGAATTATACTTTTAATGAAGCATTTCTCCTATGTTTTGTTTAACTTGTATATAAATTCAATTTTGGTTGACATCAATATTATACCTACAACTTTCTTTATGTTGATGCCTATACTTTTACTGTCATCTTTCTGCGTCATTGCTTTAGATCCCTCTTGTAACTTGAATTTAAGATTCTCTACAAATATTATCTCCTCAGAGAGGCTTAACTTAATAGTCATCTATCTCCTCAACTGGCTCTATATTCTTTGATAGAACATATCACCATCTGAAGTTATATTATATGTCGATTTACTTGTTTATTTTACTCACATTCAGTAGAATGTGAACCCCATGAGGACAGAGACTTTACCTGTACTATTCACTACTGTATCCCTGATGTTTCAAACACTTCACTGTTGATTTTAATAAATGTGTTTATACCATTGAAATTTGTTGATATGAAATATACTTTTCTTAATTCTAACATGATTTTATATGTTATTATTGTTCTTCATATTTTAGCTTTTTAGCTTTTGCTACATCTTTTATGATTTATTTGTTTTAAATATATGTTTATATGCTTTATGATAATTGAAGGATGTAACTATTTTTTCTACCTGTACTTTCCTCCTAGATTTTCTCATTCTGTTCCATGGGTTTAAACACAATCTGCATGCTAATAACTACAAAATGCTCATCTTCAGGCCTAAACTTGCCTCAGAACACCTGACTATTCTTATTGCTTACACTTTATTTCCACATCCTTTGTCACAAACTTGCTCTTCCTCTCCAAAATACACCTTGAATGAAGTCACTTCTCACCATCTCTACCACTAACACAGTCCTGATACATCCACTATCATCTCTTGCATGGATTACTGCAACTGGTTTCCTTGCCTCCACTCTTAACACTCCACAATCCACTCTGTGCCCAGGAGCTATAGTGAGCTTTCAAAAAATAATATGGATCACATATCTCCTCTGCTTAAATCCTTCAATGGATTCCCTTGATCCTCAGATTAAAACCCAAACTTTTTATCATGTGTTTCAAATATAAGATTTATAAATCCTTCAAAGCTCACCTCATACCATTTCTAGCCACAGGCCCTCTTGCAGTGTCTCATTCAGGATATTTTAGTTCTTGTCTCAGAGTATTTGCATATGCTTTTATGTCTGGGTGGAAATTTCTCTCTCCCATGAATAGCACATGCTAGCACGTAAAAACATTGCTGCATAACTGAATTGTTAAAGTTATCATTTTATATTATATTTGAACCTCTGTCTCTAGATTTAGGTATCTATTCGATTTTTGCTATAAAAATGAAAAAACAAATAACATGATTACAACTTTTAAACTTTTGTGTTTTATCTCCCAATTTTTTTCTTTATAGTACTAAATGTATATTTTCAAGTTTATAATACTTATATTTTGTTCTGAAGCCATGATGTTATAGTTTTGGTGGTTGGCCAAGGTACTATTAGCCCATAGTTGGGGAGACAGATTTATACTGACACTTTCTTTGTGCCTTTTCCCAAACGGTTACCCACTCACTTAATAGTTATCTGTATTATATCTTCAAATTTGGTAAATCTCTTATTGTTACAGCTAATTAGGTCTGACTGTTTAAGACCTTCTGCCTTCACTTTCCCATATTTCTTCCAGCTAGAGAGTACTGACATTTTTTTTTAACTCTGTGTCAGTGTGGAAGTATGGAGGATGGAGAGACACTTTCTACCTTTCACCCAGGAAACTCATTTGCCTTTTTCAGTCCTTTTCCTTATAGATTAGGAGGTATGAGTGACACTTTCCCAAATGCAGTCCACTTTCTTGCACCCAATACCACCCTTAGCCCCATCATCGAACCACTCCTCAAGCAATGTGGATAGAAGTTATGTGCCAGTAGCTAAAATCCCTGGTCTATATATCCTTGGACAAAAATTTCCAGAATGCATGGTAGGAGATTATGCCCCTTATTTTTTTATAGTGTTGAAGTATTTATTTTTTCATTTTAAAATTCATTTTTGTCCATATCACTTATTTTTCAAGGATTTTTTTGTCATTTGATTATACTCTGTCATCTTATTCAGAGGTATTTCCAGATAGAATATTTTAAAATGAATACATGGATTAATGGACACATGGATGGAATGAGGAAAGAAAGCAGATTGGAAGAGGAAAAGAGAGGATCAGGAAAATATTTAGGAGACTGTTCTGGTCATCCTGGTGGAAGATGGTGTGAAATTTACTCTACTAGTGGTAAGGTAGGTGGAGAGGAGTGGATACATTTTGGGATATAATTTGGAATAGAACTGATCATATTGTAGACTGGGTGTGGAAATAAGAGAAGTGTCGAGAACAGAGTTAATTACCAGGTTTTTGACATGAGTAACTGGATGGATGGACTTGCTGTATTCAGGAATAAGAGATGCAGGGAGAAGAGGCAGGGGTGGGTAGAATAAGACACAAAAGTACAAGATTGAGATGGCTGTGTGATATCCAAATGGGGCTCAGAATAAACATTTCAACTGGAAGATAATTTTTGGAATCAGATGACAGAAAAATGTTACTTGAAGTCAGTGAAATAAGCTGGTGGTCACATGGGATAGTCTGTTTTCAACTCTAGGGTCACACTTAGAGAAACATTAAATGAGAGGTTAGGTTATAGCGTTTTTTCTTCCTCTCCAGCTGGTCTCTCTCCATCTCTGTGAAACTAGTTCTAGAGAGGGTGACCAGAGGGGCGTGGCAATGATTTGAAGGCATTGTTCTCTCACTGCTTGCGCAACCTTAAGATTCTGACACATAGCTTGGTTGCCAGGTTACTACAGCTCAAAAACTGGAGGCAAGAGCTTTTATTTTCACATACAGTCAGCATCTGCTAATGGCCAGATGTTGCTGGCAAAGTTCAAAACCCGGTGAAGCTTGCAGCAGATCTGAAAAGCACTGTGGATGCTCAAAAGTGGGTGAGGCAGGGGTGCTCCCTCAACTTTTGTATTGAACTAACACTAATCTAAAATGTCGTTAAATGAAGAAAAAGATGAAGGACCTCTGAATCTATCAGCAATGCCCAGAAAAATTCAAGATGAATTAGTTTATGTAATCCAGACATCTTTAAACAATATAGCTAGACAAGTAAATGATCTAAATAAATATGCTGAATACTTATTTGGGGAACTAACCAAAGAGATTGATAGGGTCTCTTTCAAACTTAAGACTTTACAACAGAGCGTAATCCAGTTAACTGATGGCATTACCCACAAGGATCCAAATGAAGGAGTGTCCTTGCAAATTAGAAAATCAAGGAAAATGTTTCGAAGTACAGTTTTTCAAACACAGCCAGTATACTCTTCCATACCTGTTAAAATATGTGAAAAATATGATGCTTGTGTACAGACATCAACTCTTACTATGCCTGCTCATTACTGCCAAGATAATAGAGAAAGTTTAAAGATTTATCCTGCTTCATATTGTTTTGAAATTTCTAAAAAAAATTATATCTGAGAAAGAAAAACAAAAGGGAGGGAATTTCAAGCAAAAGAAGCACCTAGATTATCCCTTTGAGATAGAATGTGTGCCTCAAAGTCAATTGATAGAAGATAATCTTACAGTGGACCATATCGCAGATGCTTGTGGTGAGACCTCTCATTCATATGTAGATCAACCATCTGAAAGTACATTTTCCACTTTCTCATTTAGTGAAATCAGTAAACTTCTAACAAAACCTGTAGGGAAAGTGTTATCCTTCCCTCTACAACAGCCAATGCATGGATCTGGTGATGTGAAGAATTCACATAGCTATATCAATTATGGAACTGGAATGGGAGAATAGTTGCAATCCCAACCTCAAACTCATCTTAAAACAGAGGTGTTTGTGAGTCCCACAGCACCAAATTCACCACCTCCACTACCACCTGATTGGTTAGCTCTATTAAGAGCTTCAAAGAGGATAAGTATTCCCTCAATAATGCATTCCCCAACTCAACTTACATCAACTGTTTTCAGGAATGCAGCAGCATCACCACCTCCTGATTGCCTTCAGACTACTCTTGATGCAGCTCTTCTAATTACACCACCTCAAACAGAGTTCTCTCCTCCAATACCTGAAATTTTCCAATATAATGAACTGATACCAGATGATATAGTCCCACAAAGTGAATATAAGGAAATGCCTCCACCTTTATCTCCTCCTTCAGTAACTTCACCTAGATTTCAATCAAGGGCTGAAGTTGCAAATCTAACTGACTCTGCTTCAGTTGTACAATTACCAAGATCTTCAGCTTTTCAAGCTGTGAGACCTTCATCTGCAAAATCAAGACTTTTTGTTGCAAAATCACCAAGATCTTCAGTTCCATCAAGACTAAGATCTTCACTTCCACCACCACCAAAATATGTGGTTCCACCAGCATGAACATCTTCAATTGCACCATTACCAATATCTTCAACTCCACAAATACTACAAAGTTCAGTTCCACTACCATCAGTATCTTCAAGTCCACAAACATCAATATCTTTAATTCCATCATCAAAACATTCAGTTGCCCAGTCAACAAGACATTCATTTGTCCAATTATCAGGATGTTTAGATACACAGTCATCAATATCTTCAGTTTACAGTTACCAAGATCTTCAGTTGCACAACCAACAGGACATTGGATTACACCACACCCAATATCACCAAGTTTGAAGTCAACAAAATCTTCCACTCTATAATCACTGTTTACTTTCCTACAATCACCATCTTCCATATCAAGCCCTTGGGCTCTATCAGTTTCCTGATCTTCATCAGCTGTAGTTTGTCCTGGTTTAAAGCAATTTCCTCCATCAACTCTATGGATGATCAATAAAGCAAGGAGGGCCTTGATGGAAGCAATTAGAAAACGTGTTCTGCTATTCAAAACTAAAGAACAATGTGTACCCAAAGCCAAAATGGAGATTCCTGAAATTGAAGCAAGTAGTATCCTGATCCGTCATAAAGCTACAGGATATAATTCTGGTGAATAAGACCAGGTGAGGCTGTTTAGATGGATGAAAAGTAAACAAATAAATACAACTAAAGTAAAAATAAATGTCTATTGTCTTATTCTATTTAATTAACTAATTTATAATATTTGGCTTTTTTACTTTTTTAGAATTAAACACGATATTTTTTCCAAGAAAACTGTCAGCACATGCTCCACCCTAAATATTTTACAGTTTTCTTAAGTTGCTCAAATAAACCAAAACTACTGACTATTAAGCACAGATAGCCCGTATGCTAGTTTTTTACAAATTTTCTTGAAGACAATTAATATTGAAATTCTGAACTTAGCAAGGCCATGTATTCCATTTCAAATAATGCTTAACTCAAGCTTTAAGAATCTCTGTCTCAATTATATGAATGTATTTAGTAAGCATAAATAATTTATAGTTCTAAATTTACCTCAAGGGGCTGGAACGATCAATTTTTTATTTTTTAATTTATTTTATTTTTAACACTTTATTGGAGTATAATTGCTTTACAATGGTGTGTTATTTTCTTCTTTATAACAAAGTGAACCAGCTATACATATACATATATTCCCATATCTCCTCCCTCTTGCATCTCCCTCCCACCCTCCATATCCCACCCTTCTAGGTGGTCACAAAGCACCGAGATGACCTCACTGTGCTATGCGGCTGCTTCCCACTAGCTATCTATTTTACATTTGGTAGTGTATATATGTCCATGCCACTCTCTTTGTCCCAGCTTGCCCTTCCCACTCCCTGTGCCCTCAAGCCCATTCTCTACATCTGCATCTTTATTCCTGTCCTGCCCCTACATTCTTTGGAACCATTTTATTTTTATTAGATTCTATATATATGTGTTAGAATACGGTATTTGTTTTTATCTTTCTGACTTCACTCTGTATGAAAAATTCTAGGTCCATCCACAAATAACTCAATTATGTTTATTTTTATGGCTGAGTAATATTCCATTGTATATAGGTGTCGTAGCTTCTTTATTCATTCATCTGTCGATGCACTTAGGTTGGTCTCATGTCCTGGCTATGGTAAATAAAGATGCAGTGAACATAGTGGTGCATGACATGTTTTGAATTATGGTTCTCCCAGGGTATATGCCAGTAGTGGGATTACTGGGTTATATGGTAGTTCTATATGTAGTTTTTTTAAGGAACCTCCATACTGTTCTCCATAGTGGCTGTATCAATTTACATTCACACCAACAGTGCAAGAGGGTTCCCCTTTCCCCACACCCTCTCCAGCATTAATTGTTTGTAGATATTTTGGTGATGGTCATTCTGACTGGTGTGAGATAATACCTCATTGTAATTTTGATTTGCATTTCTCTAATGATTAGGGATGTTGAGCATCCTTTCATGTGTTTGTTGGCAATCGCTATATCTTCTTTGGAGAAATGTCTATCTAGGTCTTCTGCCCATTTATTCATTGGGTGGTTTGGTTTTTGATATTGAGCTGCATGACCTGCTTGTATATTTTGGAGATGAACCCTTTGTCAGTTGCTTCATTTGCAAATATTTTCTCCCATTCTGAGGGTTGTCTTTTGGTCTTGTTTATGGTTTGCTTTGCTGCGAAAAAATTTTCCCTTTCATTAGGTCCCATTTGTTTATTTTTGTTTTCATTTCCATTTCTCTGGGAGGGGGGTCAAAAAGATTCTTGCTGTCATTTATGTCATAGAGTGTTCTGCCTATGCTTTCCTCTAAGAGTTTTATAGTGTCTGGCTTTACATTTAGGTCTTTAATCTATTCTGAGTTTATTTTTGTGTATGGTGTCACGGAGTGTTCTAATTTCATTCTTTGATATGTAGCTGTCCACTTTTCCCAGCACCACTTATTGAAGAGGCTGTCTTTTCTCCATTATATATTCTAGCCTCCTTTATCAAAAATAAGCTGACCATATGTGTGTGGGTTAGTCCCTGGGCTTTCTATCCTGTTCCATTGATATATATTTCTGTTTTTGTGCCAGTACCATACTGTCTTGATTTCTGTAACATTGTAATATAGTCTGAAGTCTGGGAGCCTGATTACTCCCGCTCCGTTTTTCTTTCTGAAGATTGCTTTGGCTATTCGGGGTTATTTGTGTTTCCATACAAACTGTGAAATGTTTGTTCTAGTTTTGTGAAAAATACCATTGGTAATTTGATAGGGATTGCATAGAATCTTTAGATTGCTTTGGGTAGTATATTCATTTTCACAATATTGAGTCTTCCAATCCAAGAACATGCTGTATCTCTCCATCAGTTTGTATCATCTTTAATTACTTTCATCAGTGTCTTACAGCTTTCCACATACAGGTCTTTTGTCTCCTTAGGTAGGTTTATTACTAGGTATTTTATTCTTTTTGTTGCAATGGTAAATGTGAGTGTTTCCTTAATTTCTCTCTCAGATATTTCATCATTAGTGTATAGGAATGCAAGTGATTTCTGTGCATTAATTTTGTATCCTGCTACTTTACCAAATTCATTGATTAGCTCTCATAGTTTTCTGGTAGCATCCTTAGGATTCTATATGTTAAGTAGAATGTCATCTGCAAACAGTGACAGCTTTACTTCTTCTCTTTCAACTTGGCTTCTTTGTGTTTCTTTTTCTTCTCTGATTGCTGTAGCTAAAACTTCTAAAACTATGCTGAATAATAGTGGTGAGAATGAACACCTTGTCTTGTTCCTGATCTTAGTTGAAATAGTTTCAGTTTTTCAACATTGAGAACTATGTTGGCTGTGGGTTTGTTATATATGGCCTTTATTATGTTGAGGTAATTTTCCTCTATGCCTACCTTCTGGAGGGTTTTTATCATAAATGGGTGTTGAATTTTGTTAAAAGATTTTTCTGCATCTATTTAGATGATCATATGGTTTTTATCCTTCTTAATATGGTGTATCACATTGATTGGTTTGTGTTTATTGAAGAATCCTTGGATTTCGGGATAAACATCACTTGATCATGGTGTATGATCCTTTTAGTGTGCTGTTGGATTCTCTTTGCTGGTATTTTGTTGAGGATTTTTGCATCTATGTTCATCAGTGATATTGGTCTGTAGTTTACTTTTTTCATGGCATCTTTGTCTGGTTTTGGTACCAGTGTGATGGTGAAATCATAGAATGTGTTTGGGAGTGTCCCTCCCTCTGCTATATTTTGAAAGAGTTTGAAAAGGATTGGTGTTAGCTCTTCTCTAAATGGTTGATAGAATTCACCTGTGAAACCATTTGGTCCAGGGCTTGTTTTTTGGAAGATTTTTAATCACAGTCTGAATTTTAGTGCTTGTGATTGGTCTGTTTATATTTTCTCTTTCTTCCTGGTTCAGTCTGAGAAGGTTGTGATTTTCTAAGAATTTGTCCATTTCTTCCAGGTTGTCCAGGTTGGCATATAGTTGCTGGTAGTAATCTCTCATGATGCTTTGTGTTTCTGCAGTGTCAGTTGTTACTTCTCCGTTTTCATTTCTAATTTTATTGATTTGAGTCTTCCCTTTTTTTCTTGATGAGTCTGGCTAATTGTTTATCAATTTTGTTTTATTTCTCAAAGAATCAGATTTTAGTTTTATTGATATTTGCTTTTTTTCCCTTCATTTCTTTTTCATTTATTTCTGATCTGATCTTTATGATTTCTTTCCTTCTGCTAATTTTGGGGGTTTTTTGATCTTCTTTCTCTAATTGCTTTAGGTGTAAGGTTAGGTTGTTTATTTGAGATGTTCCTTGTTTCTTGAGGTAGGATTGTATTGCTATAAACTTCCCTCTTAGAACTGCTTTTGCTGCATCCCATAGGTTTTAGGTCATCGTGTTTTCATTGTCATTTGTTTCTCAGTATTTTTTGATTTCCCCTTTTATTTCTTCAGTGATCACTTAGTTATTTAGTAGTGTATTGTTTAGCCTCCATGTGTTTGTATTGTTTACAGATTTTTTCCTGTAATTGATATCTAGTCTCATAGCGTTGTGGTTTGACAAGATACCTGATATTATTTCATTTTCTTAAATATACCCAAGGTTTCATTTGTGACCCAAGACATGATCTATCCTGGAGAATGTTCCATGAGCACTCTAGAAGAAAGTGTATTCTGTTTTCTTTCTGATTGAATGTCCTACAATTATCAATTAAGTCCATCTTGTTTAATGTATCATTTAAAGCTTGTGTTTCCTTATTTATTTTCATTTTGGATAAGATGTCCATTGGTGAAAGTGTGTTGTTAAAATCCCCTCTATGATTGTGTTACTGTCGATTTCCCATTTCATGGGTGTTAACATTTTCCTTATATATTGAGGTGCTCCTTTATTGGGTGCATAAATATTTACAATTGTTCTGTCTTCTCCTTGGATTGATCCCTTGATGATTATGTAGCATACTTCTTTGTCTCTTGTAATAGTCTTTATTTTAAATTCTATTTTATCTGATGTGAGAATTGCTTCTCCAGCTTTGTTTTGATTTCCATTTGCATGGAATATCTTTTTCCATCCCCTCACTTTCAGTCTGTTTGTGTCCCTATGTCTGCAGTTGGTGTCTTGTAGACAGCATATATACAGGTCTTTGTTTTGTATCCATTCAGCCAGTCTGTGTCTTTTGGTTGGAGCACTTAATCCATTTACATTTAATGTAGATATCAATATGTATGTTCCTATTCCCATTTTCTTAATTCTTTGGGGTTTGTTATTTTAGGTCTTTTCCTTCTCTTATGTTTCCTGTCTAGAGAAGTTCCTTTAACATTTGTTGTAATGGTGGTTTGGTGGTACTGAATTCTCTTAGCTTTTGCTTTTCTGTAAAGGTTTTAATTTCTCCATCGAATCTGAATGTGAACCTTGCTGGGTCAAGTAATCTTGGTTGTATATTTTTCCATTTCATCACTTTAAATATGTCCTGCTACTCCTTTTTGGCTTGCAGAGTTTCTGCTGAAAGATCAGCTGTTAACCTTATCAGGATTCCCTTGTATATTATTGGTTGTTTTCCCCTTGCTGCTTTTATTTTTTTGTGTGTGTATTTAATTTTTGATAGTTTGATTAATATGTGTGTTGGCGTGTTTCTCCTTGGATTTATCGTGTATGGGACTCTCTGCACTTCCTGGACTTGATTGGCTATTTCATTTCCCATATTAGGTAAGTTTTCAACTATAATCTCTCCCAATATATTCTCAGTCCCTTTATTTTTCTCTTCTTCTAGGACCTCTATAATTCTAATGTTGTTGTGTTTAATGTTGTCCTAGAGGTCTCTGTGATAGTCCTCAATTCTTTTCATTCTTTTTTCTTTATTCTGCTCTGTGGTAGTTATTTCCACTATTTTATCTTCCTGGCCACTTATCTGTTTCTCTGACTCAGTTAATCTGCTATTGATTCCTTCTAGAGAATTTTAATGTCATTTATTTTGTTCTTTTTCACTGTTTGTTTTCTCTTTAGTTCTTCTAGGTCTTTGTTAAACGTTTCTTGTATTTTCTCCATTTTTTTCCAAATATTTTGGATCATCTTTCCTGTCATTACTCTGAATTCTTTTTCAGGTAGACTCACTATTTTCTGTTCATTTGTTTGGTCTGATGGGTTTTTACCTTGCTCATTGATCTGCTGTGTGTTTGTCTGTCTTCTCATTTTGGTTAACTTACTCTGTTTGTGCTCTCCTTTTTGCAGGCTGCAGGTTCATAGTTCCTGTTGTTTTTGGTGTCTGCCTCCAGTGGCTAATGTTGGTTCAGTGGGTTGTGTAGGTGTAAAACATTTTTCTCTCACTTTGGATGCTCTTCACTTTTGCTTTCATTCAGAGTAGTATTCACAGGATTCTGTGACTTCCCAGGAGTTTCTCTGAGCCACTGTCATGCTGGGAGACTTTGGAATTGGGGCTCATGCCCCCGCGGATGGAAGTATTGCTCTTTCACCCATCCAACCGCTACCAGGGCCAACTGCATCTGCCAACTTTTCATTTTTTTAGGTGCCTTGTCATCTAACTAAATTGACCTATCTCCAAGATTTTCAAGTTTCTAAATGAAATATTCAGAAATAATAACTTTGTTCACATAATATTAAAATATGTTTTAGTAAATTATTTTACAAGTCAATTGAATTCAGGTGTCTGGGTGAGTTTTCTTAAGGAAATCATTTAAAAGAGAGAGCCAAGGTCTGGACCTTAAGAAATTCTAAAAGTTAAAGTTCTTGGAATGGTCGAGAGTCCTCAGATAAGATTGAAGCTAAATGATCATACAGCTAGGAGAGGAATAAATAATCTGGGAAGTAAGACTCTTTCTAGAAGTACAGAGAATGAATATTTCAAGAAAAGAACATTCAACTATATGAAATGCTGCAGAGAAATAAGATACAATAAGAACTGAAAAATACCAATTGGTTTTGAATCACTTTACTGTTCACCAGAAAGTAACACAACATTGTAAGTCAACTATACTTTAAATAAGAAAAAAGACAGTGAATAGCCAAAGCAGTCTTTAAAAAAATGTAAGCTGGAGGTATCACACTTCCTGAGTTCAAATTATATTAGAAAGTTATGATAATCAAAAAAAGTTTGGTATGATATGATCCAGCAATTCTACTCCTTGACACATATCTGTAAAAACTGAAAACTCTAGGTTGAAAAGATACATGCAATCCAATATTCATATCAGCACTATTTACAACAGCAAATGCATGGAAGCAACCTAAAAGTCCGTGGGAAGATCAATTGATAAAGAAGATGTGGGGCTTCCCTGGTAGCACAGTGGCTGAGAGTCTGCCTGCCGATGCAGGGGACATGGGTTCGTGCTCCGGTCCAGGAAGATCCCACATGCCGTGGAGTGGCTGGCCCCGTGAGTCATGGCCGCTGAGCCTGCGCTTCTGGAGCCTGTGCTTTGCAGTGGGAGAGGCCACAACAGTGAGAGGCCCGCGTACCACAAACAAAACAAAACAAAACAAAAACAAAGAAGATGTGGCACATATATACATAATAGTATATTACTCAGCCATAAAAAGGAATGAAATGTTGCCATTTGTGGCAACATGGATGTTCCTAGAGAATGTCATACCAAGTGAAGCAAGTCAGACAAAGACAAATATTATATAATATCACTTACGTTGGAATCTAAAAAATAATGCAAAAGAACCTATTTACAAAACAGAAACAGACTCACAGACATAGAAAACAGACTTATGATTACCAAAGGGGAAAGTGGGGGATAAATTAGGAGTATGAGATTAACAGATACACATGACTATATATAAAATAGATAAGCAACAAGGATTTAACATATAACTCAGGCAACAATATTCAATATCTTGTAATAACCTATAATGGCTGATAATCTGAAAAAAATATTTGTATAATCACTTTGCCATACACCTGAAACTGATGCAATATTGTAAATCAACTATGCTTCAAAAATGTATGGTATTGGCATAGAAACTGACACATAGAACGATGGAACAGAATGGAAAGTCTAGAAATAAGCCCATGCATATATGATCAATTAATTTACTGCAAAGGTGCCAAGGCTATACAATCAGTAAAGGATAGTGTCTTCAATAAACAGTGGTGGAAAAACTCTATAGCCACATGAATAAGAGTAAAACTAGACTCCTATCTTAAACCATAAACAAAATAAACTCTAAATGGATTAAAAGTGATGGCAGTAACTTGCATAAGACATTCCTCTTTAATATAAGCCTTTTTAGTCAATAAAGTAGGCATCCATGTGTGAACAAAGACCACTCTGTGGGAGTTTGCATTTAGCTCCAAGGGAACCAAGAAGAATCTTGCCCATCAGTGCAGGTGGTAGGAAATATTCAAACCTCCATACATTCTGCAGAACCAACAGAAGCAACAGGACTGTCTGGACCTCTCTTGCTGCTGTTTGGCAAGGATTGAGTAAGTGCTGAATTGGGCAGCATTTACCCATGAAAAAGAATTTTTTGCAGAACACCAGCCCTCCTGAAGGGAGACTCCAACACACCATTAGAGAAAAAAATAAAGAAAAATATACATTTTGCCACAGCAAAGACAAGTTTGGTTCCAGCAAAGGTGGTAAGAGAAAACTTTCCTAAAACTCTTCACCCCCAAGAAGGCCCTGATTGGGGCTGATTCATCTAACAGAAACTATCCTTCAGGGAAACAAGAGAGCAGTGAGAGAGGGTCTGCTTACTCCAGCTGGATGGGATGCAGCAGGAGAAACCCATTTCTCTCCACCAGCATCTAAAGTACTAAGGTGGGAGCACTGTGACTGGGGGGAGGGAGGATACTTGAGAAAAGACAGATAAGAATTTCAAATGGCTTTAAAATAATTATTCTCAGTAGAAAGTCCACCCACATGCCTCTGGGTGTACCATCTCTGGGGAATTTCTTACCATGTCTACAATAGCCAAACACACTGAGTGCTACACCCACACTTCTTCCCACTCTGCTAACCTCTTCTTGGGTGTGATCTCAGGTGCATCTGAGAGAGCAAGCTCCTGAGAGCTCTGGTAGACAATTAACATGGCCAAAAACAAGAAACAGTTGGTAACCAAGGGAGAAACCATAAACTTGAGCTATAATGCCACCTTCTGGAAAACAAAAGAGAGGTTCCTAATAGACAACCTGGAGAATTGTAAGAACTAAAGAACACATAAAAGCTTATTTAAGGAGGTATCTGTTACCTCAAATGCAGAAGCAGAATGCATGACTAGAAGCAATAGGAAAAATCAAGAAAATGTGGCATCATAAGAAGAAAATTATAACTTTCCAGCAACTAAACCAAGATCATAGAATATTGTGATATAACTGATAAATATTTGAAAATAGCTGTTATAAGGAAATTCAGTGAACTACAAGAAAATTTCAAAATATGATTCAATGAAATCAGGAATAAAATTAATGAATAGAGAGACTTCTTTACCAAAGAGACTGAAATAAAAAATAAAGGAACAGAAATTTTAGAGCTGAAGAATTCAATGAATGAGATGAAGAATGCAATAGAGAACATCTGTAGTAGGGCAGACCAGATGGAAGTGACAATAAATGACTTGGAGTATAGGAATGTAGAAATAATATAGTTAGAAGAGGAGAGGAAACTAAGGTTTAGAAAGAGTGAAGAAAGACCGTGAGAGCTATCTGATTCTATCAGAAAGGGAAATATTTGAATATAAGGGTTCCAGAAAGAGAAGAGAGGGGGAAGGGGGCAGAGAGTTTATTTAAAGAAATAATAGTTTAGAACTTCCCAAACCTGAGGAAAGACTTGGGCATACAAGTCCACGAAGATGATAGAACACGTGATTATCTCTATGCAAAAAGACCTTCTTTATGACACATTATAATAAATGTCAAGATCAACAAAGAAAGAATCATAAAGGCAGCCAGGGATAAAAAGAAAGTGCCCTACAAAGAAACTCCCATTAGGCTAAGAGTGGTTTACTCAGCAGAAACTCTACAGGTTAGGAGAGAGTGAAATGACACGTTTAAAGTGTCAAAAGATAAAAATTGCCAGCCAAGAATACTTTATCTGTTAAAGTTATCCTTCAGATATGAGAAACAAGGCTTTCATAGACAAACAAAAGCTGAGAGAGTTTATCACCACTAGACCTGTCTTGCAAGAAATGCTGAAGGGAGTTCTTCAAGCTGAAATGAAAACACACTAATCAATGACATAAAAACATATAGAAGTACACAACACACTGGTAAAGGTAAAAAATAGACAAACAGATTTAGAAAGCAGTAACTATGTATTAGATGATGTGTTTGCCACTTAACTATAGTGTAAAAGTTAAAGGGAACGATTAGTAACAATAACTATAGCTATGCAAGTTGTTAACAAATGCACAACATATAAAAAAGGTAAATTATAACATCAATAATATTAAAAGGTGAAGTAAAATGGTGGAGCTTTTTAAGCATTTGAAGATGACTTGCTATAGTCCTAAAAAGAACTGTTTTACCTATTAGGTGTTTTGGGTAATTCACAAGGTAGCCACAAAAGAAAAACCTAGAGTAGACCCACAAGTGAAAAAGCAAAGGCAAAACAGCATGCACCACCACAGAAATTAACCAATTTAAGAAATCAGGCAGAGACAGAGGAAGATGGAAACAATAGAAATACAAAACAACCAGAAAGAAATTAATAAGATGACATTAATATATACTTATATACCAATATTACAATAAATGTAAATGGATTGAACTCACCAACAAAAAGGCACTGAGTGGCAGAATTGATGAATACAACAACAACCCAGTTCTATGCTGTCTATGAGACACCCATATCAATTTCAGGACACCCTTAGACAAAGTGAAGGAATGGAAAAAGATATTCCATGCAAGTGAAAACATGGTTAGCTATACTTATATCAGAGTGAATAGACTTAAAGCCAAAAGCAGTAAAAAGAGACAAGGAAGGTTATTATATAATGAAAAAGGATCAACCCATCAAGGAGATATAACAATTATAAATATATACCCACCCAACATTGGAGCTCCTAAATATATTAAACAAATACTAATAGATCTGAAGAGATAAATAGAGAATAATACAAAAATAGTAGGGGGTTTCAATAGCTAACTTTCAACAATGGTTACATCATTCAGACAGAAAATCAACAAGAAAATGATGGACTTGAACCATAGAGTAGATTGAATGGACATAACAGTTATTCATCCAACAGCAGCACAATACACATACTTCTCAAGTACACACAGAACATTTCTAAGGATAGATCATATGATGCAACACAAAATAATTCTTAACAAATTTAAGAAAATTAAAATTATACCAAGTATCTTTTCTGATCACAATAATATGAAACTAGAAATCAACAAGAGGAAGGTTAGAAAATCTACAAACATGTGGAAACTAAACAACACATTCTGAACAACTAATGGGTCACAGAAGAAATCAAAAGGGAAATCAAAGAATATCTCAAAACATATTTTAAAAAATCAACCTACCAGAAAACTATGGGACACTGCTAAGACATACAAATGGCCATCAGATACATTAAAAGGTGCTCAAAATCACTAATCATCAGGGAGATGCAATCAAACAACAATGAGATATCATCTCACACCGGTTAGAATGACTATTATAAAAAGACAAGACACAGCACGTATTTGTGAAGATGTGGCACAAAGGGAACACTTGTGCACTGTTGGAGGCATTGTTAACTGGTATAGCCACTATGGAAAACAGTGTGGAGATTCCTCAAAAAATTAAAAATAGAACTCCCATATGATCTAGCAATTCCAATCCTGGGTAAATAGCCAGATGAAATGAAATCATTATCACAAAGATGTAACTGTATTGCCAAATTTATAGCAGATTATTCACAATAGTCAAGGTACGGAAACAAGCTAAGTGTGTCCATCAATGGATGAATAGATATGTACAATGGAATATTATTCAACCTTAAAAGGAGGGTAATCCTGTCATTTGCAATGAATTTGAGCACATTATGCTTAGTGAAATAAGCCAGGCAGGGGAAGACAATACTGCATTATATCACCTATATGTTGAATCTAAAAAAAAAGTTGAATTCATGGATACAGAGAGTAGAAAAGTGGTTACCAGAATATGAGGGTTGGGAGAAATAGACATAGGTTGGTAAATGGGTATAAAGTTTCAGTTATAATGAATAAAGTCTGAGGATCTAATGTATAACCTGATGACTATAGTTGATAACACTGTATTGTATAGGTGAAATTTGCTAAGAGAGTGCAACAAAATGTCACAGAAATTTAAATATGTGAGATGATAAATGTGTTAATTAGCTTGATAGGAGGAATCCTTTCATCATGTATATGTATATCAAACCATCATATTGTACACTTTAAATATCTTATAATTTAATTTAACCTCAGTAAACCTGGAAAAAATAAAAGAATTACAAAAAATATAAAGGGAACTCTTATACACTATAGGTAAGAATGTAAATTAGTATAGCTATTATGGAAAAAGTATGGAGGTTCCTCAAACAATTAAAAAAATAGAACTACTATATGACACAGGAATCCCACTTCTGGGTGTATATCCAAAGGAAATAAAATCTGTATCTTGAAGAGTTATCTGCCTTCTGTTCATTGCAACATTATTCACAACAGCCAAGGTATGGAAACAACCTAAGTCTCTGTGGACAAATGAATGCATAAAGAAAATGTGATATCTATATGTATCACACTATGTCCTAGTATATAGCTTTATCCTAACCTCCAGTATATATAATGGAATGTTATTCAGTCTTTAAGGAAATTCTGTCATTGCAACAACATGGATGAACCTGGAAGACATTATGGTAAGTGAAATAAGGCAGAGTCAGAAAGAAAAGTACTGCATAATCTCATTTATGTGTGGAATCTAAAAAAATCAAACTTATAAAAGAAGAAAATACAATGGTGGTTACCAGCTACTGGGGGTTTGGGAAAATGGGGAAATATTGGTCTCAGGGTACATTCAGTTATGCAAGTTGAATAAGTTCTAGAGATCTAAAGTACAGCATTGTGACTATATTTAATAATACTGTATTGTATACTTGGAATTTGCTAATGAAATAGATTCTAAATGTTTTTGCCCCCCCCAACACACACAAAAGGAAATTTGTGAGGTGATAGATATATTAAGTAGTTTGATTGTGGTAATCAATCACAATGTATACATATATAAAAAATCACATTGTACACTTTAAATATATACAATTTTTATTTGTTAATTAGACTTTAATAAAGCTGGGAAAAAATTTAAAGCACACAGAAAAGACAAACAAAAAAAACAATAAAAAAGAAAGAGTTAAGTCTTTTAATCACTTATTTAATAGTATAAGCATAAAGCTAAAGCTGAAGGAAGTGCCATCTCCCCCTTTTCCTTTTTTCCCCATGGAATAACCCACTGGTAATAGTTGTATCAGCAGTGGTGTGGAGCTTGTGTCACAATTGAGGAAGCCCCAATAAAAGGCTTCCACAGTTTCATGGACCATGAGGATGTGGGCAGGTGAGATTGGTAAGGATGAGAGGGTAAGGATAGGAGTGGAGTGAACCTGAGTAGGGAAAAGTATATTCACGTCTTCCCTGCTGAGGCAGTCTCAGCAGAGGTTCTGAACAGCACAAGATTGCATGGAATCAGATAAAGAGTAATAGAAATGAAGTTGCCCAACGTAGACATGTAAATGTGTGAAAGAGCACGACAGTCAGAGGGCCTGAAACCTTGACTACAACTCTCCTCAGAGACTGCAAAGCATTGTCGGTACACCAAGTCTGGCATAAAGAAGGCAGTTTCCACATGAGACCTGCCAGGAAAAGCCTTTATAATTGCCTACAGTTAAGCCTGAAAGAAATCACACGTAGGTTTTATTTTTCTTTTTAATACTTATTTTTATTTTATTTTCTTGTGGAAAGAATACTTAACATGAGATCTACTTTTAAACAAATTTTATATATACAATATGTTATTGTTTTTAAAACATTTTTATTGGAGTATAGTTGATTTACAACGTTGTATTAGTTTCAGATGTATAACAAAGTGAGTCAGTTATACATATACATATATCTACTCTTTTTTAAATTCTTTTCCCATATAGGTCATTACAGAGTACTCAGTAGAGTTCACTGTGCTATACAGTAGGTCTTTATTAGTTCTCTATTTTATATATAGTGTGTATATTTCAATCCCAGTCTCACAATTTATCCCTCCCCTCCTTACTCCTTGGTAACCATAAGTATGTGTTCTATATCTGTGATTCTATTTCTGTTTTGTAAATAAGTTCATGTGTACCTTTTATTTAGATTCCACATATAAGTGATATCATATGATATTTGTCTTTCTCTGACTACTTCACTCAGTATGATAATCTCCGTGTCAATCCATGTTGCTGCAAAAGGCATTATTTTGCTCTTTTTTATGGCTGAGTAATATTCCATTGTATATATGTACCACATCCTCTTTATCCATTCCTCCATTGTTGGACATTTAGGGTGCATCTGTGTCCTTGCTATTGTAAATAGTGCTGTAATGAACATTGGGGGGCATGTATCTTTCAAATTCTGGTTTTCTCGGGGTATATGTCCAGGAGTGGGTTTGTCAGGTCATATGGTAGTTCTATTTTTAG
Organism: Monodon monoceros; assembly: GCF_005190385.1. NCBI lineage: Eukaryota > Metazoa > Chordata > Mammalia > Artiodactyla > Monodontidae > Monodon > Monodon monoceros. The sequence continues at coordinate 66,889,797 of NW_021703779.1, read as the reverse complement.
TTTTCTAAGTAACCTCCACACTGTTCTCCATAGTGGCTGTACCAATTTACATGCCAATCAACAGTGTAGGAGGCTATGCTTTTCTCTACACCCTCTCCAGAATTTATTGTTTGCAGATATTTTGACAATGGCCCTTCTGACCAGTGTGAGGTAATACCTCATTGTAGTTTTGATTTGCAATTCACTAATAATTAGGGATGTTGAGCAACTTTTCATGTGCTTTTTGGCCATCTGTGTGTCTTCTTTGGAGAAATGTCTATTTAGAACTTCCATTCAATTTTTTGAATGGGTTGTTTATTTTTTAGATATTGAGCTGCATGAGCTGTTTGTATATTTTGGAGATTAGTCACTTGTCAGTTGCTTCATTTGCAAATATTTTCTCCCATTCTGAGGGTTGTCTTTTTGTTTTATGGTTTCCTTTGCTGTAAAAAATGTGTTTAATTAGACCCCATTTGCTTATTTTATTTTCATTACTCTAGGAAGTGGATCAAAAAAGATATTGCTGCAATTTACATCAAAGAGTGTTCTGCCTATGTTTTCCTCTAAGAGTTTTATAGTATCCGGACTTACATTTAGGCCTTTAATCTATTTTGAGTTTATTTTTATGTATGGTGTTAGGGAGTGTTCTAATTTTGTTCTTTTACATGTAGCTGTCCAGTTTTCCCAGCGTCTCTTATTGAAGAGACTGTCTTTCCCCCATTGTATATTTTTGCCTCCTTTGTCATACATTAGGTGACCATAGGTGTGTGGGTTTATCTCTGGATTTTCTATCCTGTTCCATTGATCTATATTTCTGTTTTCATGACAATGCCATACTGTTTTGGTGACTCTAGCTTTGTAGTATAGTCTGAAGTCAGGGAGTCTGATTCCTCCAGCTCTGTTTTTCTTCCTCAAGATTCCTTTAGCTATTTGGGGTGTCTGTTTTAATTCCATACAAATTGTAAAATTTTTTTCTAATTCTGTGAAAAATGCCATTGGTAATTTGATAGGGATTGCATTGAATCTGTAGATTGCCTTGGGTAGTATAGTTATTTTGATGATATTGATTCTTCCAATCCAAGAACATGGTATATCTCTCCATCTGTGTTGTCTTTTATTTCTTTCTTTCTTTATTTCTTTTTTATTTCTTAGTATCTTATAGTTTTCTGAGTACAGGTTTTTGCCTCCTTAGTTAGGTTTATTCCTAGGTATTTTATTCTTTTTGATGCAATGGTAAATGGGATTTTTAATTTAATTTCTTTTTCTGATCTTTAGTTGTTAGTGTATAGGAATGCAAGAGATTTCTGTGTAATAATTTTGTATCCTGCAACGTTACCAAATTTGTTGATGAGATCTAGTAATTTTCTGGTAGCATCTTTAAGGATTCTATATGTTTAGTATCCTGTCATCTGCAAACAGTGACAATTTACTTCTTCTTTTCCAATTTGGACTCCTTTTATATATTTCTTTTTCTTCTCTGATTCCCATGGCTTGGATTTCCAAATCTATGTTGAATAATAGTGGTGAGAGTGGACATCCTTGTTTTGTTCCTGATCTTAGAGGAAATGCTTTGAGTTTTTACCACTGAGAATGATGTTTGCTGCGGGTTTGTCATACATGGCCTTATTATGTTGAGGTAGGTTCCCTCCATGCCCCCTTTCTGGATAGGTTTTATCATAATGGGTGTTAAATTTTGTCAAAAGCTTTTTCTACATCTATTGAGCTGATCATATGCTTTTTATTCTTCAATGTCTTAATACGGTGTATCACTTTGATTAATTTGTGTATATTGAAGAATCCTTGCATCCCTGGGATAAATTCCACTTGATCATGGTGTATGATCCTTTTAATGTATTGTTGGATTCAATTTTATTTTTTTTTTTTTTGCGGTAAGTGGGCCTCTCACTGTTGTGACCTCTCCCATTGTGAAGCACAGGCTCCGGACACACAGGCTCAGCGGCCATGGTTCACAGGCCTAGCCGCTCTGTGGCATCTTCCCAGACCGGGGTATGAACCCATGTCCCCTGCATCGGCAGGCAGACTCTCAACCACTGCGCCACCAGGGAAGCCCTAATGTGTTGTTGGATTCAATTTGCTGGTATTTTGTTGAGGAGTTTTGTGTCTATGTTCATCAGTGATATTGGCCTGCAATTTCTTTTTTTTTTCGGGTGGTATCTTTGTCTGGATTTGGTATCAGGGTGATTGTAGCTTTGTAGAATGAGCTTGGGAGTGTTCCTTCCTGTGCGAATTTTTGGAAGAGTTTCCAATGGGTAGGGTTAACTCTTTTCTAAATGTTTGATAGAATTCGCCGGTGAAGCCATCTGGTCCTGAGCTTTTGTTTGTTGGAAGATTTTTTTGGGGGGTGGGGTAGGATTTTATTTATTTATTTATTTTTGCTGTGTTGGGTCTTCGTTTCTGTGTGAGAGCTTTCTCTAGTTGTGGCAAGCAGGGGCCACTCTTCATCGCGGTGAGCAGGCCTCTCACTATTGCGGCCTCTCCTGTTGCGGAGCACAGGCTCCAGATGTGCAGGCTCAGTAGTTGTTGCTCACCGGCCTAGTTGCTCCACGGCATGTGGGATCCTCCCAGACCAGGGCTTGAACCCATGTCCCTTGCATTAGCAGGCAGATTCTCAATGACTGCACCAGCAGGGAAGCCCCTGTTGGAAGATTTTTCATCAGTTTCAATTTTAGTAGTTGTGATTGCTCTGTTATTTCCTATTTCTTCCTGGTTCACTCTTTAGGGTTGTGCCTTTCTAAGAATTTATCAGTTTCTTCTAAGTTGTCCATTTTATTGGCCTATAGTTGCTGGTAGTAGTCTCTTATGATGCATTGTGTTTCTGTGGTGTCCATTGTAACTTCTCCTGTTACATTTCTAATTTTATTGATTTGAGTCCTCTCCCTTTTTTTCTTGAGTCTGGCTAAAGGTTTATCAATGTTTTTAATCTGCTCAATGAACCACCTTTTAGTTTCATTGATCTTCACTACTGTTTTCTGTGTCTCTATTTCATTTATTTCTGCTCTGAACTTTATGGTTTCTCTCCTTCTACTAAATCTTGGTTTTGCTTTTTCTCCTTTCTCTAGTTGGTTTAGTTGTAAGGATAAGTTGTTTATTTGAGATTTTTCTTGTTTCCTGATGTAAGATTGTATTGCTATAAACTTCCCTTTAGAACTGCTTTTGCTGCCTCCCATAGGATTTGGATCATCATGCTTTCATTGTCATTTGTCTCTAAGTATTTTTTGTTTTCCTCTTTGATTTCTTCAGTGATCCTTTGGTTGTTTAGTAACATATTATTTAGCCTCCATATGTTTGTGTTTTAAACAGTATTTTTTTTCCTGTAATTGTGTTCTAGTTTCAAAGTGTTGTGGTCAGAAAACATGCTTGATATGATTTCATTTTTTTTTTAATTTACTGAGGCTTGATTTGTGACCCAATGTATGATCTATCCTGGAGAATATTCCATGTGCACTTGAGAAGAATGTATATTCTGTTGCTTTTGAATGGAATGTCTTATAAATATCAATTAAGTCTATCTGGTCTAATGTGTCATTTAAGGCTTGTGTTTCCTTATCAATTTTTGGTCTGGATGATCTGTCTATTGGTGTAAGTGTAGTGTTAGTGTCTCCCACTATTACTGTGTTACTGTCGATTTACCTTTTTATGGCTGTTAGCATATGCCTTATGTATTGAGGCGTTCCTATGTTGGGTGCATATGTATTTACAATTGTTATATCTTCTTCTTGGATTGATCCCTTGAGCATTATGTAGTGTCATTCCTTATCTCTTTATATATTTTAAAGTTTATTTTGACTGACATTAGTATTGCTACTCTAGCTTCCTTTTGATTTCCATTTGCATGGAATACCTTTTCCCATCCCCTCACTTTTAGTCTGTATGTGTCCCTACGTCTGAAGTGGGTGTCTTGTACACAGTATATATACAGGTCTTGCTTATGTATCCATTCAGCCAGTCTGTGTCTTTTGTTTGGAGCATTTAATCCATTTACATTTAAGGTAATTATCGATATGTATGTTCCTATTGCCATTTTCTTAATTGTTTTGGGTTTGTTTTTGTAGGTCTTTTTCTTCAGTTCCTCTTTTGTTCTCTTCTTTTGTGGTTTGATGACCATCTTCAGTGTTGTGTTTGGGTTGATTTTTCTTTCTTGTGTGTGCATCTATTGTAGTTTTTGTTCGTTTGCATTTACCATGAGATTTTGATAAATCAGTCTCTATATACGCCAGATTGTTTTAAGTTACTGGTCTCATAATTTCAAATGCAATTCCCATTTCCTGCATTTGCACTCTCATTTTCTCATAGTTGCTTATTTTGATATCGTCTTTGTGTATGGACGATTTCCTGCTTTTAATGTATGTTTCCCTTTACCATTGAGCTTTCCTGTTTGTGATTTTCTTGTTTCTAGTTGTGACCTCTTTCTTTTCCCCCTGCCTAGATAAGTTCCTTTAGCATTTGTTGTAAAGCTGGTCTGGTGGTGCTGAATTCTCTTAGCCTTTGCTTGTCTGTAAAGCTTTATATTTCTCCATTGAATCTGAATGAGTGTCTTGCTGGGTAGGGTTTCTTGGCTGTAGGCTTCTCCCATTCATCACTTTGAATATATTGTGCCACTCCTGTCAGGCCTACAGAGTTTCTGCTGAAAAATCAGCTAAAAACCTTATGGGGATTCCCTTGTACGTTATTTGTTGCTTTTCCCTAGTTGCTTTTAATATTTTTCTTTGTATTTAATTTCTGTTAGTTTGATTAATATGTGTCTCGGCATGTTCTTCCTTGGGTTTATTCTGTATGGGACTCTCTGCCCTTCCCGGATTTTGGTGACTACTTCTTTCCCAGATTAAGGATATTTTCAATTTAATCACTTCAAATATTTTCTCAGGCCCTTTCTCCTTCTTCTCCTTCTGGGACCCATATAATTCAAGTGTTGGTGCATTTAATGTTGTGCCAGAGGTCTCTGAGACTGTCTGCATTTCTTCTAATTCTTTTTTCGTTATTCTATTCCACAACAGTGATTTCCACACTTCTGTCTTCCAGCTCACTCATCCGTTCTTCTGCCATGGTTATTTTGTTATTGATTCCTTCTAGTGTATTTTTCTTTTCAGTTATTGTATTGTTCATCTGTGTTTGTATTTTCCTTAGTTATTTTAGGTCCTTGTTGAACATTTCCTGTATCTTCTTGATCCGTGCCTCCATTTTTTTTATGAGATCTGGTGTCATCTTTACTCTCGTTACTCTGAATTCTTTTTCAGGTAGATTGCCTATCTCATCTTTGTTTATTTTTTCTTGTCAGTTTTTATCTTGCTACGTTATCTACAAAATATTTCTCTGTCATCTCATTTTGTCTAACATACTGTGCTTGTGATCTCCTTCTGGCAGGCTGCAGGATCATTTTTCTTCTTACTTCTGATGACTACTCTCTGGTGGTCAAAGTTGGTCCAGGGGCTTGTACAGCTTTCATACTGGGAGGGACATTTATCTGTCCTCTGGTGGGTGGATCTGGGTCTTGCCCCTCTGGTGGGCAGGTTTGTGTCAGGTGGTACGTTTTGGGATGGCTGTGGGCTTAGTATGACTTTAGGCAGCCTGTCTTCTGATGGGTGGGGCTGTGTTTCTGTGTTGCTTGTTGTTTGGCCTGAGACATCCCAGTACTGGAGCCTGCAGGATGTTGGGTGGGGCCAGGATTTTGTGCCAAGGTGGGGATGTTCAGGAGAGCTCACGCCAATTCATATATGCTGAGATCTCTGCTACCAGTCCCTGTGCCCTCAGAGTGAGCTACAGTCAACTCCTGCCTCCCCAGGAGACCCTACAAAACCCCTAAATAGGTCTAGCTCAGGTTCCTATGGAGATGCTGCTCTGTGCTGTGTCTCAGTGTATGTGTGACCTTGTGTGCACACTCCAAGAGTGGAATCTCTGTTTCCCCCAACTCTATGGAGCTCCTTCACTGAAGCCCCACAGGCCTTATAAGCTAAATGCTCTGGAGGTTCTTCCTCCCATTGCCAGATCCTCAGACTGTCTTGGAGGGCAATTTTTATGTGGGAATGTCCCCGTGTGACCTGTGTAGGTCTATTTATTTATTTTTTTATGGTGCGAGGTCTATTTTAGTATGGATGACTGCCACCACTTTCCTCACTTTATGCTGACCATTTTCCCCTTGATAGGGGGGTTTGACTGGTGTTGTGGTGACCAGAGCCTGCCCTAGATATTGAGCAGGGTCTCCCCTTTGCTCTGTGGTTGTCACTGCCCTGTCAGGGGCAGGGTCTGTTCCCTAATTGTTGAAGGAGAGGCTGCCAGATCTGTTTCTTAGCTGTGTTTCTGATCTGTGTTGTTAGGTATGTGGGATTGGATCACTCCCACTGGGAGGGAAGCCACTGAGTATTCCCTTTCTGGAACTGTTCACATGTGAGTGTGCTCTGTTGTGTCCCCTTTCACCTAATGTGTGGGCACACAAATTTCACTGTTGCTGGCACTGCTTTCAGTCTCACCTTAACCATGTGTATGCCAGCAATTGTTCTTGTTGACTCTCAGGCGTTATTGTCACTAGGCCACTGGCACAGATCCACTGAAGTCAGGTCCCAGGACTGCAGTAGTCATAAACTGCAGCTCATACTCTGGCCTGGCCTAACCCCCATGTGTATGCACCCAAAAAGCCCATAGCTTCTAAAGCTAGACCTGTCTCAGCTACAGGAGCACTTGTTTTCTGTTCAGAGGTTTTGTAGGCACTGAATTTAGGAAGTTGTCAGTGGAGGTGTAATTCCTCTATACATGCAGCCACGAGGAGATATTTCAGTTCTTTTTCTGTAGTCACACAGCCTCAGGGGCTCAGCTGTGGTTTCCACCCCACCTCTGGTCAGATTTCCTAGTGGTGCTAGCTCTCTGCATGCTCCCAGGAGAGCAGGGCAGGTCCCAGCATCTTCAGGCAGATTTCTTAGTGGTGGGAGCTATCAGTGCCCTCCAGAGATAGTGGGGGCAGGTCCTGGGGCCCACGAGTGGATTTCCTAGTGGCCAGAGTGATCTGAACCATCCTGGGAGAGTGGGAGCAGGTCCCAGGGCCAACTGGTGGATTTCCTAGTGGCAGGAGCTATCTGAACTCTACAGTGTCAGCTGGGGTGGGTCCTGAGGTCTGCTGGCAGAATTCCTAGTTATGGCAGTTATCAGGGCCCTTCTGGGTCAGTGGGAGCAGGGCCTGGGACCTTCTGGAAGATTTCCTAGTGGCCAGAGCTGTCTGTGCCTTACCAGGTCAGTGGGGGCAGGTCCTGGCACCCACTGGTGGATTTCCTAGTGGAGGATGCTTTACATGCCCTCCCAGGACAAGGGGTGTGGTGCCTGGTGTCTTCCTGTGGGTATGGAAGAGGTCACCAGTGGCTGTCTCTGGAGCTCAAAATGGTGGCCGTCACTCGTGCTTGACCCCGGAGCTCCTGTAGGCAGTGTCCTGTTGGCTGGGAGCACTCACAGGGAAAGAAGCTCTTTTGGTGGTCCCACCCCTCTCCTCAGGCACCTCCCAATAATGGTGCCGTGTCTCTCTGGTGGGCCCCGGCTTCTGAGTACACCCTCAGTTGCCACAGCCCAGCCTCTTCAGGCTGTTTCTGCACATCTAACCCTGGTCCACTCCCTGGGTCTGACTAGCAGAGCCTCAGTTTCAGTACCCAGCCACCACCCCCACTGACAGAGGAATATTTCAGGTTGGGGAGCACAGGGTGGTGGTGCCGACCCTCTGTGCAGGTTACTCTTCATTTTGCCTTCCACAAACCAATTGCTGCTCTCTCCTCTTAGGCTCTGAAGCTCGCCCTCCATCCAGGCTGACCTCCCCATTGGTGAGGAGACTTTCCAGAGTGTGGGAACATTTCCTCCTTCACAGCTCTCTCCCTGGGGTGCAGGCCCCTTCCAGACTCCTTTTTCTTTTTCTTTTTGTCCTACCTGAGGTCTTCTGTCAGTGCTCAGTAGCCGTTCTTTGGGAATACTTCCACTAATAGATGTATGTTCAATGTTTTAATGGAAGAAGTTGAACTCCATGCCCTACTTCTCTGCCATCTTGATGAGTCTCTTCACACACAGGTTTTTTAACAAGGAGCTGGACCCCACAATTTTGAAGGTAGAATCTAGGAGATTTGTTGGTAGACAAGACATTGGAATCAAGGATGACACTCAAAATGACTTGAGAGGGCTTCCCTGGTGGCGCAGTGGTTGAGAGTCTGCCTGCCGATGCAGGGGACATGGGTTCATGTCCTGGTCTGGGAAGATCCAACATGCCATGGAGCTGCTGGGCCCATGAGCCATGGCCACTGAGCCTGTGTGTCCGGAGCCTGTGCTCTGCAATGGGAGAGGCCATAACAGTGAGAGGCCCACGTACAGTGAAAAAAAAAAAAAATGACTTGAGAAACTAGAAGAATGGAGTGGCCATTAACTGAAATGGAAAAAAACTCATGAAGATCAGGTTTGGGGGCAGATCATGAATTCAATTTTGAACACATTGAAGGATTTTTTTTAATGTTTAATTAATTAATTTTCTTCTTATTTTAATTAGGTAGTATATTCATATGGTTAAAAATTTTTAAAAAATAATAAAGAGAATAAGGAGAAATTATAATGAGAAGCTTTGTTTCCACCTTTGTCTCATTCGACCTCATTTTTCCTGATAACCCTAACTACATTTATTAGTTTTCATTTCCCTGCAGTGCTTCTTTATGCCCATACAAATACAAATCTATATTTTATTTTCACCCTTTTCTTTCCCAAATGAAGTATTTTATACACTCTATTACACATTAGTGTTTTGGTGTGATGTTATGATTTTTTTCCTGAGTATATTCTGGACATATTTTCATATCAATGCATAGATATATTTCTCATTATTTTTTTGAAACTGCAGAGTATCTGACTGAGTAGATGTGCAATAGTTTTAACCAGTCTTCTACAGATTTATCCTTAAGTTATTTATAGTGTTTTGTCATCACACATACACACACACACACAAAGTTGTAATACATAACCTGTAGAGAAGTAAAACATGAAGGAAAAGAAGAAGCCATAGTACAGAATCATAAATATTAGACTAATAAAAGTTTAACTATTCTAAATTTCAAAAAATATGCAAAATTAAATCATAAACAGAAAAAAAGCTATTTAATATATACTGCTATCAAATTTTTGCTCTCCTTCAGCAATCCCACTACTGGGCATATACCCTGAGAAAACCATAATTCAAAAAGAGTCATGTACCAAAATGTTCATTGCAGCTCTATTTACAATAGCCAGGAGATGGAAGCAACCTAAGTGTCCATCATTGGATGAATGGATAAAGAAGATGTGGTACATATATGCAATGGAATATTACTCAGCCATAAACAGAAATGAAATTGAGTTATTTGTAGGGAGGTGGATGGACCTAGAGTCTGTCATACAGAGTGTAGTAAGTCAGAAAGAGAAAACAAATACTGTATGCTAACACATATATATGGAATCTAAGAAAAAACAAAACAAACAGTCATGAAGAACCTAGGGGTAAGACAGGAATAAAGACACAGACCTATTAGAGAATGGACTTGAGGATATGGGGAGGGGGAAGGGTAAGCTGTGACAAAGTGAGAGAGTGGCATGGATATATATACACTACCAAACGTAAAATAGATAGTGAGTGGGAAGCAGCCACATAGCACAGGGAGATCAGCTAGGTGCTTTGTGACCACCTAGAGAGGTGGGATAGGGAAGGTGGAGGGAGGGAGATGCAAGAGGGAAGAGATATGGGAACATATGTATAACTGATTCACTTTGTTATAAAGCAGAAACTAAAACATCATTGTAAAGCAATTATACTCCAATAAAGATGTTAAAAAAATTTGCTCTCCTTAGTATACAAAGAGATTAAAACATTGAGAGACTATATTAGATACACATAAGAATAAAAGCCCTCATAAGAATTAAAGATATTATCAAAAAGAAAAAAAAACAGTCAAAAAATGGACAGAAGACCTAATAGACATTTCTCCAAAGTAGACATACAGATGTCCAACAGGCACATGAAAAGATGCTGAATATCACTAATTATTAGAGAAATGAAAATCAAAACTACAATGAAGTATCACCTCACACTAGTCAGAGTGGCCATCATTAAAATAACTGCAAATAATAAATGCTGGAGAGGGTGTGGAGAAAAAGGAACTCTTCTACACTTTTTGTGGGAATGTAAACTGGTGCATCCACTATGGAAAACAGTATGGAGTCTCCTTTAAAAACTAAAAAGAGGGCTTCCCTGGTGGCACAGTGGTTGAGAATCTGCCTGCCGATGCAGGGGACATGGGTTCGTGCCCCAGTGCGGGAAGATCCCACATGCCGCGGAGTGGCTGGGCCCGTGAGCCATGGCCACTGAGCCTGCGCGTCCGGAGCCTGTGCTCTGCAACGGGAGAGACCAAAACAGTGAGAAGCCCGCGTACCGCAAAAAAAAACAACAACTGAAAACAGAGTTACTATATGATCCTACCAACCGACTCCTAGGCATATATCTAGAGAAAACTCTCATTTGAAAAGATATGTGTACCCCAATGTTCATAGCAGCACTATTTACAATAGCCAATATATGGAAGCAACCTAAATGTCTGTTGACAGACGAATGGATAAGGAAAATGTGGTATATATATACATATATATGTATATATATTACTCAGTCAAACAAGAATGAAATAATGACATTTGCAGCAACATGGATGGACCTAGAGATTAAGTGAAGTAAGTCAGACAGAGAAAGACAAATATCATATGATATGTGGAATCTTAAAAATGATACAAATGAATTTATTTACAAAACAGAAAGTGACTCACAGACATAGAAAATAAACTTATGGTTACAAAAGAGGAAAGGGGAGGGGGAGGGATAAACTAGGAGTCTGGGATTAACATATTCACACTACTACATATGAAACAGATAAACAACAAGGACCTACTGTATAGCACAGGGAACTATATTCAATACCTTGTAATAACCTATAATGCAAAATTATCTGAAAAAGAATATATATACATAACTGAATCATTTTGCTGTACACCAGAAACTAACAGAACATTGTAAATCAACTATAGTTTAATTTAAAAAAAGATTTAAGAAGAACTAAAGATATTGCACAAGAATGGTCCAATAATAAAATAATAAAGACAATAACACAAATACAATAGAAGAACATTTTCTATAGTTTACAAAGTTCTGAATCCAGAAATACAAATTGTTTAAGATCAAATAATACTGATCTCACACATTTTGATAAATATTTGAATTTCAAGATAAAATAAAATTACATAAACAGGTTGGTAACATAAAAACATGATCTGTAAAGTGTTACTTTCAGGTCTTTCTACAACATTAAAAAGCAGAAAAGCAGTATGTATAAAGTTTCTTAGGTCAACTTGCCAGCAGAACAATGAATAACAAAAATAAGGCATAAAATCAGACCAGTAAATCTGGTTAACAGTAAAGGAAAAAAAAAGCTAAAAACATTTTAAAAATTTGAAAAATTCTTTCCAAATATGATATACTTTAAGCCAAATATAAGAAAGGTAGAGGAAGCTAATTATTCTTTCTAAGAGAGCAAGGTCCTCTAACTTGACTTATCAATATACCATTTGGAAATTCTCCAAATGTGCTAGGCTGTTTTCCTGATTCAGTATGGCTGATTCCAATGGAGTGCTTATAAAAACAAATATATGTATATATAAAAAAACACATGTCCTATCTCTTTGTCCACTCCCACATCTAGCTGCTAAATGACTGATTGAATAGTATAAACCTGCTTTATCTTAACCTCCAGCTTACATTCTAAGGGTAGAAGTTGAATGATTTCTAGATAAACAAAGAAAGTGCTCACAAAAAACCCATGCATGATATTTTGAGGGAAGGAGAAGGTCTGTTTTTACTTTCTATAACAACAAAAATAATAACTGTAATGGTTTACATTTCTTGAGTCCTCACTGTGTTTGAGAAATTATGCTACATGATATATATATATGTACATTTTTCTCATTGTATGGAATAGGCATCTTTGTTATCTTCATTTTACAGATGAGAAAACCAAGACTCAGCAATATTAATACGCTTGCCCAAGATTATGTAGCTAGTCAATCATAGAGCTGGGTCTTGAGCCCAGGTAGTTCAAATCTAGCATCCATATATGTTATGATCATAGACAGAGGCAGATGGCTCCCCACCCAAGTTTTGCTTTGGATGTGGAGACTGAGAGACCACACACACAGACACAAAGACATGAAAAACTTATTACTTAAATAATTGTGATCTCTGGGAAGACTAAGACAGGTCTCTCAAGGAGGTTAAAAATGGTTTGAGAGGGCAAAGAAAAAAGACTGGCTAGGGGCCTTTATTGCAATTAGCAATAGGGGTAAGTGTTCCTGTGTATGGGAAGGGGATTTCATGGTTTAAATCTCACATTGGTCCCTAAGAAAGAAGCACTGAAGCATTCTTATCAGTTTATCCAGAGGTAGAGTACAAGGTGAAGGAGAGGGTGTGAAGTCTAAAAGCTGTCAGTAGTCATAATCAAAAAATGGTGTCAAATTTCTCATTACAATTCATCCTTTATGTTTAACTGATAACTGAAACACAACTTGTTTCATGTAATTTCATTTAAACTTGTTTGAGGAAGGCATTATTATAATTTTTGAGGCCTGCAACTTGAGGCCTGTAAGGAAGGTGAATGCTACATTGAATGTCTTGTTCAATAGCCCAGCATTCTGGAACTGAGAATGTGACTTGGTCACATAAATACTATCTGGAACTCTGAAATGGATGAAGATTGACCTAATGGGACCTTATATTTTGGCTTCAGTAAGTATAGACATGTATTATCTTTATTTATATTTGGGTATCTGTGAAGCAAGAACTTTCCAGAGTCATTTAACAGAAATGGTAGAAACTTAGGAAATGGCCTAAGAGTTTGTAAGTATGTGCAAATGGGACCATTTGTTGCCAAGGCATCTAGTATTAAGATGACTGCCTGAAGTTTGGCCAATCATGCTGGCCTTTGGGTCCTAACCTGTATCAGGGACATTTTAGTTAAGAGATGGAAAGCAGTAATATTTTACTGAGCTACATCACATATGAACTCCTATTACTGTTTACTTGGTTGCCCCCAAGGGGCTCCCCAAGTAACCAGGGGACCTGGAAAAGGGTGACCTCCTCCATCATTGTGGCATTTGGCAAGGCACTAGGATAGCTGAAGATACTCCCTTCTGCATGTGGAATATGCCAGAGGGTCCAGTTTGGGTTCCATCATGTACCAAAGATGACTAAGTAGTTGTGCTAAGCTTGTGAGGTACTGTTTCTGTGACCTAAGGCATAAAAGGGAGCTAGGTATGAAGGTTCTCAGGCTCAGGGCCTGTGAGATCCTCCATTTCCAGGAGAGTCGAGTATGTATCTAGTAATTCCCACTGTAATGTATAGCTCAGACTGAGGAGTGCAGTTTCTTACATCAAAAGCCCATGGACAATGTAAGGATATCATGAGGCATATGAAAATGTTGCTAAAACCTCTAAAATGAAGGAGTCTCTGGGGGCACTAATAAGAGTACTTCTTGTATTCTTTCATTGGAGGGAGTCCCAAAGTGGGACAATCTGAAAGTGCATAAGTGAGATTAAATGAAATTTGCAAATGAATAATATGTTGCCTTGATAGACCAAATAAGCCTAAAATATGTTGGGGGTGTTGAGATTCAATAACTGTTTCTTGACAGCATCAGGGATGAAACAACCATTGGTCTACCAAATAATTTTCAGGAATTTAATCAAGGTAGCAGGTCCTTGCACTGTGTGTGGAGCAATGGATCATCCCCTTTTTGCAAGCAATTTTGTATTTTTTCATCCTTAATGAGTGTGTCAAATGAATCCCCTAGGCGGAAGATGTCATCAATGTAATGTCATACCTGTGCTTCTGGAGGAAGGTGGAGAGAATTAGGATCTTGCCTGCGGAGACTGTGTGATGGCAAGGCTGTTGATGTACCCCATATGTAGCCTGGCAAAGAGATATTTTTTTTCCTGTCAGAGGTTAAGGTAAACTGCAACTGAGAGACTGTTGAAATAAGCAATGAATAAAACTTCAGCCAAATTTTTAATAACAAAATATTTTCCTGTTGCTATTTAGATGGAGTAAGTAATTTTCATATTATTGATTATTTGGTATGGGGACTTTAATGGATGGGACCACAACATTAAGGTTTCAGTAATACACTGTGGGACACCACTCATTCTTTCCAGAGTTAAAAGAGGTAATGTTGGACTGTTAAATAGAAGAGTGGTCATAATTATCTCTTCACTCATTAGGTTGTATATATTATGTTTCAATCCTCAAAGACTCTCTTGTTTTTTTAAATAGTCACAATGCTGTAAATTACATATCCATGATTTATTTATTTTATAACTGTAAATTTGTGCCTTTTGACCCCCTACACCCATTTTGCCCACCTCCACTGCCCACCTCTATAAGCTCATTTTTTTAGATCCCACATGTAAGTGAGACCATACAGTATTTGTCGTTCTCTGTCTGACATATTTCACTTTGCATAATGTCCTCAAGGTCCCTCCATATTGTTGTAAAAGGAAATATTTTATTATTTTTATGGCTGAATAATATTCCTCTGTGTGTGTGTGTGTGTGTGTGTGTGTGTGTGTGTGTGTGTATTTCACATTTTCTTTATCCATTCGTCCATCGGTAGACACCAGGGTTGATCCCACCATGTCTTGGCTATTGTACATAATGTAAGGAACATGGGAGTGCATATCGTTTTGAATTAGTGTTTTCATTTTCTTCAGATAGATAACCAGAAGTGGAATTACAAGATCTAACAGTAGTTCTATTTTATAGTTTTTGAATAACCTCCATATTGTTTCCATAGTAGTTGCAAGAATTTACATTCCCATCAATAATGCACAAGTGTTCCCTTTTCTCCACATCCTCACCAACACTTGTTATTTGTTGTCTTTTTGATAATAATCATTTGAAAGGGTGTGAGGTGATATCTCGCTGTGGTTTTGATTTGCATTTTCCTGATGAAGATTGATGTTAGAGCATCTTTTCATGTATCTATTTGACATCTCTATGTCTTCTTTGTATCTTTTGCCCATTTTTAAATCAGATTGTCTGTTTGTTTTGTTTGCTATTGAGTTGTGTGAGTTCTTTATGTATTTTGAATATTTGCTTCTTATCAGATACATAATTTGCAGATATTTTCTCTCATTCCATAGGTTGCCTTTTCATTGTGTTGATGGCTTCCTTTGTTGTGCAGAATCTTTTTAGTTTGATGTAGTCCCAGTTGTTTATTTTTACTTTTGTTGTTTTTGGTGTCAAATCCAAAAAAATCCTTGTCAAAATCAATGTCAGTGAGGTTATTGCCTATGTTTTCATCTTGTAATTTTATGATTTCAGGTCTTACATTCAAGTCTTTAATCCATTTTGAGTGATTTTTTTGTGTGTATGGTGTTAGATCATGGCCCAGTTTGATTCATTTGCATGTAGTTGTCCACTTTCCCCAACACCATTTATTGAAAAGACTGTCCTTTCTTCATTGTATATTCTTGGCTCCTTTGTCATAAATGAATTGACCTTATATGCATGGATTTAATTCTGGGTTCTGTTCCTTTGATCTATGTGTCTGTCTTTATGCCAATACCATAATGTTTTGATTATATAGCTTTGTAGTATAGTTTAAAATCAAGGATTATGATTCCTCTAGCTTTGTTCTTCTTAAGATTGCTTTGGCTATTTGAGGTCTTTTGTAATTCTAATTTTACTTGGCCAATTAATTATTTTAACTTAGGGAGGCATGGGAGTCCCACACTCTCAAGCCAGTTTATAAGTGCCAAATACTTAATTTTAATTTGTTACTTATTGTATCAGAGCATCCATACCCAGTATGTGATATTTTATGCAATTGCTGCTATGACTAAGGGGAATTTAGTGGATATAATAGTTCTAATGGCTAAAGTAAGGCATTTGTTCTTTATTTTATATTTGGTAACTATCCCAAGATTATAAGGGTACCATGTTTAAATTTAGTGTCCTAGCTACAGCAGTTCCTTTTAACCTGTACAACATATTCAGCAACCAAGAAAAAAAGTTACAAGAAATACCAAAGTCAAAATATACATTTTGAAGAGACAGAGCAAGGAGAACCAGACATGACAGAGATTTTGGAATTATCAACTGGGAGTTTAAAACAGCTATGATTAATGTACTAAGGTCTCTAATGGATAAAGTAGATATAGCAGGTAAGAACAGATGGACAATGTAAGTAGAGAGATGTAAATCCTAGGAAAGAACCAAAAGAAATATTGGAGATAAAAAATAATGTAACAGAAATTAAGAATGCCTTTGATGGGCTTATTAGTAGACTGGACACAGCTGAGGAAAGAATTTCTTAGCTACAGGGTATATCAATAGAAATCTTGAAAACTGAAAATGAAAGAGAACAAAGACTGGAAAAAAAACACCCCAGAATGTACAAGAACTGTGGGACAGCTACAAAGGTGTAACATATTTGTGATAGGAATACCAGAAGGAGAAGAAAGAGAAAAATGAATAGGAGGAATATTTGAAACTATAATGACTAAATTTTTTCTCAAATTAATGTCAGACATCAAATCACAGATCCAGGAAGTTCACAGAACGTCAGGCGGAAAATTGTCAAAAAATCTACACCTAGGCATATAATACCGAAAATTAAAGATAAAGAAAAAAATTCTGAAGAAGCCCAGAGGAGGAAAATCACCTTACCCATAGAAAAACAAAGATAAGAATTACATCCAACTTCTCCTCAGAAACCGTGCAAGCAAGAAGAAAGTAAAGTAAAACATTTAAAATGTTAAGAGAAACTCCCCCCCCACAAACCTAAAGTTCTATATCTTGAAAAATTATCCTTCAAAAGTGATGGAGGAATAAAGACTTTCTCAGACAAACAAAATCTGATGTAATTTATTGACAGTGTATCTGCCCTGCAATAAATGTTTTAAAAAGTTCTTTAGAGCGAGGAAAAATAATATACATCAGAAACTCAGATCTACATAAAGTAAGGAAGAACTTTAAGGAAGGAATAAGTGAAGGTAAAATATATCCAATTGGTGTATAGATAATATTCATATCATGTAATATATATTCTATGAGAGAGAGAGAGAGAGAGAATGTTAAGGAATTTCTTCATACAATTATGTGGTTTGACAAGTTTGAAATCTGCAGGCAGGCAGAAATACTTATAACAAATATAGTCTGTGGTTCTGTAACTGGCCACATAGTCATAACTGGTATTTGCAACTACCTTCTTTCACTATTTATTTCCTATTCTCTTTGCCTTCCACCAGCAACTTAGCTGGTCATGCCTCTTATGGCATGACTCAATCCTTCATTCCTGTAGGGTCTGGGCCATTAGTAGTCTTGTCTGAATTGGGTCATTATAGTTTTCTATTGACTCTATTTTTTTCTATTTAAGTAGAGTTGATTTACAGTATTATATTAGTTTCAGGTGTACAACCACAAGACATTACTTACTATAGGTAGTACTAAGAGACATCTTAAAGGAGCTCATGTGTTCCAAATATTCTTTCTTATCTCCATGTGTAGTAGTATCTGAATTCCTTGGTAATGAGGATTAATCACCCCAGAAAGCAAATAACTCCCTTCTTTGTCTGTTGCTTCAGAGGCATGAGAACACAAAGAGGCAAGGTGGCTATCTTAATTTCCATTTCAATGGAATCATTGTTGTGTTTCCTGGTGTAACCACTTCTACCTTTGGAACTAAGACCTCTAAGTCAGCATAGCATAAGGTCAAGAAACAAGAAGAAAAAAATTGCTGGTCGATCGCTAGTGGTAATAATGAGTGGTACCATTACCATTCCCACCTCTTGATTCCTGGACCTGTGAATCCTGGCTATAAGACAAATGGTACCACATATTAGAAGCTGATCCAAAGCACATACAGCCTCCTAGAGAACCTTGCTCTGGTCCTGCAAAGTAATGCCATCTATCTGTAATGCCATCTAACTAAGTCTTAAAAAAAACATTTCCCCTTTCAATTAAGCCAGCTGCTTCAGGATGCTGAGGAAAACTGTAAGTCCAGTTAATTCTATGAGCATGGGCCTAATGTCACACTGCTTTGTTGTGAGGGAGTCCCTCAATCAAAAGCAATTCTGTATGGAATACCATGATGGTGGATGACATTCTGTAAGTTTACAGATGGTAATATTGGAAGAAGCTTTGCATGCAGGGAAGGCAAATAATTATCCAGAGTTTCTATTACAGTAAGAAAAAAATGCTGCTGTTTCCCTGATGGAAGTGGTCCAATGTAATCAACTTGCCACCAGGTAACTAGATGATCATCCTAGGGAAGTGTGCCATACTGAAGATTCAGTGTTAGTTTCTACTGCTGGCAGACTGGGCACTCAGTAGTGGCTGTGGCCAAGTCAGCCTTGGTGAGTGCATATTCATGTTGCTAAACCCATGGATCACTTCCATCCCTGCCACCATGACCACATTTTTTACAAACCCATTGGACAATTTGGGGGTGTGTGGGTTAGAGGCTGATTGCATATCCACAGAATGAGTTATCCTGTCAATTTGATTATTAAATACTCCACTGTTTGAGTCACTAGGCATTGTGCTTCTTTTGTTGTTGTTGTTAGACAAGGCCAGATGCAACAACTTATCCTCAACCTTAGAAGGGATGTCTCAACATGCTCCACACCACTAGGCCCCAATAAATTTCAGTAAGGTAGAAGGCCCCTGAATTTTTTCAGATTTATTTCTCACCCTCTGACATTCAAATGTCATACCAGTAAATCTAGAGTAGTTTCTACTTGTTGCTTCTTTAGGTCCAATCTGCATAATATCATCAATATAAATGCACCAGTGTGATGTATTGTGGAAGCGAAAGGTGATCAAGATCCCTGCAAACTAAATTATGACATAGGACTAGAGAGTTGATATAAACTTGAGGTAGAACAGTGAAGGTACACTGCTGGCTATGCAAGTGTGTCTAGTGGTATTTAGTAATACTTATTGTGAAAAAAGCATGTGTCAGATCAATAGCTGTATACCAAATACCAGGTAATATGCTAGTTTGGTCAAGGAACGAAATCACACTGGAACAGAAGATGTAGTTGGAATGACCACCTGATTAAGTTTATAATAATCCACTAACATTCTCAAAGATCCATTTTCTTCACAAGCCAAATAGGCAAGTTAAATGGGAATGTGGTGGGAATAACCACCCCTACATTCATCAGGTCCTTGATGTTGGCACTAATTTCTGTAATCCCTCTATGAATATGTTATTTCTTTTAAATTACTATTTTCTTAGGGGAAGGCAGTTCTAGTGGCTTCCACTTTGTCTTTCCTACCATAATAGTACTTACTCCACAGGTTAGTGAACCAATGTCAAGATTCTGCCAGTTGCTGAATTCCAAAATCCAATTATGCATTCCAAAACTTGGGAAATAACCAGAAGATGGTTTCAGAGACACAATGGACCCACTTGGAGATGGACTTGATCACTTGACCTCTATAAGCCTCTAGTTTGAATGGTGGAGCACAGTGACAATTTGGGTCTCCTAGAATGAGTGTCAGTTTAGAGCCTGTGTTCAGTAACCCACAAAAAGTCTGATTTTCTTTTCCTTAATGCACAGGCACCCTGTAAGAAAACATAAGCTGCTTTGGGGAAGACTGAGATAAAATTTAACAGTATAATTTTTTGCAGTATAGCAGATTCTTACTTCAAGGGAACATGACTTCCCCTTTATTCAAGGGGTTCAAGTCTGTAAACTGGCTCAAGTCTGGGAATTGGTTGAAGAGCTTTGACTCTTTTTTTATGACTCAAGTCATGGATAAATATATTGTGACATATCCATATAATGGAGTAACATTCAATAATAAAAAGGAATGAATTATTGATACATGCTAAAATACACATAAACTTTGAAAATGAAGCCAGTTATATATTGTACGTCACTTATTTTATGAGTCTATATGAAATGTCCAGGATAGGCAAATCTATACATACAGAAAGTAAATCAATAGCTATCTGTGGCTCAGGTGGAGAAGTGGGAATGGGAAATGACTGCTAAAGAATGTGGTCTTTCCTTTTGGAGTGATAAAAATGTTCTAAAATTGTATTGTGGTGATGGTGGCACAACCTTGTAAATATACTAAAAACACCGAAGAATACACTTAAATGTGTGAATTTTATAATATCTGAATTATATCCCAATAAAGTTATTGAAAAGATAGAATGGTCTATCTTGGGTAATATTAACTTGCCCATAATTAGAAAGATTCAATATTCATTTATTTACCAAGCATTTGTTGAGCATTGACTGAGAGTCTAAACCATTGGATTTTATAGATATAAATACAACAGAATTCTCTTCAAGGAGTTCACAGTCTAGTTCAGGAAGCCCAAAGTAAATCATCACAGTGTGATCACTACCTTAAAAGACACTATAAGAAAAATAAACAAGGAAGTGTGTATTTTTGCATTGACAGACAAAAGAAGATTCCTCAGGGGAAATGCATATTTATTAAACTTGGCAAAGAGTTACAGCCCAGAGAAAGAAAGCTGGAAAAGCATGACAAGCTTAGAGGAGAACATGTACAAAGGAATAGAAGGAAAAATGATCAGGATGTGTTTGTTCAGAGACCTGCAGAGCAGTAAGGAATAGTTTAGAAGTCAACAGCTGACCAAAAAGACCCTCACATGAAATATTAGAGTATGCTGTAGGTCTGTGGCTCTTAAGTTGAGCTTCTTATTATAATTACTAAGGATTTACTAAAATCAAAAGAAAAATAGCAATGCTCAGGCCACATCCCATACCAATTACATCATAATGTCTAAAGTTGAGGTTCTGGCATCAGTATTTTTTAAAAAAGTCTTCAAAGGATTTTAATGTGCAACTAACACTAATTACTGATGTAGGAAAAGGGGGCAGTAAGAAGGGTGTTTTACTACAAAGATATTTTGGTGCCATAACATTTAAACATTTTATTTCTCCGTGAGCTAAACATCCTCTGAAGCTTCTTTCAAACTACATATTCTATGTTCTCCAAAGACTACCTGCTTGTCACTACTGAACAAATTTCCTCTAATAAATTTCAGGAATATTGTACTGCGTAAGATATAATGGCATGAAACCAGATTTTTTTTTACCAACTTTATTGAGATATGATTGACATATAACATTGTGCAAAGTTAAGGTGTACATGTGTTAATTTGATACACTTATATATTGCAAAATGATTACCATAATAGCATTAGCTAACACCTCCATCCTGTCATATTATTACCACTTCATTTTTGTGGTGAGAAGATTTAAGATTTACTCTCTTAGCAACTTTCAACTATATAATACAGTATTATTAGCTATCACCACCATGCTATACATTAGATTCCCAGAAAACTTTAATCTTATGCCTGGAAGTGTGTGTGCCCTTTGAACATTACCTCCACATTTTCCCTACACCCTTTCCCTGGTAACCACTACTCTACTTCTAGTTTCTCTGATTTTGGCTTTTTTTACATTCCACATATAAGTGCTATCATACAGTTTTTGCCCTTCTCTTTCTGTTTCATTTCACTTAGTATAACGTCCTCAAGGTTCATCCAAGTTGCTGCAAATGGTAGGATTTCATTTTTCTCTTGGCTAAATAATATTCCATTGTGTGTGTGTGTGTATATATATATATATATATATATATATATATTAAACATCAGTTGACCATATCTGCAATGGTGTGTTCCTGGGCTATTTATTCTGTTCCATTAATGTATGTGTCTATCTTTATGCCAGAACCATGCTGTTTTAATTACTATAGGTTTATAATGTAGTTTGAATCAGGAAGTGTGATACCTCCAGATTTGTCCTTTCTCAGGATTTCTTTGGCTATTCAGGGTCTTTTGTGGCAATATACAAATTATAGGATTTTTTTCTATTTCTATGAAAAATGACATTGGAATTTCGGCAAAAATTGAATTGAATCTATATGACTTTGGGCAGTATGGACATTTTAACAATATTAAATCTTCTGTAACATAGGATATTTTTCCACATCTTCTTCAATGTTATTCAACAAAGTCTTGTAGTTTTCACTGTATAGATCTTTCCCTCTTTTGTAAATTTATTCCTAAATATTTCATTGTTTTTAATGTTATTGTGAATGGGGTTGTTTTCTTTATTTCTTCTTCATATATTTTGTTGTTAGTATATAGAAACACAAGTCATTTCTGCCTGTTAGTTTTATATGCTGCAACTTTATAAAATTTATTGATTAGTACTAACAATTTTTGTTGGAATCTTTAGGATTTTTTTTGTGTAAGATCATATCATCTACTATCAAAGACAATTTTGCTTCTTTTTTCTGATCTGGATGACTTTCATTTAATTTTCTTGCCTGATTGCTCTAGCTACAACTTCCAGTACTATGTTGAATTGGCATGGGGAGAATGGGCACCATTTTCTTGCTCCTGATCTTAGAGGTAAAGTTGTCATTCTTTCATCATTGAGTATGATGTTAGCTGAGAGTTTGTCATATATGGCCTTTATTGTGTTGACATATTTTCCTCCTTTACCCTAATTCTTGAGAGTTCTTATAATGAGAGAATATTGTATTTTGTCAAGTGCTTTTCTGTTTCTATTGAGATGATCATATGGTTATTTTTAATTAATAAATTAATTACTTTTTATTGAGGTATATTTGATTTACAACATAATATTATCTTCAGGTGTACAAAATAGTGATTCAAAAATTTTTGATTATACTCCACTTATAGTTATTATAAAATATTTGCTATATTCCCTATGTGGTACAATATATTCTTTTCTGTGTGTGGTATGCAGGCCTCTCACTGTTGTGGCCTCTCCCTTTGTGGAGCACAGGCTCTGGACGTGCAGGCTCAGTGGCCATGGCTCATGGGCCCAGCTGCTCCGCGGCATGTGGGATCTTCCCGGACTGGGACACAAACCCGCATATCCTGCATCAGCAGGTGGACTCTCAACCACTGTGCCACCAGGGAAGCCTGGTACAATATATTCTTGCAGGTTATTTATTTTATACATAGCAGTTAGTGCCTCTTGATCCCCAGCCCTATCTTGCCCTGTCCCACTTCTCTCTCCCTACTGACAACCATTAGTTGTTCTCTGTATCTGTGAGTCTGTGTCTCTTATGTTATATTCACTAGTTTGCTTTCTATTTTAGACTCCACATACAAGTAATAACATAGAATATTTGTCTTTCTCTGTCTGACTTATTTCACTAAGCATGATAACCTCCAGGTCCATCTGTGTTGTTGCAAATGGTAAAATTTCATTCTTTTTTTAATGGCTGAGTAGTATTCCATTGTATATATGTGTCATATCTTCTTTATCCATTCATCTGTTGATGGACACTTGGGTTGCTTCAATATCTTGGCTATTGTAAATAAAGCTGCTATGAACATTGGGGTGTCTGTATCTTTTTGAATTACTGTTTTTGTTTTCTTCAGATATATACCAAGAAGTGGAATTACTCAATCCTCTGGTAGTTCTATTTTTAGTTTTTTGAGGAACCTCCATACTGTTTTCCACAGTAGCTGCACCAAGTTACATTCCCACTAACAGTGTACAAGTGTTTCCTTTTCTCCACATCCTTGCCCACATTTGTTATTTGTGGTTTTTTGATGAAAGCCATTTTGACAGTTGTAAGGTGATATAGTATTGTGGTGTTGACTTGTATTTCTCTTATACTTAACAATGTTGATCATATTTACATGTGCCTTTATGTCATCTGTATGTCTTCTCTGGAAAAATGTCTATTCAGGTCTTCTGCTAATTTTTTAATTGGCCTGTTCTTTAAATATTGAGTTGTATTAGTGTTTTATGTATTTTGGATATTAATCCCTTATTGGTCATATCATTTGCAAATATTTTCTCCCATTCAGTAGTTTGTCTGTTTTGTTTTGTCAGTGGTTTCCTATATTATGCAAAAGTTTTTAAGTTTAATTATTATGATGTTAGCTGAGAGTTTGCCATATATGGCCTTTATTGTGTTGAGGTATGTTCCTTCTGTACTCTATTTGTTAAGAGTTCTTATCATGAAAGAACGTTGTATTTTGTCAATTGCATTTTCTGCTTCTATTGAGATTACCATGTGATTCTTATCACTCATTTTTTAACATCTTTATTGCAGTATAATTGCTTTACAATGGTGTGTTAGTTTCTGCTTTATAACAAAGTGAATCAGCTATACATATACATATATACCCATATCTCCTCCCTCTTGCATCTCCCTCCCGTCCTCCCTATCCCACCCCTCTAAGTGGTCACAAAGCACTGAGCTGATCTCCCTGTGCTATGCAGCTCTTTTTTAATCTGTTGTATCAAATTTATTGATTAGTGTATGTTGAAAAATCCTTGCATGCCATGGATAAATCCCACTTGATCTTGATGTATAATCTTTTAAACTTGTTTTGAGTTTGGTTTGCTAATATTTTGTTGAGAATATTTGCATCTATGTTTATGAAGGTCATTGGTCTGTAATTTTCTTTTTACTTATCTGGCTTTGATATTAAGGTAATTCAGGCCACCTAAAATGAGTTTGGTTGTGTTCCCTTTGCTTTAATTTTTTTCGAAGAGTTTGAAAAGGACTTGGTTAATTCTTCTTTAAATGTTTGATAGAATTTACAAGTGAAACCATCTGGCTCTTGGCTTTTATGTGTTACTAATTCTACCTACTCACTTGTTAATGATATGTTCACATTATCTATTCCTTTATGATTCACTACTCATGAGTTGTATATTTCTAGGAATTTATTCTTTTTTTCTAGGTTATCCAGTTTGCTCACATATATTTGTTCATCATAGTCTCTCATTAGTCTTTGTATTTCTGTGATATCAATGTAATGTCTTCTCTTTCTTTTCTGATTTTATTTTATTATTATTTATTTTAATATTTATTTTTATTTTTTGGCCATGCCACGCAGCATGTGGGATCTTAGTTCCCTGACCAGGGATCAAAACTGTGCCTCCTGCAGTAGAAACATGGAGTCTTAACCACTGGACTTAAAGGAAGTCCCATTTCTGGTTTTATTTGAATCTTCTTTTTTCTGACTTAGTGGAGCTAAAGGTTTGTCAACTTTGATTCTTTTTGAAATATCAGCTCTTACTTTGTTGATCTTTTCTATTGTTTTTCTGGTTTTTATTTCATTTGTATCTGCTCTGATCTTTATTATTTCCTGCCTTCTGCTAACTTTTGGATTAGTTTGTCCTTGATTTTCTAGTTCCTTGAGGTGTAAAGGTAAATTGTTTATTTGAGATTTCTCTTTTTTCTTAATGAAGGTGTTGATCACTATAAATGTCCTTCTCAGAAGTGCTCTTGCAGAATACCATAGATTTTGATATGTTGTGCTTCTATTTTCACTTGTTTCAAGACACTTCTTGATTTCCCTTTTAATTTATTTTTGACAAATTGATTGTTTAGGTTTTTTCTCTTTAATATTCACATATTTCTGATGTAGCTTTCTTTCTTGTTATTGATTTATAGTTTCATACCATTGTGGTATGATTTGAATCTTTCTAAATTTGTTATGACTTGTTTTGTGACTTATATGATCTCTTCTGGTGAATGTTCTGTGTGTATGTGAGGAGAGTATGCATTCTGCTGCTGTTGACAGAATGTATGTATACACACACGTACACACACACAAACACATATATATGTGTGTATATACATATACATATATAAGAATATATATATATATACACACACATATATATATATATACACACATATATATACACACATATATATATATATATATATTCTTTTTGGTCTAAAGTAAGATTCAAGTCCAAAGTTTCCTCATTGATTTTCTGTAAGAATGACCTGTCTATTGTCAAAAGTGTGGTTTCAAAATTTCCTACTGTTATTATATTGTCTATTTCTCCCTTCAGATTTGTTAGTATTTGCTTAATATATTTAGGAGCTTTGATTTTGAGTGTATGTATATTTACAATTATTATATCTTCTTGATGAATTGACCCTAGTGTTATTACACAATGACTTTCTTTGTTTCTTGTTACCAATTTTGGTTTAAAGTCTATTTTATCTGATACAAGTATAGCTACCCTGTTTTCTTTTAGTTTCTACTTGATGAAATATCTTCTTCCATTCTTTCATTTTGAAACTATGTGTATCTTTAAAGCTGATGTGAGTCCCTTTTGGCCCCATATTGTTAGGTATATTTTTATTATTATTCATCTAGCCACTCAATGCCTTCGATTAGATAATTTAATCCATTTCCATTAAGAGTAATTGTTGATATGCAAGGACTTACTAATGCCATCTTATTAATTGTTTTATAGTTGTTTTGTAGTTCCATTGTTCCTTTCTCTCCCTCTTGCTGCTTTTGTTTGTGAATTGATAATTATCTGCAGTGGAATGTTTTGGTTCCCTACTCATTATCTTTATCTTTTGTTAAGCTACTGTAGGTTTTTCCTTTGTGGTTACCATGAGTTATACATAAAACATCATATATATATGATATATATATGATATATGTATCAGTGTATTTTACACTGATAACAATTTAAATTCAATCTCATACAACAATTCTATCCTTTTATTCCTCTCCTTTCATGTTTTTGATGTCAGGATTTATATCTTTTTATATTGTCTATCTATTAACAAATTGTTGAAGGTATATGTTTTTAAATTATTTTAAATTTATTTTTAAAAATTTATTGATTGATTTACATATATTCTTTTTTATATTCTTTTCCATTATGGTTTATCACATACTATTGAATATAGCTCCCTGTGCTATACAGTAGAACCTTGCTTTTTATCATTCTATATATAATAGTTTGCATTTGCTAACCCTAAACACCCAATCCATCCCTCCCCCACCCTCCTTCTCCCTTGGCAACCACAAGTTTGTTCTCTATGTCTGTGAGTCTGTTTCTGTTTTGTAGATAGGTTCGTTTGTGGCACATTTTAGATTCCACACATAAGTGATGTCATATAGTATTTGTCTTTCTCTTTCTGACTTACCTCACTTAGTATGATAATCTCTAAGTCCATCCATGTTGCTGTAAATGGCATTATTTCATTCATTTTTATCACTGCATAGTATTCCACTGTATATATGTACCACATCTTCTTTATCCATTCATCTGTCAATGTACATTTAGGTTGTTTCCATGTCTTGGCTGTTGTGAATGGTGCTGCTATGAACATAGGAGTGCAAGGTATAGTTATTTTTAATACCTTTGTCCTTTAACCTTTATACTATAATTAAGTAGTTAACACATCACCATATTACAATATTAGTGTATTCATAATCTGTCTATATATTTACATTTACCAATGTGTTATTTATTTTCCAATGTTTTTTATGTTACCAATTGCCATCCTTTTTTTTAAGTCTGAAAAACTCCTGCCAGCATTCTTATAAGCAGGTCTAGTGGTGAAGAATTCCCTCAGCTTTTGTTTATTAGAGAAAGTCTTTATCTCACTTTCATTTCATTGTTGGCTAACATATTCTTGGTTGGCAGGTTGTTTTGTTTTGTTTTGTTTTGTTTTTTTCTTTCAGCACCTTGAATATATCATCCTATTCTCTCTTGGTCTGCAAGGTCTCTGATGAGAAAACTGCTGCTGGCCTTATGAGTGTTCCCTTGTATGAGAGATTATGTCCCCTATTGCTGCTTTTAAAATTCTCTTGTCTTTTTTTTGGACAGTTTTATTATAATGTGGCTTGAAGAAAATCATTTTGGATGGAAATTTCAGTGTGACCCTTGTCTACTTCATGAACTTGAAAATCCAAATTTCTCCTGGGGGGAAGTTCTAAGCCATTATTTCTTTAAATAGGTTTTCTACTGTTACCCCCCTTTTCCTTTCTCTGTGACTCTAGGTATGTATATATTATTTCTTTTGATGGTGTCCCATAAGTCCTCTGGGCTTTCTGTGTTCCTTTACTTTTTTGTTATTTTTGCTTATCTGATTGAATTGATCTTTCATTTGATCTGTCTTCTAGCTAACTGATTCTTTCTTCTGTTGTTTGACTCTATTTTGAAGATCTCTACTGAATTATTCTGTTCAGTAATTGTATTATTCACCTCCAAAATTTTTCTTTCTTTCCTTCTTATGTTTTCTATCTCTTTGTTGAACTCATTTTATTCTTGTATTGGTTTCCTGAGTCCACTAAATTGTTTACCTGTATTCTGTTGCAGCTCTCTGATCATCTTTAGAACAATTATTTTGAAATCTTTATTGGTAAATCCCTGGATATTAATTTCTAGAGGCCAGTTACTGGAGGTTTACTGTATTTCTTTGGTGATGTCATGTTTCTTTGATTTGTCTTGATCTCTGTAGTTTTGAAAAGGTGTCTGCACATTTGAAGAAGCCCTCACCTCTTCCAGACTTTATAAACTGACCTTGGTAAGGGAAACCTTTCACCTATGGATGGGAGTATGCTGGATCATGTTATGGCTTGATTTCTAGTGGTTCAGTGGAACAAACCTGAGGGTGTTTGATGGCACCAGGCCTAGTAGGGCCTGATGTCTCTTTGGTTCAGGTCACTGCAGTCCACAGCATTGACAACTGTGTAGTCCTTGTCAAGCACTGTGTGGGGACCATAGTGGCTTCAAGGGCTATTGACATCCTTAGACATCTAAGTCTAGCAGCTAGAAACCAGGGCAGGCAGCAGTGGTAGCCAGAGCCAGTTGTGTACACACACTTAGCTGTGGAGGCCAGCTGAAGGTGCCTATGTAGTGGCAGCGGCAAGTTGCAGATACACATGTAGTAATGAGGCCCAGGACAAATAACATGGTCCAGGGACAACTATGCTCTCTGGAAGCTGCAGAAGCCCTGGCTGTCAGCATGTTCTCTTGTAGCTTTACACTCTCCCTCCAGGCATACATGCTTCAGCTTAAGTCACTGATGGGGATTCGTCTGGAGGCATGCAGCTGCACAGCTGGAAAGGTTAGCTGCATGTATATGCATTGATGCCATGCAGTGACAGAAGCCAATGACTGATCCAGGTCCACAACAGCTGCAGTGACTCTGGTTGTTGGTGTGCTCTCTTATGGCTGCACACTCTTCCCCTGGGCATGCATCCTGCAGTGAAGGCCAATCACAGACATCAAACTGGAAATGTGCAAATGTGTAGCTGGAGAGGTTAATCCTGAGTGCAGTCATGGCAGCGGGCATCAGATAGGGGGTGTATAGGCTGGTCTCTTGAATTCATGCATCTGCAGATGCCTGGGATGCCTGCTTGTGCATGCTCTGGGCTTCTGTAGAGGCAGAGGGGAGGGAGTGGGGAAGGACTCAGGTGGCTGGCATTAGCAAATGTGAATACCTGAGGACCAAATGCTAGCAAAATCTGCAGGGAGTCTACAGCAGCTCTGCTGGCTCTTGGCTTCATCAGTGGTGGAATCTGCTGAGTTTGTCTGCAGAGAAAGTCTTTATGAATCATAATAGCTCCTCCTGCAAGTCTATTAATAATAGCCCCTGATTTTCTTCCTTGTTCCTAGCTGGCTCTATACATCTTGACTTTGCTGGTCTGGGTGAGGTGAAACCAAAGCAAAACCTTTGTTCAGTGTCCTGAAAGGCTGGAGAATCTGGTCTGTCACCACATTCTTCCTTTCCTGGCTAGAGGAATTCGTTCTAGCTGGGAAGTTCCTTCTTAGAACTGAACAGTGCTGGTCGGGGGATGGGATGATGCAAGAAAAATAGCTGCCCTTCTTCTCTTCTTCATATACTCAGAGTTTTAAAATCTAAATCAATGAAGCCCCTTGACCATGGAATCTACCAGAATATTACTAGAATCTAATCTCTGGGATATCCATAAGAAAATTGTAAATCACTCATGTCCTGTGTATCCCATATAAAGAAGGAAAGTGGTAGAAGAGACATTATCATGATATTTTTTTTAGGCTTAGCTATCACCACCTCAGTATTGCCACAGAAGCAAGTGTTCTAATGTGTATTATGTTTCCTGAAGACAGTGCTGAAAGTGCTAAATGATAGTTAATTTCTCAGTCTGTTGCTTTTTTCCATGTAAATAAAATCAGAGTATTTTAATTAGCTCACTTATTTTCCAAAAACAGAAAGAATTAAAAAAAGAGCATATTTCAATTCAGCATCTTAGATAATAAATTGAATCATAGTAAGATAAGGGATTTTTTTCTCCTTTCTTCACCATATGCAGTCCTTTTATTTATTTCAGAAAAAGTTCACTATGAAACTTTACTATGAAAACCTTCAAACATATACTAAGCTTCAACTTTATCAACTCCTGGTTAATCCTGTTTTAGCTGTACTTGTACTTAGACCCCATTTTCCCTGATATTTTTTTAAAATCTTTATTGGAATATAATTGCTTTACAATGGTGTGTTAGTTTCTGCTGTATAACAAAATGAATCAGCTATACATATACATATATCCCCATATGTCCTCTCGCTTGAGTTTCCCTCCCACCTGCCCTATCCCACCCCTCAAGGTGGACACAAAACACCAAGCTAATTTCCCTGTGATATGCAGCTGCTTCCCACTAGGTATCTTTTTTATATTTGTTAGTGTATATATTCATGCCACTCCCTCACTTTGTCCCAGCTTACCCTTCCCCCTCCCCATATCCTCAAGTCCATTCTCTACGTCTGAGTCTTTATTCCTGTCCTGTCCCCAGGTTCTTCAGACCCTTTTTTTTCTTTTAGATTCCATATATATGTGTTAGCATATACGGTATTTATTTTTCTCTTTCTGACTTACTTCATTCTCTATGACAGGCTCTAGGTTCATCCACCTCACTAGAAATAACTCAATTTCGTTTCTTTTTATGGCTGAGTAATAATCCATTGTATATAGGTGGCACATATTCTTTCTTATTTTTTAAATTTATAATGCCTTTATTTTTTTTAAGTTTTTTTATTTTTTGAATTTTTTAATTATTATTTTTCTACAATGGTGTGTTACTTTCTGCTTTATAACAAAGTGAATCAGCTATAATACATATATAACCATATCCCCTCCCTCTTGCATCTCACTCCCACACTCCCTATCCCACCGCTCTAGGTGGTCACAAAGCGCCAAGCTGATCTCCCTGTGCTATGCAGCTGCTTCCCACTAGCTATCAATTTTACATTTGGTAGTGTATATATGTACATGCCACTCTTCCACTTTGTCCCAGCTTACCCTTCTCCCTCCCCATGTCCTGAAGTCCATTCTCTAGTAGGTCTGTGTCTTTATTCCCATGCTGCCCCTAGGTTCTTCATGACCATTTTTTTTTCTTTTTTTTAGATTCCATATATGTGTGTTAGCATACGGTATTTGTTTTTCTCTTTCTGACTTACTTCACTCTGTATGACAGACTCTAGGTCCATCCACCTCACTACAAATAACTCAATTTCATTTATTTTTATGGCTGAGTAATATTCCATTGTATATATGTGCCACATATTCTTTATCTGTTCATCTGTCGATGGACCCTTAGGGTGCTTCCATGTCCTGGCTATTATAAGTAGTGCTGCAATGAAAATTGAGGTATATGATTCTTTTTGAATTATGGTTTTCTCAGGGTATGTGCTCAGTAGTGGGATAGCTCGGTCATATGGTAGTTCTATTTTTAGTTTTCTAAGGAACCTCCATACTGTTCTCCATAGTGTCTGTATCAATTTATGTTCCCACCAACAGTGCCAGATAGGCAGAACACTCTATGATATTAATCACAGCAAGATCCTTTTTGACACACTTCCTAGAGAAATGGAAATAAAAACAAAAATAAACAAATGGGACATAATGAACCTGAAAACTTTTTCATAGCAAAGGAAACCATAAATAAGACAAAAAGACTACCATCAGGATGGGAGAAAATATTTGCACACTAAGCAACTGACAAAGGATTAATCTCCAAAATATACAAGTAGCTCATGCAGCTCAATATCAAAAAGCAAACAACCTAATCCAAAAATGGGCAGAAATCCTAAATAGACCTTTCTCCAAAGCAGATATACAGATTGCCACAAACACATGAAGGGATGCTCAACATCACTAATCATTAGGGAAATGCAAATCAAAATACAGTGAGGTAACACCTCACACCAGTCAGAAAGACCATCATCAAAAATCTACAAAAAATAAATGTTGGAGAGGGTGTGGAGAAAAGGGAACATGTGGTCCTTTTGGAATCAAAGTAATTAGATATACCTTCTGCAGAAGTGTGTTTTTTTCAAAAAGGAGAGGGCCATTTCCTTTTGTGTTGAACAAATTTAGGTAATATGTTAAATTTATTTTAAAAATGAGAACTTGGGAATTTGTCTTGTGTGGGATATGAGATATGAGAGTCAAGATGTTAGGTTCCTATTTTCGGAGTCAGAGAAATGACATCAAAATGGAGGTAATTTGATATAGTTGTAAGACCTAGGCTATATTTGAAGAAGCATTAAAAAATACCATGTAGGTTCATCTAGGCTACTATTATGTTTAAAGCAGGAACACCAAAATATAGGTGGCACTTATGATGCTGGTAAGTTCAGCTTTCTGAAGGCTTCCCTTAAAAAGTTCTTGACAATCTTACCCTAAAATCAACACAGTAAGCCTATTAACACTATGAATAAAAATGTAGTTATTGATGCTTACTATGCTGTGCTTTTAGCCTGTGTATTATTAAACCCTCAAAATAGCTCCATTATATAGGAAATATTGTTTTTGTTCCCATACTGCCGATAGAAGCTAAGACGTTTGCTAATGTTACCCATCTAAGAAGTAGTAGACATGCCTAGCTCTTTTCTCCAAAATAAGCATTCACATTTCCTTCTGTTATATTCAGTAAAATGAATTCTATCAATATATAAGAAGACTGAAAATTGCCTCACTTACTTACTTGAGGAAGAAATTCTCCCTCTCTCTCTCTCATCTACCAGTGTTTTGTGTTTCTGGAGAGAATATCAATAACAGGAGGCAGTCTAAGTACAGAGGTGAAGGTAAAGACATCAGTAGAAGAATCTTAAAGCTGAAAATCTCAGACTACTTTGTGAGCTGGCTTTTTAGAACTGGTGCTTCTGAGAAGAGATCTTTCTGAGAACATGGATTTCCCTAGCAATGACAACAGGTTGCAGATGTCATAGATCAGACTCCTGTGTTAGAATTTGGCCTTATGATGAAGAAGTTGAGGGTAGGAAAGGGTAGATGAATTAATAATTTAATTATCATTTTCTATTTTACCTTTGCCAAAGGGAAACTGAAAGTCTTATTTCCAACAATGATGTTACTGGAATATCTGCAATTTAGTTAATTTAATGTCCTTTCTCTGTGATAACTGCACTTTCAAAAACAAAGAAAATTATAGCCACAAGTTGTAGGACTGATAATTCTTACAATGTATGAAATCAACCATGAATGAAATTTTCTTGATTTCAGAAATGATACTGGCTCTCAACTTACGGTGACATACTTGAATTTTTAAGTCAGTTATAAACAAATAGTGATATTCACCTATCTTTATTATACTGTCCCTTTGTTTGGAGTTGTCAAATTTTATGTAGATCTGGGAATAGTTCTCCGGGGCCTGCTGTCCTGGATAAAACACTCTTGAAGCTATTGATATCATTTCCCTGCCTCTAGATCACATTCAGCAGTTGTCAGAGTTTTGCAACCCTGTGTACCAGTCTGATGTTTGTGAACATCCTCCCAGGACAAGCATATCATTGCAAGTGGAAATCCACAAAAGAAATTATGTTCAATGGCTTGTCCTCTGACTGGATTCTTTCATGAGTCTAACAAGTTCAGGTTGTTAGTTGGCTAGTAAAGAAGGTGTGACTGTCAGAAATGTGTACTAGCTTATTGATTATAAAGCGATGACAAGTTTTCCTATATTTTCATCTCAAAAATTTGCTGAGACTGACATTTAATGTGAAGATAATTACAGTAACTCAAGGCTGCCTTTCACCCTGTAAAGACTAGCCTTTTTGTTTGATTTCCCCATTCCTACCCCAGCCCATGTCTTCAAGCCCTGCTAAATAGCTCTACTAAATTGTTCTCTGATGTAACTATTAGGCTCAATGTGGCAGGATAATTTATTAAGACATTAATTTGTATTTCAAATCCTAGCTGTTTTTCCTTCTCTCTTTCAATGTTTGACCTTGTAATTTTTTGTTTGTGTTTTTTTACAAAGCAAGTACTGGTGGTATTTGTCCAGAGACATTGAAGTGCTTTTTGCTAAATATAAGACAGGTTGAAGTGTTGGAGAGCAAAGGAGGGTAACAAGGGTGACAATTTCTCAGTGACTGGGAAGATTTGGGAAGCTGGAGAGCCCTGTAAGAGGTGGGTACCCATGTTCCCATTTATCAGTGTTCCAGAGAGGTACCAAAATCTCAGAGGGGTGACTTTCTTGGTGGACCTAAGAAATCTAGTCTGTAAGTACTGACTCCCTTAGGCACAGTAAGGATACTGGTGCTTCAAGTCTGAAATGAGAGTGGGAGAGTGGTTGTATATGAATGTTTTGCATTTCCTAATGAACTGGCCTTTCATAAGAATGTGGGCCTTGTACCATCTTTAAGGAGAAAAGAAATGGAAATAGTAACAACTGGTATTGGATTTCACACCGTCCTGTGGAATGAGGGTTCTTATTTGTGTAAAACTAAAATGAACAAATAAATGTTAGAATGATTGCATACCTGAGTGTATGGACTAATTACATAACTTCTGTGGGTTCTATTCACATAGTAAAGTCACAAAACATATTAATCTTTCATTATTTCCATCTCCATTGTCCATCAGTTAGAAATAGTAGCAATACAGCATACACCACTCTCATCTTCCACAGAGATCATTGTTACTCAAAGGGAAACCTTGTGCACTATTGATGGGACTGTAAATAGGTACAACCACTGTGGAAAATGGTATGAGGTTATTTTAAAAGTTAGAAACAGAACTACCATATGATCCAGCAATTCCACTTCTGGGAATATGTTTAAAGGAAATGAAATCACTATGCAGAGAGATATCAGCACCCCCATGTTCAAAGCAGCATTATTTACAATAGCCAAGACATGGGAACAACCTAAGTGTCCATTGCCAGATGAATGGCTATATAAGTTGATTATATATATTATATATTCATATAATTTTATATATTCATTCAGTGGAATATTATTCAGCCATAAAAGAAGGAAATCCTGACATTTGTGATAATATGGATGGACCTTGAGGACATTATGCTTGGTGGAATGTCAGACAGATAAAGACAAATACTATATAATCTCAACCATGTGTAGAATCAGAAAAAAAAATAAATAAAATAAAACAAAGCAAAAGACCCAATAAATTTATAAAAAAAAAAAGAGGTCAAATTTGTGGTTTCCAGAAGCAAGGGATGAGGGAGGGGAAATTGGATAAAGAACGCCAAAAGGTATAAAATTCCAGGTGTAAGATAAATAAGTAATAGAGATATAATGTACAGCAGGATAACTATAATTAACACCCTATATGGTATATATGAAAGCTATTAAGAGAGTGAATCCTAAGAGTTTTCATCTCAAGAAAAAATCACGTTTTTTCCTTTTTTCTTTTGTATCTTTATGAGATTATGGATGTTAACTGAATTTATTGTGGTAATCATTTCACAATATATGTAAGACAATTCATTATGCTGTATATCTTAAACTCATACAGTGCTGTGGGTCAAATATATCTCAATAAAACTGGATAAAATGTATGTGGATGTAGAGTAAATGTGAAAATTAGAGAAGAAACGGTAGGTAAAAGTGTTGATCATAGCTTGATCTTATAATGTGAGAAGTCAAGTTTATATAATAAGGAATAAAGGCAATATATTACTTAAATTTACAAAAGGAACAAATAAGGAAAATTAAAATATTATTATAACTATATTGTTCAGATGAAAAAGAGAACATGGGATATTCTAGTGAGTCAAATTCCCAACTATCATGTAAAGAAGTCTACACAATTTAAAAAAAAAGAAAAAAACAATATAGTAGAAACATTATTTAGAGTTTGGGCAGTAACTAATAGTAGAAACAAATAAAAAAAGAGTTGAAAGTGATTATTTCTTGATATGAGAGAGTGAAACAATGGAATGTTTTTATTTTCCTTCTAAATTATTTCATTTGAAACCTTGTGTATGCTTTGCTTTGAAAAAATATAATAAAAATAAATACATAATCAAGAAGGTGAGAAAGCAACCTCCTAAATGGGAGAAAATGTTTGCAAATCATGTACCTGATATGGGGCTAATATTCAAAATATATAAAGAACTCACACAACTCTATAGCAAAACCCCAAACAATTCAATTTAAAATGGGCAGAGGATCTGAATAGACACTTTTCCAAAGAAGACATATAGATAGCCAACAGGCACATAAAAAGATTCTTAACACCACTAACTGACAGGAAAATACAAATCAAAACCACAATGAGATATCACCTTATACCTGTTAGAATGGCTATTATCAAAATGATAAGGCATAATAAGTGTTGGCAAGGATGTGGAGAAAAGGGAACCCTTGTACATGTTGGTGGGAATG
Organism: Monodon monoceros; assembly: GCF_005190385.1. Lineage (NCBI taxonomy): Eukaryota > Metazoa > Chordata > Mammalia > Artiodactyla > Monodontidae > Monodon > Monodon monoceros. The sequence continues at coordinate 66,853,274 of NW_021703779.1, read as the reverse complement.
TTAATTGGTGCAGCCAGTATGGAAAAGAATATGCAGATTCTTCAAAAAACTAAAAATAGAGCTGCCATATGATCCAGCAATTTCATTTATAGGTATTTATCCAAAGAAAATGAAAACACTAATTCAAAATGGCATGCACTCCCATGTTCACTGCAACATTATTTATAATAGCCAAAACATGGTGGGATCAATCTAAGTGTCCATCTACGGATGAGTGAATAAAATATGTATATATGTGTATATGTATATACATATATATATATGTGTGTGTGTGTATATATATATATACACACACACATACAATGGGATATTATTCATCTGTAAGAAAAGAAGGAAATCTTGCCATTTGAAAGGACATTGCCTTGAGAGCATTATGCTAACTGAAATACATCAGACATAGAAAGACAAATACTGTATGATATCACTATATGTGGAATCTAAACAAACAAGCAAACAAATTCATAGATTCCGAAAACAGATTGGTGGTTGCCAGAGGCGGGGAGAGGAAGTGGGCAAGATGGATGAAAGGAGTCAAAAGGTGCAAACTTCCAGCTATAAAATAAATAAATCATGGGGATGTAGTATACAACTGGTGACTATAGTTAATAATACTGTATTGCATATTTGAAATGTGCTAAGAGAGTAGACCTTAAAAGTTCTCATCACAAGAAAAAAATATGAAACTGTATGGTGACGGCTGTTAACTAGACTTACTGTAGTGATAATTTTGCAATATATACAAATATCTAATCATTACCTTGTATATCTGAAACTGATATAATGTTGTATGTCAATTATACCTCGATTTTAAAAATATATAAAAATAGATCATTGTTACTCAATCCAATATATGCCATGGGAAAACAAAAAGCTATTTAAAATTTCTCTGAGATCTCTCAGAACGGGGAAAGACGGGAGGTGTAATAGAAGTTTTCCCAATATGTTAAAAAATTGCCTTCTCCTTCTCCTATAAGGAAATGGTACCTACAGGAGTAAAGACTTACACAGCCCAGGTGAAATTAGGCCCTGTTTTAAACATATTACCTTGGGTGAGGAATGGTGAGACCAGACACAGATCAAGAGAAGAAAATCAGAAGGAGTTTTACAGTTTTGTTACACACAGTTCCATAGAGAGAACACAGCACACCACACAGGGCAACCCAGGGGAAGCACCAGGGTGGTCATTAGCCAGAAGGAAGGAGGGAAACTATGAGCAAGTGCTTTTTATTGTGTTTTCTGCAGGAACAAGTGAGGCAGGGTGAACAGGTTCAGGATTGGCTTATTTGTAGAATTTCAGCAGACTCTAGCCATAGAGGCTCTCCCTGGTTGTCTAGAACCTGGCTCTGGAGTGATTAGAGCAGGCGTAGAGTGACCCAGACTGTGAAAGCCCAATATGGGAGGTGGTTGTGGGGTGTGAACTTAACTGGCTGCTCAAGAAGGAAAACTGGCCTCTAGCCAGGATCTCAAAACTGAGTCAAGGCAGGCTTTTAGAAAATATAATACAAATGACCACTTGATTTCTTGACATCAGTTTTGAGCTAGATTATTTGGGGGCATTTGGGTGGCCTGGATAGTAGGGTAGACTTTTAGGGAGTAGACTGTAAGTTACCCTAAAAAGTGTAGAAAACATTTTATTATGAGAGTAAAAAGGAAGAACACAAGTTGATGTATGAGGAGTCCTTGTAGGCTAGCTTATAAGGTTTCCATTTACATGGCACTAGCCGAGAAAACTGATTTGAAATTTCTGGTGTCTCTAAAAATATCTTGGTAGAGTTGTAAAGTGCGTTAAAAGTATGGGTTTTACATATGTATTTTGGCAATAATATATTGGTGTGTTTCTTAAGTCAAGGTGACAGGTCTGGTAGTTATGTTTTTGGAGCATATGAACTGATAGTTAAGTAAAATCTATGTAAAGATTAGGAGTATTTGTGTGTAACCAAAAGGAAGGAGTGGTTGTAGTGGTCATGTTTGGAGACACTGGGCTGAAGGTCATGGTGAAAAGCTTGGATGGGGGTAGCAGATAAAAGGCACTGGGGAGTGGGTGTTTTTGTGCTCAGTGATGGAAGAGCTGACTGATATGAAACAGTTGTTTCCTGGGGAAAGCAGTAATCTCCAATAATTTTTAGAATGGCACAGTTAACAGTAACCTTGACCAGATTTCCCTTTAGCCATGGAAGTGTAGGGCTATACGTTTTGGTGGAGAACAAGGTGTATACCAGGATCATAAGCTAAACAGACGTGGATCTCAAGAAACATAGACCAAAGTTTTGCCCAGATAGGTGAAGAGAGGACTTCTGTTGCAAATATTTTAAATTTTATGGCCTGATGGAAGTGTGTGGTTTTAATAGGGTGTTTTTTGTTTGTTTGTTTTTGTTTTATTCAGTTCTTAATTTCTTTGGTGATGGGCAAGCTCATGAGGTCTTTGGGTTGTAGAACTTGTACTAACCAAACTCAAAGGTATGTTGGCTTCAGCATTTGCCATATCTGGTTGAAACAATAACTTATTTGAAGGGCTTGGGCCTCTGGCTTGCAAACCAATGAAAGCACCCAGATCAATAGCAATAAACCCTAAATTCAACAAAGTGGTGTGAAACTACACTTTAAAGGCTTTGTTTTCTGATATTTATTTTCCTCCAGCATGTATTATTACCAAGTGCAAGTTGTCTGGTTTCCATATTATGGAATATGGTGTTGATTTTATTTTCTCCAAATGTGTTTGTTTACTAAGTAGAGTTTTCTATTTCCTTTTTGGTAGTCCTTACTGCCTGAGGGAATAGCCTTGGGATACCAATTTTAATTTCCTGGAGAGGATCATATAGAGATCACAGATTAATCATCTGCCCTTATAACTTGAATATTCAGGAAGTTCATTTGGAGGGTGGGGGATGGTGGAAGTTTAGACTAAAATGGGTCCCATATCAGATGGGCAGTTGCTTGGTCTGTGGCAAATCTACGGTTAATGGGTCCCAGGAGATTAGACACCTTCAACTGGTTTCCAGCTCTTATAGTGTAGGGAAAAGATAGAAAATTTGTAAAGTTAGGAGGAAACATTATTAAACGGCCGCATATATAATAAGTCTCTACATACATGGACTTTAAATATAGGAAAAGGCAATGAGAAAGGTTTTTTTTTGAAGTGGGTATGAGGTGGGAGTCAGCCAAGGGGTCTTAAGAGATATTAAGGCCTAGGGCAAGATACAGCCCCATTAAGGGGTCCATTTGCCAAACTGGAATATGAAAAGGAATTGTTTGTGTAGACTATTATATCTCTCAATTAAATTGGGTATCTGAGGTCTATCAAGAACAGGAAAGTTCTATTGAATGTCTTTATAAAGAGCCTATCATTATATGTTCTGAGAAATATAATGTGTGCGTTGGTTATTATCAATACCATCTGTAATCTGAAAGGGATAAGGAATATTGTGGCAAGGCATTATATTGTGGCCTTTGTATATGTAGAGACATATGTAACCTTGATTTATATTTTATATTTTGGGTATCTATAAGGTAAGAGATTTCCAGAATTCTCTATCCTGAATGTGATAACCCTTGGGCAATGGTCCAACAGTTTGTAATAAATGTGAAAATGGGGCCATTTGTTGGCCAGGGCTGTGCTAAAATGACTGCTTGAACTTTGTCCAATTGTGCTGACTCTTGGGTCCTGTCCTTCATCAGGGATATCCTAGTTAATGAATGAAAAGCAGAAATATTCCACTGAGCTACATCATTTATGATGGTGGCAATTCTTTTCATACTGTCTATGAACTCCCATTTTTGTTCATTTAGTTAATCCCAAAGGGCTTCCCAGTTGCCAAGGAGTATGAGGGAGGGGTGACCTCTTCCAGCATCATGACATCTGGCAAGGAAATAAAGATAGGGGAGACCACCACCTCCTACAGGTAGAATATTGCCAGAGGGCACAGTTTTGGCTCCTTCCTGTAATAAAGAGGCCCCAGTAACTCTGCTGAGCTTGTGGGGTATTGCTTTCATGGCTCAAATTATAATGGGAAGCTGGGTATGGAGAGTTACAGGCTCAGAGATTTGAGAGCCTCTATTTCCAGGAGAGCTAAGTATGTAGTCAGTAATTATGTTTTAGTTGTATACAGGTGTACAGTGTGGAGCCCAGAGAGGCAGTTTCTTGTCTCAGAAACCACTGAATAACTTATGGGCATCACAGGTGGTCCAGAGACATGAACAATGAGCCATGAAATGAGGTTGCCAAAGCCTTTACAATGAAGGAGACTATGAGATAAATTGCAGCATCAGTGAGATTAAGCAAAATCTGTAAATAAGGAATACGTTGTCATCAGAATCCAAAATGGACTAAATAAGTTAGACTTCTATAACCTTAATGAATATGTCAGATCTTCTCCTCAGAGGAAGATATAAATGTATCATCTTACCTGTGCTCCTGGATAAAAGTAGATGCAGTTAAGATCTTGTCTGCAAAGATTGTGTGCAATGGGAAAGCTGCTGAGGTACCGCCATGGTTAGCCTAGGTAAGGTGTATTGTAAAGGCAAACTCAAGCTGAGATGCTCTTGAAATAGGCATTAAACAGAACATATTAGCCAACTCTGCAATAGGACAATATTTACTGAATGAATAGCGGATGGATAGAGTCAGTAATTTTAATAATATTGAGTGTTTGGTAGGGGGTACTTAATGAATGGGATCACAATATTAAAGTTTCAGCAATACATTGTAAGGTGATATATATATATATGTTTATATATATATATATATATATCCTTAAGAACAGGCAAAGTTGGGCTATTCATGCCTTTATTATCTCTTATATAATACGTTTTAATCTTTGAAGGCCCTATTTTAACCTACACTAGGCCAAATTAATTATTTTACTTGAGGAGTCCATGGGGGTCCCATTTTATCAAGCCAATTTGTAATTGCCAAAGACTTAATTTAATTTTAACTTATTGTGTTAGAGAATCTATGCCTAATATGGCATATTTTAGGGCATTGGTACTATGACATGGAAAATTTAGGCAAGGCTATAATTTAAGTGAGGCATATCCATTTTTACTCTAGTTACTTACTTCCCTAAGATTATAGGGGATGCTACATTTAAATTTAATGCAAACTCAAGGTATAACTTTCTTTCTTTCTTTTTTTATATATTCTTTTTTATTATCATAAAATAAATATAACATAAAATTTACCATTTTAACCATTGTTAAGCATACTGTTCAATGTCATTGTCTTAGCCCATTGGACTGCTTTAACAAAGTAGTATAAACGTGACTCATAAACACAAAACTTTTATTTCTCACAGTTCTGGAGGCTGGGAAGTCTAAGATCAAGGTACTGGCAGATTCAGTGTCTGGTGAGAGCCCGCTTCTTGCTTCATAGATAGCCATCTTCTCTCTGTGTCCTCACATGGTAGAAGGGTGAGGGAGCTCTCTAGGGTTTCTGTTTTTTTTTGTGGTACGCGGGCCTCTCACTGTTGTGGTCTCTCCCGTTGCGGAGCACAAGCTCTGGACGCGCAGGCTCAGTGGCCATGGCTCACGGGCCCAGCCGTTCTGCGGCATGTGGGATCTTCCCGGACTGGGGCACAAACCCGTGTCCCCTGCATCGGCAGGCGGACTCTCAACCACTGCGCCACCAGGGAAGCCCTAGGGTCTCTTTTATAAAGCACTAATCCCATTCATCAGGACTCTACCCTCATGGTCTAAACACTTCCCAGAGGCCTCACCTCTAAATGCCATCATATTAGGCATTAGGTTTCAGCATATGAATTTTAGGGGCACACAAACATTCCGTCTAGAGCAAGCATTAAGTAAGTACACTGACATTGTGCAACCATCACCACTATCCATCTCTAGAATTTTCAGCATCCCAAAAGCTGAAATTCTGCACCGGAAAAACAACAGCTCCCCTTTCCTATCTCCTCTCAGCCCCTGTTAACAACTTTACGTTCTACTTTATGTCTCAATGTATTTGACTAAGGTAGGTACCGCATATAAGTGGAATCATAAAATATTTGCCCTTTGTGTCTGGCTTATTTCACTCAGCATAATGTCTTCAAGTCACATTATGTTGTAGCATATGCCAGAATTTCATTACTTTTTTTAACGTTTTTATTGGAGTATAACTGCTTTACAATGGTGTGTTACTTTCTGCTTTATAACAAAGTGAATCAGTTATACATATACATATATCCCCATATCTCTTCCCTCTTGAGCCTCCCTCCCTCCCACCCTCTTTATCCCACCCTTCCAGCTGGTCACAAAGCACTGAGCTGATCTCTCTGTGCTATGCAGCTGCTTCCCACTAGCTATCTATTTTACATTTGGTAGTGTATATATGTCCATATATACACTACCACTCTCTCACTTTGTCCCAGCTTACTGTTCCCCCTCCCTGTGTCCTCACGTCCATTCTCTAGTAGGTCTGTGTCTTTATTCCCTTCTTTCCCCTAGGTTCTTCATGGCCTCTTTTTTTGTTTTTCTTTTCTTTAGATTCCATATATATGTGTTAGCATATGGTATTTGTTTTTCTCTTTCTGACTTACTTCACTCTGTATGACAGACTCTAGGTCCATCCACCTCACTACAAATAACTCAATTTCATTTCTTTTTATGGCTGAGTAATATTCCATTGTATATTTGTGCCACATCTTCTTTATCCATTCATCTGTTGATGGACAATTAGGTTGCTTCCATGTCTTAGCTATTGTAAATAGAGCTGCAATGAACATTGTGGTACATGACTCATTTTGAATTATGGTTTTCTCAGGGAATATGTCCAGTAGTGGGATGGCTGCGTCTTATGGTAGGCTGAATACTATTGCATTGTAAGTATATACCATATTTTTTAAAAACAAATTTAAACATCTTTATTGGAGTAAAATTGCTTTACAGTGCTGTGTTAGTTCCTGTTTATAACAAAGTGAATCAGCTATACATACACATATATCCCCATATCTCCTCCCTCTTGAGTCTCCCTCAGACTCTCTTTATCCCACCCTTCTAGGTGGTCACAAAGCAATGAGCTGATCTCCACGTGCAATGCAGATGCTTCCCACTAGCTTTCTATTTTAGATTTGGTGGTGTATATATGTCCATGCCAATCTCTCACTTCGTCCCAGCTTACCCTTCCCTCTCCCCATGTCCTCAAGTCCATTCTCTATGTCTGCGTCTTTATTCCTGTCCTGCCCCCACGTTCTTCAGACCTTCTTTTTTTTTAGATTCCATATATATGTGTTAGCGTATACAGTATTTATTTTTCTCTTTCTGACTTATTTACTCTGTATGACAGTCTCTAGATCCATCCACCTCACTACAAATAACTCAATTTCATTTTTTTTTTCTGAATAATAGTACATTGTATATATGTGCCACCTCTTCTTTATCCATTCATCTGTCGATGGACACTTAGGTTGTTTCCATGTCCTGGTTATGGTAAATAGTGTTTCAATGAACACTGTAGTACATGACTCCTTTTGAATTATGGTTTTCTCAGGGTATATAATCAGTAGTGGGCTTGCTGGGTCATATGGTAGTTCTATTTGTAGTTTTTTAAGGAACCTCCATATGTTCTCCATAGTGGCTGTATCAATTTACATTCCCACCAACAGTGCAAGAGGGTTCCCTTTCTCCACATGCTCTCCAGCATTTATTGTTTGTAGGCTTTTTGATGATGGTCATTCTGACTAGTGTGAGGTGATACCTCATTTTAGTTTTGATTTGCATTTCTCTAATGATTAGGGATGTTGAGCATCCTTTCATGTGTTTGTTGGTAATCTGTATATCTTCTTTGGATAAATGTCTATTTAGGTCTTCTGCCCATTTTTGGATTGGGTTGTTTCTTTTTTGATATTGAGCTGCATGAGCTCCTTATAACTTTTGGAGATGAATCCTTTGTCAGTTGCTTCATTTACAAATATTTTCTCCCATTCTGAGGATGATCTTTTCGGCTTGTTTATGGTTTCCTTTGCCATGCAAAAGTTTTAAGTTTCATTAGGTCCCATTTGTTTATTTTTGTTTTTATTTCCATTTCTCTAGGAAGTGGGTCAAAATGGTTCTTGCTGTGACTTATGTCATAGAGTGTTCTGCCTATGTTTTCCTCTAAGGGTTTTAAAGTCTCTGATCTTACATTTAGGTCTTTAATCCATGTTGAGTTTATTTTTGTGTATGGTGTTAGGGAGTGTTCTAATTTCATTCTTTTACATGTCGCTGTCCAGCTTTCCAAGCACCACTTATTGAAGAGGCTGCCTTTTCTCCATTGTATATTCTTGTTTCCTGTATCAAAAATAAGGTGACCATATGTGTGTGGGTAAATCTCTGGGATTTCTATCCTGTTCCATTGATCTATACTTCTGTTCTTGTGCCAGTACCATACTGTCTTTATTACTGTAACTTTGTAGTATAGTCCGAAGTCTGGGAACATGATTCCTCCAGCTCCTTTTATCTTTCTCAAGATTGCTTTGGCTATTCGGGGTCTTTTGTGTTTCCAAACAAATTGTGAAATTTTTTGTTCTGGTTCTGTGAAAAATGCCATTGGTTGTTTGATAGGGATTGCAATGAATCTGTAGGTTGCTTTGTGTGGTGTAATCATTTTCACAACGTTGATTCTTCCAATCCAAGAACATGGTATATATCTCCCTCTGTTTGTATCATCTTTAAATTCTTTCATCAGAGTCTTATAGTTTTCTGAATACAACTGTTTTGTCTACTTAGGTAGGTTTGTTCCTAGGTATTTTATTCTTTTTGTTGCAATGTTAAATGAAAGTGTTTCCTTACTTTCTCTTCAGATATTTCTTCATTAGTGTATAGGAATACAAGAGATTTCTGTGCATTTATTTTGTATCCTGCTACTTTACCAAATTCATTGATTAGCTCTAGTAGTTTTCTGGTGGCTTCTTTAGGATTCTCTATGTATAGCATCATGTCATCTGCAAACAGTGACAGCTTTACTTCTTTTCCGATTTGGATTCCTTTTTTTTTTCTTCTTTTTCTTCTCTAATTGCTGTGGCTAAAGCCTTCAAAACTATACTTAATAATGGTAGTGAAATTGGGCAACCTTATTCTGTTCCTGATCTTAGAGGAAATGGTTTCTGTTTTTCACCATTGAGAATGATGTTGGCTATGGGTTTGTCATATATGGCCTTTATTATATTGAGGTAAGTTCCCCTTATGCCTATTTTCTGGAGAGTTTTATCATAAATTGGTGTTGAATTTTGTCAAAAACTTTTTCTGCATCTATTGAGATTATCATATGGTTTTGATCCTTCACTTTGTTAATATGGCTTATCACACTGATTGATTTGCGTATATTGAAGAATCCTTGCATTTCTGGGATAAACCCCACTTTATCGTGGTGTATGATATTTTTAATGTGCTGTTTGCTAGATTGTTGTTGAGGATTTTTGCATCTATATTCATCAGTGATATTGGCCTGTAGTTTTCTTTTTGGGGCATCTTTTTCTGGTTTTGGTATCAGGTGATGGTGGTCTCATAGAATGTGTCTGGGAGTTTTCCTCCCTCTGCTTTATTTTGAAAGAGTTTAAGAAGGATAGGTGTTAGCTCTTCTCTAAATGTTTGATAGAATTCGCCTGTGAAGCCACCTGGTCCTGGGGTTTTGTTTGTTGGCAGATTTTTAATCACAATTTCAATTTTAGCGCTTGTGATTGGTCGGTTTACATTTTCATTTTCTTCCTGGTTCAGTCTTGGAAGGTTGTGCTTTTGTAAGAATTTGTCCATTTTTTTCCAGATTGTCCATTTTATTGGCATATAGTTGCTTGTAGTAATCTCTCATGGTCCTTTGTATTTCTGCAGTGTCAGTTTTTACTTTTCCTTTTTCATTTCTAATTCTGTTGATTTCAGTCATCTCCCTTTTTTTCTTGATGAGTCTAGGTAATGGTTTATCAATTTTGTTTATCTTCTCTAAGAACCAGCTTTTAGTTTTATTGATCTTTGCTATTGTTTTCTTCTTTTCTTTTTCATTTTTTTCTGATCTGACGTTTATGATTTCTTTCCTTCTGCTAACTTTGGGTTTTTTTTCTTCTTCTTTTGTAATTTCTTTAGGTGTAAGTTTAGGTTGTTTATTTGAGATGTTTCTTGTTTCTTGAGGTAGGACTGTATTGCTATAAACATCCTGCTTAGAACTGCTTTTGCTGCCTCCCATAGGATGCACAGGGCTTTTAGCCTCCTTATATGAGTCATCAGTCCCTTTTTCATCGTATTTTGAGCAGAATTTTTAAAAAATAGCTTGTATTTCTAAGCACATAATATTTCTAAGCTCTATTTCAGTCTTCTATCTGTTCCCGATCATTTTTACCCTTGGGGTGTTTACCAAATAAACTCCTGGATATATTCCTGGTGGTCCCAAGTGGCCCTGTTTGTAGGTGGCTGCCTCCCATACCAGGGCATCCAAGTCAACCTAGAAGGAGTCGAAGTCAGCTTCCAGGAGTGCAGTGGTGGCCCTAATTCTAGCGAAGTCTGCTAGGCCTTTTGTTCTCAATAACAAGTAGTGGTGAGGCACATTGACTTGGAGTTTTACATTATTCTAAGAGTTTGGAGACTTCATCCAGGAACTTAGGGAGTGTGGGAAAAATTGTCTTTTCCCTTTTCCCACTTCATAAGATTTGGAGCCGCTGGTCTCCATCAATGTGTGTCTTGACAGCCCACTAGGTCTGGGGATGGACAGTGACAGACTGGATTTAAGCAACAATACAGGAAACAGCTACCCAATGACACTGTTTTTGTCTGAGGTACCATATCTAATCCTAGGAAGGGGGTGTCCCCATGCTAGCACCATGTACTACCCAGGAATTCCAGGTGATCTCTGGACAGTCTCCCACTGCTCTACTATGTCAGGAAACAAGAAACAGGATTTTGAGTCAAATATGCCCAGCTACTTGTGTTGGCTGATCAGGCTGTTCCATGGCATGATGTCCATGTACCTCAGCTCCAAAAGAGAGGTAGTTAGTATGAGCCCCTCAACTCCTGGACACTTAAGAATCAGTGACTAGGTGAGATTGCTTAACCTGCACTTAGGCGGTAGAAACTCCTCATTTTAGCATGGGAAAAGATGTCAAAACCCAAAACAAATAGCACACAGTGCAGCAGTCAACAAAGCACACTGGCCGATGGCAGGCAGTGCCTTATCTTGTCACCTCCACTGTTTGGCATACTTAATTACTAAGCCAAAAGCAGCCTAGCAGTACTCTATGTTGTCTGGGGCCAAACCACTCTGCTGGATGTGCCAATTCTTTTGATCATATTACCCCATCGTTTTGATCATATTACCTTGGCTGAACTATTGTGAGTCCAGGCACAAACCATGAGAGAGGAGCTGGAAAGAGTTTTACAATTGTACTACTCTTAGTTTCCTGGGGAGAATGCAACACACCACACAGAGCAAGTCAGGAAAAGCACACGAGTTGGTTGGTCATGAGACAAAGGGAGGGAGGAGAACTGTGGGGAAGTGTCTTTATTGTGGTTTCTGCACAACGGAACAGTCAAGGGGGGTTAGGAGTGGCTAATTTGAAAAATTTCAGCAGGCTCTGGGGCATAAGGGCTGTTGCTGGTTGTCTGGTACCTGGTCCTGGGGCAATAAGGGTTAATTTATAGTGGCCTAGAGTGTGAGAGTCTGATATGTTATGTAGTGGAGGGTGTGGACTTAATTGGCTTCTCAACAAAGGGAATTGACCTACCTCTAGCAAGCCCCTCAAAATTGAGTTATGATAGTATTTTGAGAAATTTATTACAGGAGCTTCAAATTCTTCAAATCTCCTAGGATAAGGGAAACTCGGGTTTCCCTGCAAGACAAGAGTTTCATTTTTACACCATTGTGAGACATAAGAAGGTAACATTAGTCTTCTTTCAATCTCATTCTATTCATTCTCTGTGTAAATTTTCTCTCTGTCTGAGAAACATGCTATCAAGTTAGGATTTTTTTTTTTTCAAAGCAAACTTTGGTGTGGAAGAGATTAATTATGCTATTTTCCCAATAAATACAAAATTGCATTTCTTTAGTAGTGAGGTAATTTAGAAATTAATGTGATTAAATTTCTCAGGTGGCTGGCTGTAATAGAGACTGCTGCCTTTGAAAAATTAAAAAAAATTATAATACTTGATTCTAAATATTCGTGTGTGTGTGTGTGTGTGTGTGTGTGTGTGTGTGTGTGTGTCTTAGTCTTACCTGTATACTATTCCTGTTTGGTATAAAAATTACTGAATCATTTATAGCCCTAAGATGATGTGTGTATGTGTGTGTTTGAAAAGGTTGGGAGGGGAGTTGAGTTTTTGTCTGGACACACATGAGGGACTTGCATTCAAAGATAACCTCATTCTCAAATCAGATATATGTGTGCACTTCAAAACAGATGGAGGTGACAGGATTTAATGACTTCATTAAGAGAATACAGTCCCAATTGTACCTCTCCAAAGGTCTACCAGGAAGGATTGCATCCCACTTTTTTAAAGCCAGTTTACTAAATGTCATAATCTGGATATCAGGATTTTCAGTATAATTACTAAGTGAGATGTCTTTTACTAATTTGAGCAGTTAATTGATGGTGATATCTGAATTGTTAAAATACCTAATAATTCATGTGCTGAAGGACCACAGAAAGGCAGGGGGAGACTGCAGAGGAGAAGAATATGGGGCTAGTTCAATAAGTTTCATCCAGGGGTTGGGGAACTGGGTGTCTTATAAAATCAGAGTGACCAGTTTTCAACCACAAGCTTTGCCTTAGTTTGTATCAGCCGTATTTAATGTGAGTACATAATTATTTGGGTTTTTTTCAATTTTGCATGAGAATTATATTTTCACTGTTAGAAATTCAAGATCTCTTCATCATTACCCATTTTCCCCCATCTCATTTCCTACAGAGAGTCACCCCTGTTAGGTCTGGAAAATATTTTTACAGACTCTGGACTATGCATTTCCATACATAAAAACGTGTTATTTTTTATGAAGATTTTTTCATAAATGGTATACAGTACATATTGTTCTGCAATTATGTTTTTATACACAACACTGTTCTGAATATCTTTCCAGTTTAGTATATACAGACACACCAAATTATGAAAACAAAAGTCTACTTGGTATTTTATTTTATGAACATAGCATAGTTTTATAAGCCATTTTCCATTTGATTGATACGTAGTTTTTAAGATTTTTTCTTTTATAACTATTATTTTTCTAGTATAACTATTATTCTATGTTGTAAAGAGTATGCCATTATTCATGTTTTTACACTTTATTCAAGTAGAATTACTGGATCATAGAACACACAGATTCTTAAATTTTTTAATAGATGTTACTAAAATACTAAAGTTCCCATTGACCTCCACCCTCCTGATTCCTGTTTCCTCACATCCTTCTGACATGTAATGATTGCTATCATTTAGCTTTGTATACTTTCACATCTTTGTCCATGTATTTACATATATAATACATTTATATATATGCTGTTATTATGTAAATGGGATCATACTTATGTTTCAACAAGACAATGCTCTTTTTCTTCAAAATATTACTAGCTTCACTCCCTCCTTCATGTCCTCCAGGATATTATGACTTCTCTCTATTCTTTGCCTGCAAAAGTCTCCTCATTCGTCTTGTCTATCCCCTCCCCAGCAGAATCATCTATCCCTGAGGGTCTTCATGTTTTGATAAGTACAGCTTGTAAATTTACCTGGAAGCTTTACAGTGTGAAAAAAGCTTTACGAAAGCAAATTGTAGATAAAGAAATAGTCTTGGAGGTAATCTGGTCCAGGGGTTGAAAACTCAGGTGTGTAAAAGGGACAAGCAGTTTATATAAATAAGTAAAGTAAACCTATTAAAGAATGTAAACTCCATATAAATTTGGGAGCCACTACTCAACTACATCTGATTTTTGCCATGAGGTAACGCTAGGTCAGAGAATCTAGAGATATAGAAGTTGGCATGAAACTGCCTAAGTTTTAAATGATGCTGGCTACTAATTTAAAAAATACTTATAAGCATTTGATGGGCCAAACAAAATACATAAAGATTTGCTAATAGAAAGTAGAGTAACCAATGAAACTGGAGCACTTTCAGAATAAAAGGAATCACTAAATGGGCATGACACTGGGACAACTGCTGAAACTGATGACTGTACTGGGTAAAACAAACCATATTGTCATGCTCTCTATAGGCCACAAGTTTGGGACCTGTGTTCTATTCCAACTGCCCCTCACCAGAACCCTTTACTAGGTCAAGAGATAAGAAATGACTTACCCATGGCACACAGCTATTCATATGCAAAGGCTCAACCCAAACTGAAGGGTCCATTTTTTTTTTCCCACTGTACTGTTAAGAGTGTATAAAAACATTTACTGTGTTTAGAGGCAGGACCAGCCTTACATAGCTATATGAAGGTCCCCAAAAGTCCCACATTTGCCTTAAAATCTCTTTTTACTGCCCTTGGGTAACAACATTTCTCTTGCTTAACTTTTAATGACGTCTATTCATTGTTATTTGCTTCACTTTTTGAGGAAGGGCGCATCATAGCCTCAGGGCCCAGGGTACCTGGAAAAGAGACAATAACTGAAAGAAAAAGCATTGGATCGCCATACCTTCCTTCTTCCCCTCCACCAAGCTTAGGTTCCTGAGACACAGGTTGTGAACCCCAGATGTTAATCCAAAGGTCTACTCTCTCCTTCACCCTTAATCCCAGGTCTTTGAGTAAACTCTAAATAATTTAGCCAGCTTCCTTTCTTCTTTTCAGGCCTCACCTTGACCCTGTATTTATCTAGAGACCAAAACTCTATCCAATCAGAAAGATTTCCTAGCCCTCACAAACCAAGATGACCTTTCAAGTCACCTGTAAAGGAACATGTCACTAAATCACAGAGTAACCGGTATCTCTTCTTTAGAGTAGGGAATTGTGCTACTTTCTTAGCATCTTTCCAGTTTATAGCACCCTAAAATGTTTCTAGAATGGTTGAAATATAGTTTTTTTTTAATATACTATTTTTCTGATATTTATTCTCATTCATTTTTGTACTTGTCCCTATCTTGCTCCATATACTCAGTAACTCTTTCTACTAGGATATTTTTAAAATTTAATTTAATTTACTTTTTTATTTTTATTTTTTGCCAGGCTGTACAGCTTGTGGGATCTTAATTCCTGCCCAGGGACTGAATCTGGGCCCTTGACAGTGAAAGTGCAGAGTCCTAACCACTGGATTGCCAGGGAATTCCCTCTACCAGGATCTTTATAGGACACTTCCCCCCAAAAGTAGGCCTGGAAGGGATGGGATAGGCCATTGTTGATATGGAAAATTTATAGAAAAGGGATACCATGATGGCAAACATAGATGCCTTTGAAATTGAACAATATTCTGAGATTGAGAAATAACTGACCAACAAATAGACATACTCAATCAAGGTCTCCACATAGAGTTGGGAAGGTTGTTCACTGCACAAAAGTACTCAGCTAAATGAATGAGTAGTGGCTAAAGTCTAGCTCACTTTATGTTCACATAACCTGATGTGGGGTATGTCTTCCTGAGAAAAGTAATGTCTCTTTTCTAAATTTCACAAAAGCAACATATGAACTACTAATTGTCCCAAACCCAGTGTAGCTACCCTACTTAATTTAGCTATCAACACATTAGATAAACCTGACCTACTAACTGCTTGATCTACTTGCCTCATATTTGTTCCTTTAACTGTCGATGTATTGTGTTTGTTTTACTGCTGAATAAACTTGTTTCATTTTACCCAGAGGTGTAGACTATTCTAGCCTGCAAAAACAAAATTCGGGATGATTAACCAGCAACACAGACAAGGTTCCTGGAGTAAATAACTTCTAATTTCACTGTAACTGTACCTATTTATCTCCTAGATTCTGCCCTGTGACTGACATCAAAATTGTTTATGTATTCTTTTTTCATTTTTTTATTGACGTATAGCTGATTTACAACATTGCGCCAATCTCTGCTGTACAGCAAAGTGACTCAGTTATACACATATAGACACTCTTTTTAAATATTCTTTTCCATTATGGTTTATCACAGGATATTGAATATAGTTCCCTGTGCTATAGAGTAGGATCTTGTTGTTTATCCATCCTATATATAATAGTTTACAACTGCTAATCCCAAACTTCCAATCCTTCCCTCACCCACCCCCCCTCCTCTCTCCCCCTTGGCAACCACAAGTCTGTTCTCTACGTCTGTGAGTCTGTTTCTGTTCTGTAGATAGGTTCATTTGTGCCTTATTTTAGATTCTATGTATAAGTGATATCACATAGTATTTGTCTTTCTCTTTCTGACTTAACTTCACTTAGTATGATAATCTCTAGTTGCATCCATGTTGCTGCAAATGTCATTATTTCATTCTATTTTATAGCTGAGTAGTATTCCATTGTATATGTGTACCACATCTCCTTTATCCATTCATCTGTTGATGGGCATTAGGTTGTTTCCATGCTTTAGCTATTGTGAACATAAGGGTGCATGTATCTTTTTGAATTATAGTTTTGTCTCTGTATATGCCCAGGAGTGGGATTGCTGGATTATACGGTAATTCTATTTTTAGTTTTCTGAGGAACCTCCAAAATATTTTTCATAGTGGCTGTACCAGCTTACATTTCCACCAACAGTGTAGGAGGCTTCCCATTTCTCCACACCCTCTCCAGCATTTGTTGTTTGTAGAAGTTCTAATGATGGTCATTCTGACTGGTGTGAGGTGGTACCTCATTGTAGTTTTGATTTGTATTTCTCTAATAATTAGTGATGTTGAGCATCTTTTCCTGTGTCTACTGGTCATCTGTATGTCTTATTTGGAGAAATGTCTCTTAAGGTATTCTTCCCACTTGTTGATTAGGTTGTTTGTTTTTTTGTTGTTGAGTTGTATGAGCCATTTGTATATTTTCGAGATTAAGCCCTTGTCTGTTACATCATTTGCAAATATTTTCCCCCATTCCATAGGTTTTCTCATTTGTTATGGTTTCCTTCACTGTGCAAAAGCTTTTAAGTTTAATTAGGTCCCATTTGTTTGTTTTTGTTTTTATTTCTATTGCCTTGTGAGGCTGACCTAACAAAACATCGGTAAAATTTATGACAGAGAATGTTTTGCTTATGCTCTCTTCTAGGAGTTTTATGGTGTTATGTCTTATGTTTAAGTCTTTAAGCCAATTTGAGTTTGTTTTTGTGTATCGCATGAAGGTGTGTTCTAACTTCATTGATTTACACGCAGCTGTCCTACTTTCCCAGCACCACTTGCTGAAGAGACTGTCTTTCCCCCATTTTGTATTCTTGAATACTTTGTTGAAGATTAATTGACCATAAGTGTGTAGGTTTATTTCTGGGCTCTCTATTTTTTCCATTGATCAGTATGTCTGTTTTTGTACCTATACCACACTGTTTTGATTACTATAGCTTTGTACTATTGTCTGAAGTCTGGGAGAGTTATGCCTCCTGCTTTGTTTATTTCCCTCAGGATTGCTTTGGCAATTCTGGGTCTTTTATGGTTCCATATAAATTTTTGGATTATTTGTTCTAGTTATGTAAAAAATATCATGGGTATTTTGATAAGGATCACATTAAATCTGTAGATTGCTTTGGGTAGTATTACCATTTTAACAATATTAATTCTTCCAATCCAAGAGCATGACATGCCTTTCCATTTCTTTGAATCATCTTTAATTTCCTTTATTAATGTTTTATAGTTCTCAGAATATGTGTCTTTCACCTCCTCGGTCAGGTTTATTCCTATGTATTTCATGTTTTTGGTGCTATTTTAAAAGGTATTGTATTTTGTACATCTCCTTCTGATATTTCGGTGTTAGTGTGAAGAAATGCAACTGATTTTTGAGTGTTAATCTTGTATCCTGCTTCTTTGCTGAATTCATTTATTAGCTCTAGTAGTTTTTGTGTGGAGTCCTTAGGGTTTTCTGTATATAATATCACGTCATCTGCATATAATGACAATTTCCCCTTCCAATTTGGATACATTTTATTTATTTTTCTTATCTCATAGCTTTGGCTAGGACTTCCAATACTATGTTGAATAGAAGTGGTGAGAGTGGACATCCTTCTCTTGTTCCAGATTTTAGCAGGAAGGTTTTTAGCTTTTCACCATTAAGTATTATATTGGCTGTGGGTTTGTCATAAATGACTTTTTTTATGTTGAGATATGTTCCCTTTATTTCCACTTTGATAAGAGGTTTTATCATGAATGGATGTTGAATTTTGTCAAATGCTTTTTCTGCATCTATTGAGCTGATCATGTGTTTTTTTTACTTTTCTTTTGTTAATATGTTGTATTACATCGATTGCTTTGAGAATGTTGAACCATTGGGAAGTACTTTACCCAGCAGTAATAGGATAATTTCTGAAAGAAACAGACATGAATAAGTAGATCAAAGGGAGAAAACTTGACCTTGCCATCATTTGGAAAAACATCAGGTGAGTTTCCAGCTGTGAAGGTTGAAAAACAAAGCCCATAGTAGTAATATCTAATACAATTGGTTGTAATACAGGTGGTGTAATCTGGAGTAATGAGCAATTAAAGAGTTATAGAAGGAAGTCTATTTGCACTATTATCATCTGTCAACATTTATTGTGCACTCATTGTGGTCAAGCAAAACACTATCAAAGTATCTTAGCTACAAAAACTCCAAAAGATTCTTAATAGGCAAATTCAACAGAGCTGCAGAAGAATTTATTTGTGCCCTCCAAGAATCAATCCAGCCTTACTAGCTCATGGTAGGGTCTTACACACGCGGAATTGATCTTCAGTGATCTTTTCCTGCTCATCCAAATAAGCACCCAGGATATACATGACACTTTGTGCTTTCTCACAGCTTCCAGAGGAATAGCTCTTTTAGAGTAGTATGCCAAGCTTTGCTCCAGATTTTGTTCTTTCTCTTCATTGTGGGCTAAATTGTGTACTCCCCCAAATTCATATGTTGGAGTCCTAACCCCAGTTAGCTCAGAATGTGACTGTATTTAGAGACCAGTTATCTTTAAAGACGTAATTAAGGTTAAATGGGGTCACTGAGGTGGGCTTTAATCCAATACAACTGGTGTCCTTATAAGAAGAGAAAACTAGGGTACAGACACAAACAGAGGAGAGGCCATATGAAGGCCCAGGCAGGAAATGGCCATAATGTACTAGTCAAGGAGAGAAGCTGTAAAAATAAACAATCCTGCTAACATCTTGATCTTAGACTTCTAGCCTCCAAAACTGTGAGAAAAAAAATTTCTTTTATTTAAGCCACCCAGTCTATGGTATTTTGTTATGGCAGCCATAGTAAATCAATATACTCTTCTACTCACTTCATTAAAACATATCAGTGTCATGTTGTTTTTTTCTTCAGAGCTCTGTTAAGTAACTGAATAATTTAATAAACAAATTCATGTTGATGTATTAATGGAAATAATAGATTTGGATGAGACATGTGCCATCTGCACATAGTTAACAGAGGTCATTTGGAGACAATCCTTTACACCAAAGACATGACTCTAATAATAAAATTTCCATACATCGGTATGCCAGCAGAATACTTGGAGCCTCATGGGTCAACTGTTGCTCCTCAAGTCCTACATGGAGGAAAGACCTTGCTCTGCCTAGATAAAAAATGAATGCATTGACCTAGGTAAGTTAAGCAAGACTGCTTTAATCGAGTTACAGTATTGAAGCTATTGTGATTTAGGGCAAATTATCTTACTGCTATTTGCCTCAGTTTATTCATCTCCAAAATGAGGCTAATAAAAATAAATTGTACATTTTTAATTCAGTGATATGAGTACTTTATTGTAAACTGGCATAAAGCAAATTGACCATTCAACCAGTATCAGGTACTTCTAAGTATGAGCAGCCTGCATGGATTGGAAATAGACAAGAACAATATATCAGCTTCCCTATAACCTTACTACCTGGTGTTATATTTCAATGAATGCAAATTTCAGACCTAAATCATCTACATAAACAATTATTCATTAGGGTATAGGCACAAAAACTGCATAACAACCTATTCCTGTAACCATGGTGAGTTCCTACTTTCTGTTCTCAGGAACTCCAACAAGCACCTTCCATGTAAGTTTCACTCTGAGGTAGACACAGAATCTTAAAAGTCAACCTTTTAATTATGCAGGGCCATGAAAGTGGCAAATCATGGAGCCAGAACTCAAATTCAGGGCTAATGACTGTAACCCCTAATGTTCCATGGAAAGATACTCCCCCATGGGCAAGTGATGATAGGGAATGTTTCCCCAGGAAATTAAGAAATTGAAACAGACTTAATTTATAATAATTCTTCTTTTTCTCTTAATCATTCATTCTGAAAACTTTGAAGTCCTCTTCAGTTATTATCCTCTGCTTTTCACTCATTAAAAGATCTCTGGGACTTCCTATTTCCTTCTTTCTAATGCTACACGCTATCTTCTGTCCACTTAAAAGGTAATCAATAAAATTATGGTGAATTAAATGATAGTTTTTCTTCTCCATTTTTCCTGGTATCACCCTAATCCAAGGCACTGACACCTCGTTTGTGGATTTCTGCAACAGAATCTTCTTTATTGACTCCCTTTCCTCCTATAAATATTACTTTTAGCATATTATTCTTCATTCAATTCATCACTAATTTGCCACTGCTCACAGGCTGAAATCCATTTTCCCCATCCTGTATTCAAAGGTCCTACATAGTCTGAGCTGGGCCAAAATATCTATTCTTAGCTTCTACTTCTCCCCTGTCTGAACTACACTCATTGGCTGATGTACATGCAGTGCTTATTCCATGTCTCTAGGTTTTCCCTCATATTACCTTTTCTCCTCAGTGTTGAATTGCCTCTTCTGATCCTCTAAATCCTACCCAGGATAATTATCTATTCTTCTGGGAAGCCTTCACAGTCTAAACTAACCCCCTCTGATATATTTCTTGTATGAAGCCTATCTCCAGGTAGTATCTAGGCCAGTGTTTTTCAGACACTGCTCCATGGAACCATAGGGTTCTATGAAGGTGCCTCAGGTATTGCTACAAATGAAGGGTAAGCACAAATGTGGTTCCAGACCCTATATGCTTACTTCAAAATGAGTAGTCCCATATTATGTTTTCTATATATTAATCTTTTAAGTAAATTTGAAAAGAACAGATCCCAATGAAGAGACTGAGATAAAGAGAGAGAGAGAGACAGGGAGAGAGGGGGGGGTGGGGAGGGGGAGAGATTGAATAATTGGCTACATAATAAAGCCCTTTATTACATGATATGTAAGTCCCCCTCAACACACACATGCATGAACACACACACACGCACTGTACTGGACCATGAGCAAGAAATAAACTTTTTTGTAATTAGTCATAGAAATCTTGCATTGCTTCTTATAGCTGTTAGAATATCTAGGCTTGCATATAAAGAGAGTATTTTTGAAAGGAAATGTAGAAATTGCTAAAAGTGGTTCCAATGAGAACAAGAATGGGGTAAATTACACTTTTGAATACTTTCCTAATTAAGAGTAAGGCAAGAAATGAAGGCATAAGACAATAAAATATCATGGCAATTTCCTAACAAAAGGTGGTTAGGAGTACTCCACTAACAGGATTTCAGGCAAGGTTTTATTATAGTGAAGACATTGAAGCAAAGCAAGGAAATTATTTTATTGGTTATAGCTTAAGTAGTTGGGAAAGCTTAGTTGGCTGTAATTGGTTGTTCTTAAGTTTCACTTTCTTGGATTCTAGTGCATTGACTTTGGCTTAAGTTTTGGTTTGTTTACATAGGCTACCAATGTATTAAAGCCACCTCAGTCAAATGGCCTTTTGTTTAATTGTTTTAACACTCACTACTGGGAAATCATTCCCATTGCCATGTTGGGGAAAATGCCATCTCTCTGAAACACATCGTTTTCTCATTGTTAGAGAATTTCAGGTTTTATTAAATACAAGTGGGTTAATGATGATAAATGTTAAAAGTGTTCACTACACTAAAAACACCTCTGAAACAGATCACAACTGGGAATCAGAAAACATGAATTATTGTTCTGCTTTGACTTATTTTGCCTGTGTATAACCTTGAGCAATTTGTTTTCTCTCTGGACTTTGGTTTACTTATCCACACAATGAAGAATTTGGACTAAGTTATATTATGGCCCCTATGATTCTAATACTCATACTTCTAAATGAGAACAACTGGAAACAGCATCACTCATTCTTATATCAAAACTATTGAATCTTTTGAGCCTGGACTCTATATTGTAGTTTGTCTTCTTTTCTTTTCTGTCTCTCTGTCTCTGTCACTGTCTCTCTCTCATCTCTTTTGAATAAATGTAACAAGTACACATGAAATATTGCAGTCAGCCTCCTTATCTTCCTTCCTAGTTCCATTCTTCAGAGTTAATCATGACCAATTAACAATTTCTTTTTTATTCTTCTAGAAATATTTTATGCATATGCAATAGTCTTTTTCCTGAAATAAGTCAAGTCATATGATATACACACCGTTCTTTGTCTCATATTTTCTTTCTTAATAAAATGTGTTGGATATCTTTTCATACCAGCACTTATAGATCCACCTTTCTTTTTAAACAACTGTAGAGAATTTTGTGTGAATTTACCATTTATTTAAGCAGTCCTGTGTTGATGGACATTTTATTTAATTCTATGTTTTTAATTTTTACATATCTAGTATTCTGACTTTTATATAAAATATTCCACCATTCCAAAAGAGATTTTACTTGGAAATCTTCCTCCTGTTGAACTCTAAATGAAGTTAAAGGTCACATGGTAGCAGTCTTAGCAGTTTATTCATATGAAGATAGGACCCTCACTCTCAGTAGCATGAATTTCATCATAAATTCAAGTAATGCTGCTGGCTTAGGTCAAAGCATCTTCTTATTAATATAAACTATATGACATATAACTCATCTTCTCTCAATCTGTTTATTTCACTCATTAGGGACTGTTAGTATAATAACGGGTGTGTTTTAAGGAACAATATTATAGAAAGAATAACACCAGAAACAAAGCATTCAAAATGTGTCACTTTCCATGAGTCACAAACAACAATTATATATGTTATTATTCCCACCCAACTTTCCAACAATTAGAGACTCATTTGGTAAAAGACTCTTTAGTTTTTTAAACAAAGTATAAAAATAAATACAATCTAGTTGAAGGGAAATTGCAAGATGGCAGAGTAGATGGACATAAGTGCACCCTTTCTTACAAAAACACCAAAATCACAACTAACTGTTGAACAACCATCAACCAAAAAACTCTGGAAGTTTCCAAAAAGGATACCCTATAGAGAAACACAAAGAAGCCACTATGAGATCATAGGAGGGGTGTAATTGTGATAAAATCAAATCCATATCCATCAGGTGGGCGAGCCACAAACTGGAAAATAATTACAGCACAGAAGTTATCCCACAGGAGTGAAAGTCCTGACCCCACATCAGGCTTCCCAGCTTGGAGGTCTGGAAAAGGGAGGAGGAGTGTCAGAGAATCTAGCTTTGAAGGCCAGTGATGTTTGATCCCAGGAATTACACAGAACTGGGGGAAAGAGAAACTTAACACTTGGAGTGCACACACAAGGTTTTGTGTGCAACAGGGCCGAGGGGAAAAAGCAGTGGCCTAATAAAAACTGGATCAGACCTACCTGTTAGTTTTGGAGGGTGCCCGTGGAGCCAAGGGTTAGCTGTGGCTCATTTTGGGGGCAAAGACACTGGCAGTGGCAGTTCTGGTAAGTAATCATTGGTGTGAGCCCTCTGGGAGGCTGCCATTCCCCCCACCACCACCACCAAAGACCTAGCTCAACCCAAGAGACTGTAGTCTCCAATGCTGGGATGCCTCAGGCCAAATAACAAACAGGGTGGGAACACAGACCCACCCATCAGCAGACAGGCTGCTTAAAGTATTCCTGAGCACAGCCTTACCCTAAAGAGAGACAAGACCCAGCTCCACAAACCAGTGAGGAGGAACAAGTCCCTCTCACTAGGAAGCCTGCACAAACTTCTTAGACAGCCTCACCCACCAGAAGGCTGACAGGAGAAGCAAGAAGAACTATAATCCTGCAGCCTGTGGAATGGAAACCTCAATCATAGAAAGTTAGACAAAATGAGATAGCAGAGGAATATGTCCCAGATGAAGGAACAAGATAAAACCCCAGAAGGACAACTAAGTAAAGTAGAGATAGGCAATCTACTGGAAAAAGACTTTAGAGTAATGATACTGAAGATGATCCAAGATCTCAGAAAAAGAATGGAGGCACAGATTGAGAAGATACAAGAAATGATTAAGAAAGACCTGGAAGAAATAAAGAACAAACAAACAGAGATGAACAATACAATAATTGAATTAAAAAATACACTAGAAAGAATCAATAGCAGAATAACTGAGGCAGAAGAACAGATAACTGAGCTGAAAGACAGAATGGTGGAAATCACTGCTGCAGAAATGAAGAAGGAAGAAAGAATGAAAAGAAATAAAGACAGCCTAAGAGATCTCTGGGACAACATTAAACACAACAACATTCACATTATAGGGGTCCCAGAAAAAGAAGAGAGAGAGAAAGGACTTGAGAAAATATTTGAAGAGATAGTAGATGAAAACTTCCTTAATATGGGAAAGGAAAGAGTCACTCAAGGCCAGGATGCTCAGAGAGTCCCAGGCAGGATAAACTCAAGGAGGAACATGCTGAGACACATAGTAATCAAACTGACAAAAATTAAAGACAAAGAAAAAATATTAAATGCAACAAGGGAAAAGAAACAAAAAACATACAAGGGAACTCACATAAGGCTATCAGCTGATTTCTCAGCAGAAACTCTGCAGGTCAGAAGGGAGTGACATGATATATTTAAAGTAATGAAAGGGAAGAACCTACAGTCAATAATATTCTACCCAGCAATGCTTTCATTCAGATTTGATGGAGGAATCAAAAGTTTTACGGATAAGCAAAAGCTAAGAGAATTTAACACCACCAGACTAGTCCTGAAACAAATGCAAAAATAACTTCTCTAAGCAAAAAATAAAAGGCCAAAACTAGAAACAAGAAAATTATGAATGGAAAGCTCACCAATAAAAGCAAATATACAGTAAAAGTACGAAATCATCCACACACAAATCTGATATCAAAACCAGCAATTGTGAGAAATGGAGAGTACAAATGCAAGATACTGGAAATGCCTTTGAAATTAAAAGACCAGCAAGTTAAAACAATGTTGTTTATATATAGACTGCTATATCAAAACCTCATGGTAACTGCAAATGAAAAATTTACAATAGATACACATACAAAAAAAGAAAAAGAAATCCAAGCACAACACTAAAGTTATTCATCAAATCACAATAGAAGAGAGCAAAAGAGGAAGGGAAGAAAAAAGACTTACAAAACAAACCCAAAACAATTAAGAAAATGGCAACATAAACATATATATCAATAATTACATCAAATGAAAATGGATTAAGTGCTTCATCCAAAAAACATGGACTGGCTGAATGGATACAAAACAAGAGCTGTATATATGCTGTCTACAAGAGAGCCATTTCAGACCTAGGGACATATGCATACCAAAAGTGAGGGGATGGAAAAAGTTATTCTGTGCAAATGGAAATCAAAATAAAGTTGGACTAGCAACACTCATATCAGTAAAAATAGACTTTAAAATAAAGACTGTTACAAAACACAAAGACAGACAGTACATAATGATCAAGGGATCAATCCAAGAAGAAAATATAAAATTGTAAATATATATGCACCCAACATAGCAGCACTCCAATATATAAGGTAAATGCTAACAGTCATAAAGGAGAAATCTACAGAGAAATCTACATTAACACAATAATAGTGGGATACTTTAACATCTAAAATTTGTCAATGGACAGATAACACAAACAGAAGATCAAAAAGGAAACACAGGCCTTAAATGACACATTAGACCAGATGGATTAATGGATATTCATAGAGCACTCCATCTGAAAGCAGAATATAAAACATTCTCAAGTGCACATGGAACATTTTCCAAGAGTGATCACATGCTGGGCCACAAAGCAAGCCTTGGTAAAGTTAAGAAAATTGAAATCATATCAAGCATCTTTTCTGACTACAAGGGTATGACATTAAAATTCAACTACAAGAAAAAAAATGTAAAAAAACACAAACATGTAGAGGTTAAACAATATACTACTAAACAACAAATGATTGCTGAAGAAATAAAAAGGAAATCAAAATATACCTAGAGACAAATGAAAATGAAAGTATGATCATCAAAAACCAATAGATATGGCAAAAGCATTTCTAAGAGGAAAGTTTATAGCAATACAATCTTACCTCAGGAAGCAAAAGAGAAATCACAAATAAATAACCTAACCTGAGCAACTAGAGAAAGAAGAACAAACAGAACCCAAACTTAATAGAAGGAAAGAAATCATAAAGATCAGAGCAAAAATAAATGAAACAGAAATGAAGAAAACAATAGAAAAGATAAATGAAACTAAAAGCTTATTTTTTTGACAAAATAGATAAATTTTTAGTCAGGCTCATCCAGAAAAAAGGGGAGAGGACACAAGTCAATAAAACTAGAAATAAAAAGGGGGAAGTTACAACAGACAACACAGAAATAGAAAGGATCACAAAAGACTGTATAAGCAACTGTATGTCAATAAAATGGACAGTCTTCCACCTGGAAGAAATGACCAAATTCTTAGAAACATACAAACTCCAAAGACTGAAACAGGAAGAAATGGAAAATATAAACAGGTCAATAACAAGTACTGAAATAGAAACTGTGATTTAAAAATTTCCAACAGGGACTTCCCTGGTAGTCCAGTGGTTAAGAATCCACACTTCCAATACAGGGGATGTGGGTTTGATCCCTGGTCAGGGAACTAAGGTCCCACATGTTATGGGGTGCAAGCAAAACAAAAAACAACTTAAAAAAAAACCTCCCAACAAAAGTCCAGGGCAAGATGGCTTCACAGGCGAATTCTATCAAATATTTAGTGAAAAGTTAACACCTATCCTTCTGAAATTATCCCAAAATATTGCACAGGAAGGAATACTCCCAAATTCATTCTGTGAGGCCACGGTCACCCTGATACAAAAACCAGAAAAAAGATACCACACAAACGAAAATTACATGCCAATATCACTATCCTGCAAATCAATCAATGTGATACAGCACATCAACAAATTGAGGAATCAAAGCCATATGATCATATCAATAGATGCAGAAAAATCTTTTGACAAAATTCAATACCCATTTGTGATAAAAACTCTCCAGAAAGTGGGACTAGAGGAAACAAATCACAACATAATAAAGGCCAATATATGACAAACCTACAGCAAACATCATTTTCAATTGTGAAAAGCTGAAAGCATTTCTTCTAAGATCAGGAACAAGACAAGGATACTTTGGGAAGTCCTAGACATGGCAATCAGAGAAGAAAAAAACAAATAAAAGGAATCCAAATTGGAAAAGAAGAAGTAAAATTGTCACTGTTTGCAGATGACATAATACTACACATAGAAAATCCTAACGATGCTACCAGAAAACTACTAGTGCTCATCAATGAATTTAGTAAAGTTACAGGATACAAAATTAATACACAGAAATCTCTTGCATTTCTATACACTAACAACAAAAGATCAGAGAGAGATATCAAGGAAACAATCCCATACACCACTGCATTAAAAACAATAGGGCTTCCCTGGTGGCACAGTGGTTGAGAATCTGCCTGCTAATGCAGGGGACACGGGTTTGAGCCCTGGTCTGGGAGGATCCCACATGCCGTGGAGCAACTAGGCGCATGAGCCACAACTACTGAGCCTGCGTGTCTGGAGTCTGTGCTCCACAACAAAAGAGCCGCAACAGTGAGAGGCCTGCACACCGTGATGAAGAGTGGCCCATGCTTGCCACAACTAGAGATAGCCCTCACACAGAAATGAAGACCCAACACAGCAAAAATAAATTAATTAATTAATAAAAACAACAACAGAAAAGAAAAAAACAATAAAATACCTAGGAATAAATATACCTAAGGAGGCAAAAGACCGGTACTCCAAAAACAATAAGATGCTGATGCACGAAATTGAAGATGACACAACAGATTGAAGGATATACCATGTTCTTGGACAGGAAGAATTGATATTGTCAAAATGACTATACAATCTACTGATTCAATGCAATCCCTCTCATATTACCAAGGCCCTTTTTACAGACCTAGAATAAAAAATCTTAAAATTTGTATGGAGACACAAAAGAGACCCAAATAACAAAAACAATCTTGAGAAAGAAAAACGGACCTGGAGGAATCAGGTTCCCTGACTTCAGACTAAACTACAAAGCTACAGTCCTCAAAATAGTATGATACTGGCATAAAAACAGAAATATAGATCAATGGAACAGGATAGAAAGTTCAGAAGCATACCCATGCACCTGTGGTCAATTAAACTATGACAAAGGAGGCAAGAATATACAATGGAGGAAAGTCAATCTATTCAATAAATGGTGCTGGGAAAACTGGACAGCTACATGTAAAAAAATGAAATTAGAACATTCAACATTGTACAAAAAAAATAAACTCAAAATGCGTTACTCCTAAATGTAAGACCAGATACTATAAAACTCCTGGTTTATGCCAGGAATGCAAGGATTCTTCAATATACACAAATCAAAAAATGTGATAAACCATATTAACAAATTAAAGGATAAAAACAATATGATCATCTCAATAGATGCAGAAAAAGCTTTCAAAAACAATCATCACCCATTTATGATAAAAACCCACCAGAAAGTAGGCATAGAGGGAACTTGCCTTAACATAATAAAGGCCATAAATTACTAACCCACAGCCAACATCATTCTCAATGGTGAGAAACTGAAACCATTTCCACTAAGATCAGGAACAAGATAAGGTTGCCCACTCTCACCAGTTATTATTCAACATAGTTTTGAAAGTTTTAGTCATGGCAATTAGAAGAAAAAGAAATAAAAGGAATCCAAATCAGAAAAGAAGAAGTAAAACTGTCACTGTTTGCAGATGACATGATAGAATACACAGAGAATCCTAAACATGCTACTAGAAAACTACTAGACCTTATCAGTGAATTT
Source organism: Monodon monoceros (assembly GCF_005190385.1). Classification (NCBI taxonomy): domain Eukaryota; kingdom Metazoa; phylum Chordata; class Mammalia; order Artiodactyla; family Monodontidae; genus Monodon; species Monodon monoceros. The sequence goes on along the minus strand of NW_021703779.1, from coordinate 66,824,224 downwards.
GGTAAAGTAGCAGAATACAAAATGAATGCACAGAAATCTCTTGTGTTCCTATATACTAACAACAAAAACTCTGAAAGAGAAATTAAGGAAACACTCCCATTTACCACTGCAACAAAAAGAATAAAATACCTAAAAATAAACCTTCCTAAGGAGACAAAAGAACTCTATGCAGAAAACTATAAGACACTGATGAAAGAAATTAAAGATGATACAAACACATAGAGAGATATACCATGTTCTTGGATTGGAAGAATCAATATTGTGAAAATGACTATACTACTCAAAGAAATCTACAGACTCAATGCAATCCCTATCAAACTACCAATAGCATTTTTCACAGAACTACAACAAAAAATTTTACAATTTGTAGGGAAACACAAAAGACTCCGAATAGCCAAATCAGTCTTGAGAAAGAAAATCGGAGCTGGAGGAATCAGGCTCCCTGACTTCAGACTATACTACAAAGCTACAGCAATCAAGACAGTATGGTACTGGCACAGAAACAGAAATCCAGATCAATGGAACAGGATAGAAAGCCCAGAGAAAAACCCACACACATATGGTCACCTTATCTTTGACAAAGTAGGCAAGAATATACAGTGGAGAAAAGACAGCCCCTTCAATAAGTAGCGCTGTGAAAACTGGACATGTACATGTAAAAGAATGAAATTATAACAGTTCCTACCACCATACACAAAAATAAACTCAAAATGTATTAAAGACCTAAATGTAAAGCCAGACACTATAAAACTCTTAGAGGAAATCATAGGCAGAATACTCTGACATAAATCACATCAAGATACTTTTTGACTCACCTTCTAGGGAAATGGAAATAAAATCAAAAATGAATCAATGGGACCTAATGGAACAAAATCTTATGCACATCCTAGGAAACCATAAACAAAATGAAAAGATAACCCTTAGTATGGGAGAAAATATTTGAAAACAATGCAACTGACAAAAGATTAATCTCCAAAATATACAAGCAACTCATGCAGCTCAATATCAAACAGAAAACCCAATCAAAATGTGAGCAGAAAACCTAAATAGACATTTCTCGGAAGAAGATATACAGATTGCTAACAAACACATGAAAGGATGCCCAACATCACTAATCATTAGAGAAATGCAAATCAAAACCACAATGAGGTATCACCTCACACTGGTCAGAATGGCCATCATTAAAAAATCTACAAACAATCAATGCTGGAGGGGATGTGGAGAAAATGGAACCCTCTTGCACTGTTGGGGGGAATGTAAATTTATACAACCACTATGGAGAACTGTATGGAGGTTCCTAAAATTCTAAAAATAGAACTACCATATGACCCAGCAATCCTATTACTGGGCATATACCCTGAGAAATCCATAATTCAAAAAGTGTCATGTGCACAATGTTCATTGCAACAATATTTACAACAGCCAGGACTTGGAAGCCACCTAAGTGTCCATCGACAGATGAGTGGATAAAGAAGATGTGTCACATATATACAATGGAATGTTACTCAGCCATAAAAAGAAAAGAAATTGAGTTATTTGCAGTGAGGTTGATTGACCTAGAGTCTGTCATATAGAGTGAAGTAATTCAGAAAGAGAAAAACAAATACCATATGCTAACACAAACATATGGAATCTAAAAAAAAAAATCGTCTGAAGAACATAAGGGCAGGACAGCAATAAAGATGCAGACATAGTGATTGGACCTGAGGACAAGGGGAGGGGGATGCGTAAGCTGAGATGATGTATGAGAGTGTCATGTTCGAATATACACTACCAAATCTAAAATAGATAGCTAGTGGGAAGCAGCTGTGTATCACAGGGAGATCAGCTTGGTCCTTTGTGATCACCTAGAAGGCTGGGATAGGGACAGTGTGAGGGAGATGTAAGAGGGAAGGTTTATGTGGATATATGTATACATATAGCTGACTCACTTTTTTATATAGCAGAAACTAATTCACCACTGTAAAGAAATTATACTCCAGTAAAGATGTTAAAAAAATAAAATAAGAAAAATTTAAAAAATACCTCAAAACTATCAAAAATGCAAATGCAACTCGCTAAAATTATGTGATGCAGCAGAAATAGTGCTAAGAGGAAAGTTTATAGTGTTAAATGTTTACATTTAAAAAGAAGAAAGATCTCAATTCAACAATCTCACTTTATAACTTCAGACACTATAAAAAAGAAGAACTAAATCCAGAGTTAGCATAAGGAAGATAATATTCAATAATAACGTTTCAAGCAGAAATAAGTGTAATAGAAAATAGATAAACTTTAGGAAAAAAACAAGAAAAATAAGATTTGGTGTATTAAAAAGATGAGCAAAATAGACAACTCTTAGTTACACTACAAAAGAAGAAAAGAGAGATCAGTAAAGTAAAATCAGAAATGAAAGAGGAGACATTACACCAGATAACATGGAAATAAAAAGATCATAAAGAACTATTTTAAACAATTATTCACCAACAAGTTGGGTAAACCAGAAGAAACAGATATATTCCTAGAAACATACAACCTAAAAGACCTATTCAAGAAGAAATAGAAAGCCTGAACAAACCAATAAGAAACAAAGATCAAAAACACCCCATCAAAGAAAATCCCAGGACCAGGATTTGTTCTACCAAACATTTAAAGAACTAATACAATACAAAACCTTATTAATCTCTTTCAAAAACCAGAAGAAGGAACACTCCCAAATTCATTTTATGAAACTATCATTACCCTGATTCCAAAGCCAGATAGAGACACCACAAGAAAAGAGAACTACAAGTCAGAATCCCTGAAGAACTTAGATGAAAAAATCCTCAATAAAATAATAGCAAAATCATCTCAACAGCATATTAAAAAGATCATTCACATGACCAAGTGGGATTTATTTCTGGGATGCAAGGATATTTCAACATATAAATATTAATCAATGTAATATACTACATGAACAGAATGAAGAATAAAAACCATATGGTCATATCAGTAGATGTAGAAAATGTATTTAACAAAATTTAACACCCTTTTATGATGAAAGCTCTCAGTGATACATGTACAAAAAGACCTTACCTCGACACAATAAATGCCATGTATGAAAAAATCACAACTACCATTATAGTTCATGGGGATAAACTGAAAGCTCATCCTCTAAGACCTGGAAAAAAGCAAAGATGCCCACTCTCACTATTGTTTTTCAAAGTAGTACTGGAAGTCCTAGCTAGAGCAATCAGACAATGAAAAATAAATAAAATGTATCAAAAATTGAAAGGAGAGAATTAAAATTATCTCTGCTGATGAGATGATTATATACATAGAAAACTCTAAACATTCACTACACTACACACACACACACACACACACACTCACATACAACTGTTAGAATAAACAAACAAATTCAGTAAAGTTGCAGGATACAACATCAACATGAAAAAATTCAGTGGCATTTCTATACATCAATAACAAGCTATTCAAAATAGAAATTAAGAAAACAATCTCATTTACAAAAATACCCAATAGATTAAAACATTTAGTAATTAACAAAAGAGATAAAATAACTGTACACTGAAAAGTATAAAGCACTGATGAAGGAAATGAAAGAGGACACATACAAAAGGACACACCCCATATTCATGGATTAGAAAAAATAATATTATTAAAATGGTCATACTACACAAAGTGATATACAGATTCAATGCAATCCCTATTTAAATCCCAATGACATTCTTTAATAAAACTTAAAAATAATCCTAAAATCCACATGGAACCACATACAAAATGAACAAATAACCAAAGAAATGTTGAGCGAGAATAAAAAAGATTCCTGATTTCAAAATATATTAGAAAGCTACAGTAATCAAAACAGTATGATACTTTAATAAAAACGGGCATCTAGATAAATGGAATAGAACAGAGAACACTGAAAAAAACCACATATTTACAGATAAATGAAATTCAACAAGGATGCCAAGCACACATATTGGGGAAAAGATAGTCTCTTGAATAAATGGTACTGTGAAAACTGGATATCCACATACAAAAGAATGAAATTGGAAACTTATCTTACACCGTACACAAAAATCAAATCAAAATGGATTAAAGACTTAAACATAAGAGTTAAAACCATAAAACTCCTAGAATAAAACATAGGGAAAATCTGCCTGACATTGCCTTCAGCAATGATTTCTTGCTATCGCCCCAAAACCACAGGCAACAAAAGCAAAAGTTGCCAAGTGGGATGACATAAAAGTAAAAAGCTTTTGCAGAGAAAAAAAAACCAACAAAATGAAAAGGAAACTTACCAAATGCGAGAAAATACTTAAAAACTATATATCTGAAAAAGAGTTTATGTCCAATATGTATATAAGGAACACACACAAATCAATAGTAAGAACCCAAATAATTAAAATTTGAAAATGGGCAAAAGATATAAATAGCCACTCTCAAAATAACCTATTCAAATGGCCAACCAGTACATGAAGAGATGCTTAACATTATGAATCATTAGGGAAATAGAAGTCAAAATCATAATGAGATAAACCTCACACCTTAGAAGGGGTATTACCTAAATGGTAAAAGATAAGTGTCAGTGACATTTGCATTATAGGGGTTCCTGAAGGAGAAGAGATAAGGGAATCAAAAATGTATTTGAGGAAATTATGGCTGAAAACTCCCAAAACCTAAGGAAGGAAACAGATATCCAAGTACAGGAAGCACAGGGGGTCTTCAAAAGATGAAGCCAAACAGATCCACATGAACACATATCAATATTAAAATGGTAATATTTAAAGATAAAGAGAAAATTCTAAAGGCAGCAAGAGAAAAACAGAGTCATATATAAGGGAATCCCCATAAAGCTATTAGCAGATGTCTCTGCAGAAACTTTGCATGCTGGAAGAGAGTGGCATGATATATACAAAATGCTGAAAGGAAAAAAACCCCAGCAAACTAGGAGAATCTACCCAGCGAGATTATAATTTAGAATAGAAGGAAAGATAAAGACAGTGTCTGACAAGCAGAAAACAAAAATCATCAATACTAAACTTAGCCTAAAATAAATATTGAAGGATCTTCCATAAATGAAGAAAAGAGTAAAAATCTATATGAAAGGGAAAATTGCATTAGGAAAGGCAAATATAGAGTAAGGATTGAAGATCAACCACTTCAATAAATCAGTACATAGGTTAAAAGACAAAACTTGTAAAAATCAACTGTAACTACAATGAACAGTGAAAGGATAAGCATGAAGATCTAAAATATGATATCAAAACAACAAAATGTAGTGGAGGGGAGTAAGAAATGTAAATTGTTCATCATGTGCTTGAAACTAAAACAAGTAGATATAATTATGGGTCAATATACATGAGCCTCATGGTAATCACTAATAAAAATCCTACAATAGATACACACAAAACAAAAAGAAAGGAACACAAGCATACTACTAAAGACAATCATCAAACCACAAGGGAAGAAACCGAAGAAATGAACAGAGAAGAGCTACAAAAACAATTGAAAATGAAGTAATTAAATGGCAACAAATACATACCCAACAATAATTACTTTAAATGTCAAGGGACTAAACACGCAAAACAAAAGATATATAGGGTGTCTGACTGTATGAAGAATCAAGACCTTTCAATATGCTGCCTACAAGAGAATCATTTAAGAGTTAAATGCACACACACGGACTGAAAGTGACGGAATGGGAAAAAATGTTTCATGCAATCGGAAACAAGAAATTGAGGGTAGCAATTTTCATATAAGGCAAATCAGACTTTAAAACAGAGGGTATAAGAAAAGACAACCAGACGCATTATATAATGATAAATGGATCAATAAAACATAAGAGAATATTGCACTCATTAATATATGAGCATCCAATAAACGAATACCTAAATACATAAAGCAAATACTGAAAAGATAATGGGAGAAATTGACAATAATACAAAAATAGTAGGGAACTTTAACACTACCCTTACATCAATGGACAGATCATCCAGACAGAAATCAATAAGGCAACAGTGGCTCTTAATCACACAATAGACCAGTGGACCTTAATAGATATCTATAGGGCATTACAACCAAAAACATAGCAGATACACATTCTTTTAAGCGCACATGAAACATTCTCCAGGATAAATCACATGCTAGGCTGTAAAACAAGTCTCAACAAGTTTAAGAGGATAAAAATCGATTTTGCACTATGGAGTCTGGTCTGAATAGCCAGGTGTGAGACCTGGGCCTCCAGCACCAAATGAGTGAGTGAAACTAGAAAGCACAAAGGGAAAGAAAAAAGGGAGACTTCTTTGTAAAATATGAAGAAGGAAAACTCCTTGACACAACAGAATGGAAAATTAACTCATAGAACACACTGAAGAATATTTGAAGCTCTGTGGCTGACAGGGTCTTGGTGATCCAGCCAGGGGTCAGGCCTGAGCCTCTGAAGTGGGAGAGCTGAGTTCAGGTTATTGGACCACCAGAGCCCTCCTGGCCCCATGTAATATCAATCAGCGAGAGCTCTCCCAGAGATCTCCATCTCAATGCTAAGACCCAGCTACATTCAACGACAAGCAGGCTCCAGTGCGAGACACCCCATGCTAAACAACTAGCAAGCCAGGAACACAACCCCACCCATTAGCAGAGAGGCTGCCTAAAATCAAAATAAGCTCACTGACACCCCAAAACACACCACCAGAGGAACACAGGAAAAAAACTGTAAAAAATACAAACACATGGAGGTTAAATGATACACTATTCCATAACAAAAAGGTCACTGAAGAAATCAAAGAGGAAATCAAAAAATACCTAGAAACAAATTACAATGAAAACATGATGGGCCAAAATCTATGGGATGCAGCAAAAGCAGTTCTAAGAGGCAAGTTTATAGCAATACAATCCTACCTCAAAAAAAAGAAAAATTTCAAATAAACAACCTAAACTTACACCTAACACAATTACAGAAAGAAAAACAACAAAAAATCACACCAAATTTAGCAACAGGAAAGAAATCATAAATATCAGATCAGAAATTAATGAAAAAGAAATGAAGGAAACAATAGCACAGATCAATAAAACTAAAAGCTGGTTCTTTGAGAAGATAAACAAAATTGACAAACCATTAGCCAGACTCATCAAGAAAAAAAGGGAAAAGTCTCAAATCAATAGAATTAGAAATGAAAAAGGAGAAGTAACAACTGACACTGCAGAAATACAGAGGATCATGAGAGGTTACTAGAAGTAAGTATATGCCAATAAAATGGACAAACTGGAATAAATGGACAAATTTTTAGAAAAGCACAACGTTCCAATATAGAAACAGGAAGAAATAGAAAATATGAGCAGACCAATCACAAGGACTGAAATTGAAACTGTGATTAAAAATCTTCCAGCAAAAAAAAGCCAAGGACAAGATGGCTTCACAAGCAAATTCTATCAAACATTTAGAGACGAGCTAACACCTATCCCTCTCAAAATCTTCCAAAATACTGCAGAAGGAGGAACACTCCCAAACTCATTCTATGAGGTCACCATCACCCTGATACCAAAACCAGACAAGGATGTCACAAAGAAAGAAAACTACAGGCCAATATCACTGATGAACATAGATGCAAAAATTGCTCAATGAAATACTAGCAAGCAGAATCTAGCAGCACATTTAAAGGATCATACACCATGATCAAGTGGGGTTTATGGCAGGAATGCAAGGGTTCTTCAATATATGCAAATCAATCAATGTGATACACCATATTAACAAAGTGAAGGATAAAAGCCATATGATAATCTCAATAGATGCAGAAAAAACTTTTGACAAAATTCAACACCCATTTACGATAAAAACTCTCCAGAAAATATGCATAGGGGGAACTTACCTCAACATAATAAAGGCCATATATGACAAAACCACAACCAACATCATTCTCAATGGTGAAAAACTTAAACCATTTCCTCTAAAATCAGGAACAAGACAAGGTGGCCCACTCCCACCACTAGTATTTAACATAGTTTTGGAAGTATTAGATAGAGCAGAGATGAAAAAGAAATAAAAGATATCCAAACTGGAAAAGAAGTAAACCTGTCACTGTTTGCAGATGATATGATACCATATATAGAGTATCCTAAAAATGCTACCAGAACACTACTGGAGCTAATCAATGAATTTGGTAAAGTAGCAGGATACAAAACTAATGCACAGAAGTCTCTTGCATTCATATACACTAATGATGAAAACTCTGAAGGAGAAATTAAGGAAACACTTCCATTTACCACTGCAATGAAAAGAATAATATAACTAGGAATAAACCTACTTAAGGAGACAAAAGACCTGTATGCAGAAAACTATAAGGCACTGATGAAAGAAATTAAAGATGTTACAAACAGATAGAGAGATACACCATGTTCTTGGATTGGAAGAATCAACATCATGAAAATGACTATATGACCCAAAGCAAAGCAATCTACAGATTCAATGCAATCCCTAACAAACTACCAATGGCATTTTTCACAGACCTAGAACAAAAAATCTCACAATTTGTATGGAAACATAAAATACCTGAAAAGCCAAAGCAGTCTTGAGAAAGAAAATCAGAGCTGGAGGAATCAGGCTCCATGACTTCAGACTATATTTCAAAGCTACAGCTATCAAGACAATATGGTACTGGCACAAAAACAGAAATACAGGTCATTGGAAAGGGATAGGAAGGCCAGAGATAAACCCACACACATATGGTCACCTTATCTTTGATAAAGGAGGCAATAATATACACAGGAGAAAAGACAGCCTCTTCAATATGTGGTGCTGAGAAAGCTGGAGAGCTACATTTAAAAGAATGAAATTTGAACACTCCCTAACACCATACACAAAAATAAACTCAAAATGGATTAAAGACCTATCTGTATGGTCAGACATTATAAAACTCTTAGAGGAAAACATAGGCAGAAAACTCTATGACATAAAACACAGCAAAATCTTCTTTGACCCACCACCTAGGGCAATGGAAATAAAATCAAAAATAAGCAAATGGAACCTAATGAAACTTAAAAGCTTTTCCACAGTAAAGGAAACTATAAACAAGATGAAAAGACAACCCTCAGGATGGGAGAAAATATTTGCAAATGAAGCTACTGAAAAAGGATTAATCCGCAAAATATACAAGCAGCTCAATATCAAACAAAAAAACTACCCAATCCAAAAATGGGCAGAAAACCTAAATAGACATTTCTCCAAAGAAGATATACAGATCACCAACAAACACAAGGATGCTCAACATCACTAATCATTAGAGAAATGCATATCAAAACTACAATGAGGTATCACCCTACACCAGTCAGAATGGCCATCATCAAAACATCTACAAACAATTAATGCTGGAGAGAGTATGGAGAAAATGGAACTCTCTTGCACTGTTGGTGGGGATGTAAATTGATACACCACTATTGACAGCAGTATGGAGGTTCCTTAAAAAACTAAAAATAGAACTACCATACGACCCAGCAATCTCACTACTGGGAATATACCCTGAGAAAACCATAATTCAAAAAGACTTATGCACCACAATGTTCATTGCAGCACTATTTACAATAGCCAGGACATGGAAGCAACCTAAGTGTCCATCGACAGATGAATGGATAAAGAAGAGGTGTCACATATATACAATGGAATATTGCTCAGCCATAAAATAAATGGAATTGAGTTATTTGTAGCTATGTGGATGGACCTAGAGTCTGTCATACAGAAGTAAGTCAGAAAGAAAAACAAATACCGTACGCTAACACATATATATGGAATCTAAAAAAATTATGATTCTGAAGAACCTAAGGGCAGGACAGGAATAAACATGCAGATGTAGAGAATGGACTTGTGGACTCAGGGCGGGGGTAGGGTAAGCTGAGACGAATTGGGACAGTGGCATTGACATATATACACTACAAATGTAAAATAGGTAGCTAGTGGGAAGCAGCCGCATAGCACAGGGAGATCAGCTTGGTGCTTTGTGACCACCTAGAGGGGTGGGATAGGGAGGGTGGGAGGAAGATACAAGAGAGAGGGATTATGGGGATATATGTATATGTATAGCTGATTCACTCTGTTATAGAGCAGCAACTAAGATTACAGTGTAAAACAATTATACTCCAATAAAGGTTTTTAAAAATGAAAAGAGAATAGAAATCATGTCAAGCATTTTATCTGACCACAAGTGTAGGAAACTAAAAATCAAGTACAGAAAGAAAAATGTGAAAAAAACAAACAAACATGGAGATTAAACAATGTACTACTAAAAAACCAACAGGTCAATGACAAAATCAAAGAGGAAATCAGAAAATACCTTGAGGGAAATGAAAATGAAAACTCAAATTTCCGAAATCTATGGGATGGGAGGAGGATGAAGATAATGGAGGAATAGAACAGGGAGCTGACTCTATCTCACAAAAACATTCAAAATACATCTACAAGTTGAACAATTCACTCATAACAGCTACTCAATGGTGGCAAAAGACTTCAGACTTCTGAAAGGGCAAGAAAACTTCCACGTAACTGGGTAGGACAAAAGGAAAAAGAAAAGGATAGGGCCTGTACCCCAAAGAGGGAAATGTGAAGGAGGAAATATTCCCACATCCTGGGGAGTCCTCTCACTAAGAGATCAGGCTGGACAGAGGGGGAGCTGCAGAGCCTAGGAGGAGAGCACAGCAGCTGATTTGCAGAAGGCAAAATGGAGAGTAACATGCACAGAACGTTGGCACCACTGCCCGGCTCTCCACAGTCTTAAATGTTTTTCTAGTCAGTGTGTATAAGGGCTGGGTGCTGAAGCTCAGGTTTCATAGGTCAGACCCAGTGAGAGGACAAGGATTGGCTGCATGGAGACAGGCTGAAGAGACTGGACTCTGGCAACTGAGGGGGTTCTCTGAAGAAACCAAGGCCAACCAGAGAGGCAAGTCACCATTATTGGGAGGCTCACAAGGAAATGTGTGGGACCACCAAAAGAGCTTATTTACCTGTGAGCAATCCCAGGCAACAGGACACTGCCCACAGGATATCCAGGTGCAGGTGCAAGTCGCTGCCACCATCCCGTGCTCAACAGGAGTGCTGTCCTGAGAGAGTGTGGACAGCAGCCACCCCTAGGAGACCTGTGAGCAGTCACTGAGCCCTGTCCCAGCTGTTCTGGAAGTGTGTGGACTGTGGCCACCCCTAGAAGATCCACTAGCAGGTGCCAAGCTCTGCTCCCAGGTGTATGTGGACTTCAACCATCCCTAGGAGACCTGCCAGCAGGTGCCATGTGCTGACCCTGTTGTCCGAGGAGTGTGCAACAGCCACTGCACCTGCATACCCCATATCAAGGGAATAATGGCCAGAACACATTGAGGAAAGAGACAGCAAGCATTCAAACTGAAGGCAGCCTCTAGATCCTGGAAAAGATAGCACAATAGAAGGACTTGAGCTCACCCACTCTCATAAAAAACAAACAAACAAAAAATAACAACCCACTAACAACTGAACAACCATCAACAAAAAAGAGAGGAACCTACCAAAAATATTTTACATTCAAAGACAAAGAAATAGCCACAAGGAGATGGTAGGGAGGTGCTTTCATGAAATAATCAAAGCACATACACCCAGGAAGGCAACCCACAAACAGGAAAATAATTTTATCACAAAGATTCTCCCATAAGAGTGAAAGTTGTGAGCCCCATGTCAGTCTCCCCAGCCTGAAGGTCTAGCTTCAGGACGAGGAGCCCCTAGAACACTGGCATTCAAGTTCAGTGGGACTTGAGTACAGGAGCTCCACAAGACTGGGGGAAAAAGAGACTCCACACTTGGAGGGCGTACACATGTTTCACATACACTGGGACCCAGGAAAAAGCAGTAACTCCATAGGAGACTGGGCTGGACTTACCTATGAATTTGGAGGGTTTCTTGGGGAGGCAGAGGTCTGTTGTGGTTCACTGTAGGGGTAAGGACACTGGTGGCAGACGTCTCAGAGAATATTGATCAACGTGAGCTCTCCCAGAGGTCGCCATTTTGGCATCAAGACATGACCCTAACCAACAGCATACAGGCTCAGTGCTAGAATACTTCAGGCCAAACAACTCAAAGCATAAAAACACAGAACTGCCCATCAGCCAACAGGCTGCCTAAAGCTGTACCAAGCTCACAGCCACCTCTAAACACTTCCCTTAACATGGTCCTACCCACCAAAGGGCCAAGACCCAGCTCCACACACCAGTGGGCTAGCACAAGTCCCTCCAATCAGGAAGCCTGCACAAACCCTAGGAAAAAACTCACCCACTAAGGGGCAGACCCCAGAAGCAAGAGGAGTATGATCCTGCAGCCAGCAGAAAGAGAACAGAAAGTTAGACAAAATGAGATGGTAGAGATATATGTTCCAGAAGAAGGAACAAGATAAAACGCCACAAGAACAACTAAATGAAGTGGAGATAGGCAACTTACATGAAAGATAATTTAGACTAATGATAGTAAAGATGATCCAAGATCTTGGAAAAATAATGGAGGCACAGATTGAGAAGAAACAAAAGATGTTTTAAAAAGAACTAGAAGGTTTAAAGAATAAACAAACAGAGATGAAAATAAAAGAACTGAAAGGAAAAATGCACTAGAAGGAATCAATAGCAGAAAAATTGAGGCAGAAGAACGAATAAATGAGGTGGAAACAGAATGGTAGAAATCACTGGCACAGAACATAATAAAGAAAAAAGAAAGAAAAGAAGTGAAGAGAGACTCAGAGACCTCTGGTACAACATTAAATGCATCAAAATTTGCATTAAAGGAATCCCAGAAGGAGAAGAGAGGGAGAAAGTGCTTGACAAAATACTTGAAGAGATTATAGCCTAAAGCTTCTCTAACATGAGAAAGGAAACTTCACTCAAGTCCAGGAAGCACAGAGAGTTCCATACAAGACAAACTCAAGGAGAAACATGATGAGTCACATATTAATCAAAGTGAGAAAAATTAAAGACAAAGAAAAAAAAATAAAAGCAACAGAGGAAAAGCAACAAATAACATACAAGGGAATGCCCATAAGGTTGTCAGCTGATTTTTCAGCAGAAACTTTGGAAGACAGAAAGGAGCTGGCATGATATATTTAAAGTGATGAAAGGGAAAAACCTACAAAAAATACTGTACTCCACACGGCTCTCATTTATATTTGATGGAGTAACCAAAAATTTTACAGACAAGAAAAACTAAGAGAATTCAGCACCACCAAACCAGCTTTACAACATATCATAAAGGAAATTATCTAGGCAGAAAAGAAAAGGGCACAACTGGAATCAAGAAAATTATGAATGGAAAAGCTCACTGGTAAAGGGAAACATAAAGCAAAGTTAGGAAATCACACAGAAACAAATATAATATCAAAACCAGCAATCGTGAGAAAAGAGTACAAATGCAGGATATTGAAAATGCATTGGAAAGTAAGAGACCAGCTAATTAAAACAATCTTGTACATATATAGACTGCTATGTCAAAACCTCATGGGGGACTTCCCTGGTGGTGCAGTAGTTAAGAATCCACCTGCCAATGCAGGGGACAGGGTTTGAGCCCTGGTCTGGGAAGATTCCACACACCATGGAGCAACTAATCCCATGCACCACAACTACTGAACCTGTACTCTAGAGCCCACGAGCCACAACTACTCAGCTTGCGTGCCACAACTACTGAAGCCTGCGTGCCTAGAGCCCATGCTGTGCAACAAGAGAAGCCACTGCAATGAGAAGCCCATGCACTGCAATGAAGAATAGTCCCCCCTTTCTGCAACTAGAGAAAACCAGCATGCATCAATAAAGACCCAACACAGCCATAAATAAATAAATACATATATTAAAAAGAGAAAACCTCATGAGAACTGCAAACAATCTACAATAGATGCACAGACAAAAAGAAAAAGGAATCCAAACACAACAATAAAGATAGACATCAAATCACAAGGGAAGAGAACAAAAGCAGAAGGGAAAAAAAAGGCTTTCAAAAACAAAGCCAAAACAATTAACAAAATAGGAATAAGGGGCTTCCCTGGTGACGCAGTGGTTGAGAGTCCACCAGCTGATGCAGGGGACATAGGTTCGTGCCCCGGTCCAGGAAGATCCCACATGCTGTGGAGCAGCTGGGCCTGGGAGCCATGGCCGCTCAGCCTGCACGTCTGGAGCCTGTGCTCTGCAGTGGGAGAGACCACGACAGTGAGAGGCCCATGTACCACAAAAGAAAAAAAAGGAATAAGAACATACATATTGACAATTACCTTAAATGTAAATGGATTAAAGGCTCCAGCCAAAAGACATAGAGGGGCTACATGTATACTAAAAGAAGACCCATTTATACACTGTCTACAAGAGATCCACTTCAGATTTAGGGACACATACAGACTGAAAGTGGGGGGATGGAAAAAGTTATTTGATGCCAATGCAAATCAAAGGAAAGCTGCAGCAGCAATACTCATATCAGACAAAATAGACTTTAAAATAAAGTCTGTTACAAGAGACAAAGATGGACACTACATAATGATCAAGGGATCAATCCAAGAAAATATAACAATTACAAATACATATGCATCCAATATAGAAGCACCACAATATATAAGGCAAATGCTAACAAGCTTAAAAGGAGAAATTGACATTAACACAATAATAGTGGGAGACTTTAACACCCCACTTTCATCAGTGGACAGATAACCCAGATAGAAGATCAATAAGGAAACACAGGCCTTAAATGACACATTAGCCCAAATGGACTTAATTGATATTCATAGAACATTCCATTTTAAAGGAGCAGAATACACATTTTTCTCAAGTGCACATGGAACATTCTCTAGGATTGATCACATGATGGGCCACAAAGCAAGCCTTGGTAAATTTAAGGAAATTGAAATGATATCAAGCTTCTTTTCCAACCACAACTTTATGAGATAAGAGAAACAAGAAAAACACTGTAGAAAAACACAAACATATGAAGGTTAAACAATATGCTACTAAATCACAAATGGATCACTGAAGAAATCAAAGAGGAAATCAAAAAAATAGAGACAAATGAAAATGAAAGCATGATGATCCAAAACTTATGGGATGCACTAAAAGCAGTTCTAAGAGTGAAGTTTATAGCAATACAATCTTACCTCAGGAAACAAGAAAAATCACAATAAATAACCTAACCTTACAACTAAAGCAACTAGAGAAAGAAGAACAAACAAAACACACAGTTAGTAGAAGGAAAGAAATCATAAACATAAGAGCAGAAATAAAGGAAATAGAAATGAAGGAAACAATAGAAAAGATCAATGAAACTAAAAGCTGGATCTTTGAAAAGACAAAAGATTAATAAACCTTAGGCAGACTCATCAAGAAAAAAAGGTGGAAGTATCAAATCAATAAAATTAGAAATCATAACAACATTTTTATGGATATGTCTCCTAAGTGAAAAGAAACAAAAGCAGGGCTTCCCTGGTGGTGCGGTGGTTGAGAGTCTGCCTGCCGATGCAGGGGACGCGGGTTCGTGCCCCGGTCTGGGAGGATCCCGCATGCTGCAGAGTGGCTGGGCCCATGAGCCATGGCCGCTGGGCCTGTGTGTCCGGAGCCTGCGCTCCACAGCGGGAGAGGCCACAGCAGTGAGAGGCCCATGTAATGCAGAAAAAAGAAACAAAAGCAAACAAACAAATGGAAAAATTAAACTTAAAAGCTTTGCAGAGGGGCTTCCCTGGTGGCGCAGTGGTTGAGGGTCCTCCTGCCGGTGCAGAGGACAGGGGTTTGTGCCCCAGTCCGGGAGGATTCCACATGCTGCGGAGTGGCTGGGCCCGTGAGCCATGGCCACTGGGCCTGCATGTCCGGAGCCTGTGCTCCGCAACGGGAGAGGCCACAGCAGTGAGAGGCCCGCGTACCACAACAACAACAAAAAAAAAGCTTTGCAGAGTGAAAGATACCATTGACAAAATGAAAAGACAATCAACTGAATGTGAGAAAGTACTTGCAAATGATATGACCAATAATGGGTTAACATCCAAAGCATATAAACTGTTCATACAACTGAACATCAAAAATAAACCACTCAATAAAAAAAAATAGGCAGAAGACTTAAATAGACTTTTTTTCCAAAGAAGGCCTACAGATGGTTAACAGCCACATGAAAATACACTCAACATTGCTAATTATTAGAGAAATGCAAATCATAACAATGAGATCTCACCTCACACCTGTCAAAGTGGCTATCATCATAAAGTCTAGAAATAACAAATGTTGCAGAGGATGTGGAGAAAAGGGAACCCTCAAACACTGTTAGTGGGAATGTATATTGAACAAGCTACTGTTGAAAACATTATGGAGGTTCATCATAAAACTAAAAATAGAACCACTGTATTATCTAGCAAGTCTGGATATATATCTGGAATAAATGAAAACACTAATTAGAAAAGATACATGCATCCCAATATTCATATCAGCACTAGTTACAATAGCCAAGATATGTAAGGAGAAAAATGGATAAAGAATATTATATATATCTGTGTGTGTGTACATATATATGTGTACATATGTACACACACACACACACTGCTATATTACTCAACCACAAAGAAATTCTAACATTTGCAGCAACATGGATGGACCTAGAGAATATTATGATTATTGAAATGTCAGACAGAGAAAGAAAAATGCTGTATGATATGACTTATATGTGAAATCTAAAAATAGTACAAGCAGAGGCATATGCAAAACAGAAACAGACTCTTGGATATAGAAAGCAAACTAATGGTTACCAATGGGTAGAGAGAAGGTGAGGGGGCAAATTAGGGGTATGGGATTAAGAGATACAAACTATTATGTATAAAGTAGATAAACAACAAGGGTATATTGTATAGCATGGGGAATTATAGCCATTATCTTGTAATAACTTTTAGTTGAGTATAATCTGTAAAAATATGAAATCAATATACTGTATACCTGAAATTAATATAATATTATAAATTAGCTATACTTCAATAAAAAAAGAAAGCAAAAAATGATAAGTGTCTGTGAGGATGTGGAGAAAAGGTAACCCTTCCTGTCAATGAAAGACACTGTGAACAAAGTAATTGGCAGATAAGAGAATGGGATAAGTTATTTGCAATATTTAAAAATTACAAAGTAAGGGGAGTCGAGGTCCAGATGGTGGAATAGGAGGACCTGGGGTTCACTTCTGCCCACAAGTACATCAGGAATACATCTACAGGGCTTCCATGGTGGCGCAGTCATTGAGAGTCCATCTGCCAATGCAGGGGACACGGGTCGTGCCCTGTTCCAGGAAGATCTCACATGCCACGGAGTGGCTGGGCCCGTGAGCCATGGCCACTGAGCCTACGTGTCCAGAGCCTGTGCTCTGCAATGGGAGAGGCCACAACAGTGAGAGGCCCGCGTACCACACACACACACAAAAAGAACACATCTACAAGTGGAACAATTCACACAGAGCACCTGCTGAACACTTGCAGAGGACCTTGGACACCTAAAAGGACAAGAAAAGTTCCCGGCATAACTGGGTAGGATGAAGGAGAGAAAGGAAAGAAAAAGAGGAAATGAGATAGGACCCACACACCTTGGGGGGAACTGAAGGAGAGGAGAGGTTACCGCAACTGGGGAGGTGCCCTCGTTGGTGGCGAAATATGCTGAAATAGAGTGGGAGCTAGAGAGGCTATCAGAAGAAAGTGCAGCAGCCAGTCTGTGGCAAGGAGGACAGAGTGAGACGTGCATAGATGGTCTGCGCCACAGCTGTGCTAGCCCCAGCCTGAGACAGGTGCCCAACAGTGCTGGTGGGGGCTGGGTGTTGAAGCATGGGATTAGGAGAGTGGACCTAGGGAGGGAACTGCTGTTGGCTGCACAGAGATGGCCTGAAGGGATGGGAGTGAGGAGCTCCGCAGAACTCTCCTGGAGGAAGCAGTGTCTGCCTTGGAGATGGGGAACGATTGTTGAGTGGCGTGCAAGGGGCAGGGCTGCCATCATGTTCTCTCTCCCCACATGCCAGCCCCTGCCTCTGCAGGCAATGGGAGGGACTCCCAACAGAGCGAGCACATGCACCCCAGTCATTGCCACTTTATCCCCCTCCTGCCTCAGCAAGCACGTGTGCCCAAGTCAGCCCCAAACTCTTGCCCCTCACACCGAAGTGAGCAAGCATGCCTCAGTCAGTTGTGGCCTTTGCCCCCTCTTGCCTGGGTGGGGAGCAGATGCCTGAGGGTGGCTCATATGCAGAGGTGGGATCGAAAACAAAGCTGAACCCCAAGAGCTGTGCAACTAAGAAAGAGGAAATGAAATCTCTCCATGCAGCTGCACAAGCCTTGGATTAAACCCCTGTGATCAGCCTGGTATATCCAATGCCTACAGAATTATCTGAATGGGTAACGAGTGCTCCCACAACTGAGATGGGCCTATCTTTAGCAGCTGTGGATTTTGGGAGCATGTAAATGTGGGAGTATGGCCAGATCAGATTCTGAGCTGCCCCCAAAGTGCCCACACCATGTCCAGAGACCTAACTAGAGGTCTTGGAGGGCCTTCTGGGGAGGTGGGGGTTGGCTGTGTCTCCCTATGGGGCCAAGGACATTGATAGCGGAGGTCCTAGGGAATTTTTTGTTTGTTTCATTGTTATTGTTTTAATTTTCTAAAATTTTTAATTTATATTTATTTAAAAATTTATATATATTTTTTTTTTCTATTTTTACTTTATTTATTTATTTTTTGTTTCTTTTTTTTGTGTTTTTGTATTTAATTTTTGGTTTCCTTTGATTTTTGTTTTCTTTTTCTCTTTCATATTTTTTGTCCTTGTCATTTTTGTGTGTTTATTTTTTGTTTTCGTTTCTTTTTTTATTGTTTTTGTTCTGTGTTCTGGTTTTTAGTTTTGTCAGTTTTCTTATTATTGTTTGTTTAGCTTTTTTGATTTTCATTTGTTTGGTTGTTTTCTTTTTTGTTTTCTTTGTTTATTTTTTAGTTTTGTTTGGTTTTATTTTTTGTCTGTTTGTTTTGTGTTTTTTTCTTTTTATATTTTATTTTGGCCATGCCCCATGGTATGCAGGATTTTGGTTGCCTGGCCGAGGGTCGAACCTGAACCCCTGTAGTGGGAGCACTGAGTCCTGGCCACTGGACCACCAGAGAATTCCAGGCCCCAGGGAATATTAATCGGTGTGAGCTCTCCCAGAGGTCCCCATCTTGGCAACAAGACCTGACTCCACCCAACACCCTGCAAGCTCCAGTGCAAGACTCCTCAGGCCAAACCACCAGCAAGAGAGGAAAACAACCCCACCTATCAGCAGACAGGTTGCCTAAGTCGAACTAAGCTAGCATACCCTAAAACATGTCCCTTGACATGGCTCTGCCCACAGAGGGACAAGACCCAGCTTCACCTAACAGAGCACAGACACCTCCCATCAGGAAGCCTACACCAGTCCCTGGACCAACCTCTTCCATCAGGGGGCAGACACCAGAAGGAAGAGGCATTATGACCCTGCATCCTGCAGAAAGAAGAAGACAAACACAGTAAGTTAGACAAAATTCGATGACAGAGGAATATGTTGCAGATGCAGGAGCAAGGTAAAAAACGACAAGACCAACTGAATGAAGAGGCAATGGGCAATCTACCTGAAAAAGAATTCAGAGTGGTGATAGTAAAGATAATCCAAGATCTTGGAAATAGAATGAAGGCACAGAGAAAGAAAATACAAGAAATGTTAATAAGGACCTAGAGGAACTAAAGAATAAAAAAACAGTGATGAACAATGCAATAAATGAAATGAAAAATACACTTAAAGGAATCAATAGCAGAACAACTGAGGCAGAAGAACAGGTAAGTGAACTGGAAGATAGAATACTGGAAATCATTGCTATGGAACAGACTGAAGAAAAAAGAATGAAAAGAAATGAGGGCAGTCCCAGAGACCTTTGGGTCAACATTAAACACACTAATATTTGAATTATAGGGGTCCCCAAAGAAAAAGAGTAAGAGAAATTGTCCGAGAAAATATTTGAAGAGGTTATAGTCAAAAACTTAAATAATAAAGGAAAGGAAATAGTCACTCACGTCAGGGCAGTGAAGAGAGTCCCATGCAGGAAAAACCCAAAGCATAACACAATGAGACACATATTAATCAAACTAACAAATATTAAATTCAAAGAAAAAAATATTAAAGGGAGTAAGGGGAAGGCAACAAATAACATACAAGGGAATCCCCATAAGGTTATCATGTGATTTGTCAGCAGAAACTCTGCAGGCCAGAAGGGAGTGGCAGGATATATTTAAAGTGATGAAAGGGAAAAACCTACAACCAAGAATACTCTATCTAGCAAGGCTTTCATTCAGATTTGATGGAGAAATCAAAAGCTTTACAGACAAGCAAAAGCTAAGAGAATTCAGCATCACCAAACTAGCTTTACAACAAATGCTAAAGGAACTTCTCTAGGCATGGAACACAAGAGAAGAAAAAGACCTACACAGACAAACCCAAAACAGTTAAGAAAATGGTGAAATAAAATATACATCGATAATTACCTTACATGTAAATGGATTAAGTACTCCAACCAAAAGACACAGACTGACTGAATGGATACAAAAACAAGACCCATATATATGTTGTCTACAAGAGATTCACTTCAAACCTAGGGACACATACAGTCTGAAAATGATAGGATGGAAAATGATATTCCATGCAAGTGGAAATAAAAAGAAAGCTGGAGTATCAATACTCATATCAGACAATATAGACTTTAAAATAAAGGCTGTTAAAAGAGACAAGGAAGGACACTACATAATGATCAAGGTATCAATCCAAGAAAAAGATATAACAACTGTAAATGTATATGCATCCAACATAGGAACACCACAATATATAAGACAAATGTTAACAGCCATAAAAAGGGAAATTGACAGTAACACAATAATAGGGTGAGACTTCAACACCCCACTTACAACAATGGATAGATCATCCAGATAGAAAATTAATACAGAAACACAAGCCTAAAATGGCACATTAGACCATACAGATTTAATTGATATTCATAGAACATTTCATTGAAAGCAGCAGAATACAATTTCTTCTCAAGTGCACACAGAACATTCTCCAGGATAGATCACATTTTGGGTCACAAATCAAGCCTCAGTAAATTTAAGAAAATTGAAATCATAGCAAAGTTCTTTTCTGACCAAAACTCTATGAGATTAGAAATCAATTACAGGAAAAACTCTGAAAAATACAGACACATGGAGGCCAAATATGTTATTAATAATCAATGGATCAGTGAAGAAATTAAAGAGGAAATTAAAAACATACCTAGAGAGAGATGACAATGCAAAACCCATGGGATACAGCAAAAGCAGTACTAAGAAGGAAGTTTGTAACAATACAATCTTACCTCAAGAAACAAGAAAAATCTCAAATAAACAACCTATACTTACACTGAAAGCAACTAGGGAAAGAAGAACAACAAAACCCAATGTTAAAAGAAGGAAAGAAATCATAAATATGAGAGCAGAAATAAATGAAATGGAGGTGAAGAAAACAATAGCAAAGATTAATGAAACTAAAAGTTGGCTCTTTGTAAAGATAAAGAAAATTGATAAACCTTTACACAGACTCGTCAAAAAAAATGTAGAGGGATTGAATCAATAAAATTAGAAATGAACAAGAAGTTACAATGGATGACACAGAATACAAAGGATCATAAGAGACTACTAGTAGCAACTATAAAACAATAATATGCAAAACCTAGAAGAAATTGACAAATTCTTAGAAAGAAACAACCTTCAAGACTGAGCCAGGCAGAAATAGAATATATGAACAGACCAATCACAAGTACTGAAGTTGAAACTGTGATTAAAATTTTCCAACAAAGAGTCCAGGACCAGATGGCTTCACAGGCGAATTCTATCAAACATTTAATGAAAAGTTAATATCTACCCTTCTGAAACTCTTCCAAAAAGTTGCAGAGGAAGGAACACTCTGAAGCTCATTCTATGTGCCACCTTCATCCTGATACAAAAACCAGACAATGATATCACAAAAAAGAAAATTACAGGCCAATATCACTGATGAACATAGATATAAAAATCCTCCACATAGTAATAGCAAACCAAATCCACCAACACATAAAAAGGATCATACACCCTGATCAAGTACAATATATCCCAGGGATACAAGGCTTCTTCAATCAAATCAATGAGATACACCACATTAACAACTTGAAGAATAAAATTTGTATGATCATCTCAATAGATTTAGAAAAAGCTTTTAGCAAAGTTCAACACCATTTTTGATAAAACTCTCCATAAGTGGGCTTAAAGGAAACCTACCTCAACTTTATAAAGGCCATGTATGACAAACATACAACTAACATCATACTCAATAGTGTAAAGCTGAAAGCATTTCTTCTAAGATTAGGAACAAGACAAGTATGTACACTCTTGCCACTTTTATTCAACATAATTTTGGAAGTCCTAGCGACGCCTATCAGACAACAAAAAGAAATAAAAGAATCCCAATTGGAAAAGAAGTAAAACTGTCACTGTTTGCAGATGACATGATACTGTATATAGAAGATCCTAAAGTCACCACCAGAAAACTACTAGAGCTTATAAATGAATTTGGTAAAGTTGCAAGATACAAAATTAATACACAGAACTCTCTTGCATTCCTATATACTTACAACAAAAGATTAGAAAGTGATATTAAGGAAACAATCCCAATTACCATTGCATCAAAAACAATAAAATACCTAGAAATAAACCTACCGAAGAAGGCAAAAGACCTGTACTCAGAAAACTACAAGATACTGATGAAAGAAATCAAAGAAAACACAAACAGCTGGAGAGATATACTGTGTCCTTGGATTGGAAGAATCAATATTTTGAAAATGACTGTACTACCCAAAGCAATCTACAGAGTCAGTGCAATCCCTATCAAATTACCAAGGGCATTTTTCACAGAACTAAAACTAAAAAATTCTACAATGTTTTGGAAACACTAAAGGCCATGAATAACCAAAGCAATCTTGAGAAAGAAAAATGGAGCTGGAGCAGTCAGGCCCCCTAACTTCAGACTATACTACAATGCTACAATCATCAAAACAGTGTGGTACTGGCATAAAAACCAGAAATATAGGTAAATGGAACAGGATAGAAAGTCTAGAGATAAACTCATGTACTTCTGGTCACGTAGTCTATGACAGAGGAGAGTCTCTTCAATATGCGGTGCTGGAAAAACTGGATAGCTGCATGTAAAAGAATGAACGTAGAACACACCCTAACACCCTACATAAAAATAAACTCAAAATGGCTTAAAGACCTAAATATAACCCGGTAGTATAAAACTTTTAGAAGAAAACATAAGGAGAAGACTTTCTGACATAAATTGCAGCAAGATCTTTTTCGATCCACCTCCTACAGTAAAGAAAATAAAAACAAAAAGTAAACAAATTGGACTGAATTAAACTTAAAGGCTTTTGCACAGCAATGGAAACCATAAACAAAACATACAGAAAACCCTCAGAATGGGAGAAAATATTTGCAAACGAAGTAACCGACAAGGGATGAAACTCCAAAATATATGAACAGCTCATGCAGCTCAATTAAAAAGAAATCAAAAAATAAGCAGAAGATCTAAATAGACATTTCACCAGTGAAGACATACAGATGGCCAAGAGGCACATGAAAAGACATTCAAGATCACTAATTATTAGAGAAATGCAAATCAAAACTATAATGAGTCACACTGGTCAGAATGGCCATCATCAAAAAATCTACAATAATAAATGCTGGCAAGGGTGCAGAGAAAAGGGAACCCTCCTACAATGTGGTGAGAATGCAAACTGGTACAGCCACTATGGAGAACAGTATGGAGGTTCCTTAAAAATCTGAAAATAGCTACTATATGATCCACCAATCCCACTCCTGAGCACGTATCCAGAGAAAACCATAATTTGAAAAGATACCTGCACCCCCAATGTTCATTGAAGCTCTATTCACAGTAGCCAGTCACAGAAGCAACCTAAATGTGCATCAACAGAGGAATGGATAAAGAAGATGTGGTACATATATACAATGGAATATTACTCAGCAATGAAAAATAACAAAATAATGCCATGTGCAGCAACGTGGATGGACCTAGAGATTCTCATACTGAGTAGAGTGAGTCAGATAGAGAAAGACAAGTATCCTATGATATTGCTCATATGTGGAATCTAGAAAAAAAGTCCATAAATGAACTTATCTGCAAAACAGAAATGGTTACAGATGTAGAAAATAAACTTATGGTTACCGGGTGGTAAGGTGTTGGGGAGTGATTAATTGGAAGATTGGGATTGACATATACACACTACTATATATAAAATAGATAATGAATAAGGATCTACTATATAGCACAGGGAACTTTACTCAATAATCCGCAATGGCCTATATGGGTAAAGAATCTAAAAAAGATTGGATATATGTATTTATATAAGAGATACACTTTGCTGTACAACTGAAACTAACACAGCATTGTAAGTTAATTATACTCCAATAATTTTTTTTAAAAATTACAAAATATTTGTACATAAAATATCCTGCAAATAACAAGAAATAGTTAACAATCCTAATTAGGAAGATGAAGAATTAATTAGAGAAGAAATTCTAAAGTCTTAACAAGTTTATATATGAAGGGATGTCCAAACATAGTTATAATCAGAGCAATGAAAATGCACAAGTTACAATCAGCAAAATATCACTTTACACCCACTGAACTGACTGAAATTAGAAAGCAGGATGATTCCATATGAGGACAATAGAACCCTCATGTACTGCTTGTTGGCATGTAGGATTATGCAGCCATTCTGAAGAGCACTCTGACACTATTTCATCAAATTAAGTATATGTATAATTTTTCATCTGGTAATTCCTCCCCTGGGCATATTTACCCAGGGAAATATCCATACAATTCATAAGGGGCATACACAAAGATGTTTACTGCAGCATTGTTTGTAGTTGGGGGGAGACAATCTAGATGACCATTGCTGGGTTAGATGACAGGTATATTGGACACCTCTTGTACACTAACTCAGTCCACCCATCTTCATCTCTTATTCTAGCCACTACTGTGGGATTTGACTGGTCTTATTCAGGTACGATCTGATATTTGCCTTTCCTCATGGCCATTCAGTGTAACCATCATTTCTTGTCCTAGGGTTTCTCACAATCTACAGTGTGAGACAGCCACTGAACCCCACTTGACATTCACCCATATGCAACTGTGAAGTGCAGGTGAGTTATAGTCCATAAGATCAACCTTGACAATGGAGAACAGAAGCCTATGGATAAAATTCTTCCTTATTTTGTCTACCATGGGTAGATGGTTCTTAAAATATAAATTTCATAAGGGTCCTCAGAAGGTCCGACAGGATAAAGCACCAGTTATCAACAGTTGTGACCAACTCAGCAACATATTCTTGTATTGGCTTTCCTTTCTTCATTATATCACACCTCCTGTTGCTTACACCTGTTCCCTGTTATCACAATCCAATAGAAAACACCTGCATGCAAAGCCTTTGTCTTGGGCCCTGCATTCAGAGGAACCCAGGATAAGACAATAAGTAAATTGTGATGGATACATATGATGCACTATTATCACAGTTATAAACAACAGATAAGATACACACATAAGCAACAGGATGGATCTTAAAAATCCATTGCTAATGAGGAATGTGAAAAAAAGATATGTAATATAAAAGCATTTGAATAAATAAAATTACATTCACACAAAATCTTACACATTTTGCAAGAGCATCTACAAATAAAAATATACTCATTAAACACAGTAAAGACCTGAGTATAAAAAAGGAGGAAAATAGGGATAAAAGTGAGAAATAAGTAAAAATACATGAGAGAAAACTTGCATGGAATAATGATGAGAGTATTAGATTAAATTTGCTTAAGGAATGATTAAAATGTAATTTCAATTAATGTCTCCCTCTCTCTGTCTAAATCTCTCCTTCTAAATCTCTCTCTGCCCTTCCCCCTCCTTCCCCTAAGAACTGAAGTTCCAAAAGATTCAAAGACATAAATAAAATAAAAACTGAGCTACAACATCCTTGATCATACCTAGAAATTGTTCAGAAATAGAATTTGAAAGGCCAGTTCAAAGACATACAAATCTCTAATTTGAGCCAACTCAAAGTCCCTGAAGAACATACATTTTGCCAAAAAATGCAACTTGAATGGCTTGAAACAATGCATTAACCCTTGGGCAGAGGTTATAAAGGCTCTCTGCCTCAACCCTGCCAGTCTCAACCCCACCATTGTTATAATTCTATAGCCACTGTCCTTAAAGTTACCAAGCCTTGTCATTCTAATGTCACCAAGTCCATAGTCCCTAAAGCCAACAAGATGAACACCCCTAAGGACAATCTTGCCCACAACATAGAAGCCTATGACATAGAGAAGCTTCTACCAGCTTCAGAATCGAATGACTTGTTTGAACCCTGAGCTGCAGCCTCTAATATGTGAAGCAACCTCCACAAACCTCCTCAGCCTCTAATATATATATATATATATATAATATATATATATAATTCATATATAATGTGAGGACAAAAGAAGAGAGGTTTGCTGAGGAGTTCTCCAGAGAAGCCCCCAAAACACTTTATGGCAGTCACTTACTCTGATTCTACACAAGGCCAGCTCTGAACTTTGATTTGTAGGCACTGTCTCCAGTGAGTCAGTGGAAGCTGCTTCAGTGGGAGAACTCTTAGGCAGAAAACACAAAGATTCCAGATGACTAGCTTCCAAGTCAACTGTCCAAAGTCCATGCACTGAGATATGTATCTATGAATGACATCCGAATCACAGCTACATTTCCATAATTGCCTGAAATGAATTCCAACTTAACAATGTGCCTAAATTCAAAGCTGATACCAAAGGATATATATTTTTTCTTTATTGCTTATTAGGTAAAAGGATTGACATCAGAAGCTGAAAGGATCAGAAATTGGACAAATTTCTTATTCCATTAGTCAATCCGGGTCTTCAATAATCTACCTAAGTAGCTCCATGAGGTAAATTTTCTGCTGCTAGACAAAATGGCTTAATCTTCCACTTGCTTGTACAAAGAGAAACATACTTGACTAAATCAGTAATAAGCTAGTAATAAAACTGGCATGATTTCCTCAACCACCAATAACCGCACTTTCTGTGTGTTTTTCCAGCCATCTTATAATATGTGATAGTAGAAAAAACACATGATTAGAAAGAGATAAATCTGTATTCTATCTTTAGCTTTGTTGTTGACCTGCTATGCACACTTTCAACAAGTCTCTACCTTTCTTTAGGCAACAGTTTCCAAATTTCTAAGACAAAGAGTTTGAAATGAGGTCTAAGATCCCTTCTGCCTCAGAATTTTATCTGCCTCAGAATTTTATAGTGGTTTTCTGCCACTATAGTCATTAGTTTGCATTTCCTATAATTTTATACAAGTGAAATTATATGGTATGTACTATTTTTTGTCTGGCTTCTTTTACTTGGCACAATGATTTTGAGATTCATTCATGTTGTCACACATATCAATAGTTTGTTCCTTTTCCTTGCTGAATAGTGTGCCATGGTATGGATAAATTCAATTTGCATAAATATTAACTCGATGAACACTTGGGTTGTTTCCAGATTTTTACAATGATAAAGCTATGAAAATCCATAAACAAGTCTTTGTCATGTGCTTTCATTACTGTTGGGCGGATACTCATAACACACGGTCGGCTTGTATGATAGATGTATGTAACTTGTGTACAAACTGCCAAATTCTTTGCAAGAGTATATGTGCCATTTTGCATTCCTATCAGCAATGTATGAGAGTTGAAGTTTCTCCCATTCCTAACCCAACACTTAACATTGCTGTCTTTCTTATTGTGATTCTTGTGGGTATGATGTTGTATCTCCCTGTGATTTTAATTTGCATTTCCTTATGAGTAATGATGTGGAGCATATTTTTAGGTGCTTGTTGGCTATTGGTGTATCTTCCTTTAAAAAGTGTTTGTTCAAACTTTTTGCCCATTTTAATGGAGTATAATAATAACTATTAAATTATAGATAATTATATAGTTATATAATTACATAAATATAATATTAGTTATTATTATTAGTTCTTGTTACCTAGATAAAATTTTTATCAGATATAAGTTTTGCAAATAATCTCCCCATCTGTGGTTGCCTTATTTTCTTGATTTTTTTTTTCAATAGCAAAACTTTCTCTTTTCCTAACTTTGATGAGGTCCAGTTTATCAATTTTTAATTTTACGCTTTTGCTTTTTTGGTGTGTTTTAGCAAGAAAACCTTTACCTATCCCCAAGGGGGCAAAGCTTTTTTTTATGTTTTCCTACAAAATTTTTTATAATTTTCAATTTTACATTTGGGAGTATGGTTCACTTGAAGTTACTCATTGTTTATGGTGTGCTCTAATGGTCAATATATATGTTTTATTCTATATTGGTATCCAGGTGATCCAGCAATGTTTGTTGAAAAAACTTTTCTTTCTTTGTTGGCACTCTTGTCATAAAACAATTGACTATTTATTAGTGGGTCCATTTCTGGACTCTATATCCTGTTTTATAAGCCATAAAAAAGAAAATAACATCACTCATAAGATCACCACCCATATATCATCATTATTAACATTTTAGCATATATACTTCTCATCTTCATTATATTTTTTTTACAATTTAAGCAAACTGTATATAGTTTACCTCTTTCACAAATATTACATCATAAATATTTTCTATGTGAATATAAAAGCTTTGAAATATCACTTTCATGACTGCATTGGTTGTTTTCCAAGTTGAGTTCAGTGACTTACTTATTGGCTGTGTGTCTTGGTTAAGCTTTTTACCTCTATGTAAATAATTTTTCTCAATTGTGTAATATGTATTATAATAGAATAATAGTATAATAGAAGATTATTCAAAAATTGAAATAAGATAATTTATATAAAGTAATTATTCCAATTCCTGGCACAGTATAAGGGCCTAGAAAAATCTTAATTATTTTCCTTAGCCAGGATAGAACAGGCTATGTTGTGGTAATAAGCAAATATACAAATGTCAGTGACTTAATACATAAATGTTTATTTTTGTTCACACACAGGAACTAAGAATCCAGTAAATATTCAGTCTTCTTTATTCTTTTTTATTTATTTTATTAATTTTTATTGCAGTATAGTTGCTTTACAATGTTGTGTCAGTCTGTTTAATTCTTATAGCTTTACATGGTTATGATGATCAAAAGTGACAGGAGAGGAAAGCATTGGAACATCACACAGGAACATTTCATAGCTTCAGCCTGAAAATCACACATTCATTTTTCTCACAGCCAATTGACTAGAACTAGATACTTGGCCTTACCTAACTGCAAGGAGACTGGGAAGTATAGAAGAGCAGATAGAATATTTGGTGAGCATTGCTAACTCTGTCACATCCACAGTCAGACTTTCTAAATGGTTTTCAGAGATTATATCTTCATTATACTTTTTAAGGGCCTTAAAGAATTATAAAAGAAAAATGAGATATTGAATGTCCATATTGTCATTGATTGAATCATGAAATTATATCAAACTTAGAATATCCTTGTTAGGAGAGCTTCCATCTCTGGACAGCTTAATCGGTAGAGAGTTCTCTCTCATTCTGAAACTAATTCAGATCCCTTGTTCCTGATCATCTCATCTTCAGTTCTCCAAATTTCAGTCTCTTTATCCTTAAACTGAGGATGATAGTATCTCATTATTATTACCTCATAGGAAATCTGTGAGAGGCAGACTGAATGGAACATATTTTAGATAAGAAAACTTAGGCTCTTTGAAAAGTAAAGTGAAGCATAATCACCTTGGTCTAAACAACCCTCTTATAATATAATGATAAAATCTACCTCATAGAATTTTTATGAAAAGTAGTGAAGTAAACTGTTTATCATGCTTGCTTAATGCTTAGTATATTGTGGATCCTCAACAAACAAAGTTATGATAATATAAATTTATATTTACTGCAGTTACTTTAAAATAGTGGCGGTAGGAAGGGGAAGGAGGGGATTGTAGTATGATGGAAATGCCTTAGTTTCTAGTCTTCGAAAGACCTCAGTTCCAATCCCAGTGTTACCACTACCTTGCTGCATAAACGTGGACAAGCTACTTAACCTCTATGTACCTATGCCCTTTTTTGAAAAATGGGGATAATAAGACTTGTATCATGGGTTGTTTTGAGAATTATATAGTATACAGAAAGTATCTAGAAGAGTACCTTGGTTGTAGTTATTAGTAAATAGCAACCATAATTATGTATCCTCTGGAAGATTTTTCCCCCCCTCTGGGTTCACCATACCCTAATATTTCAGACCTTCCTCATAGATTTCAATTTCACTTACCAACCTGGTCATGCACTTCTGAATATGTTTGTCAGTGGCTCCTTAAAATGTCTTCTGAGCACTGAAAACAATATTCCTGTTGTGATATGTCCAATGTAGATAGAAGAGGAATATCACTTCCCTTATTATAGGGTCTATACTTTTACTAATGCAACATATTATTATATTTTATTTTTGACAGAACACCCCATTTTTGATTCATACTAAAAATATTGCCTTTTTCCATGATTCACAACTTCCTCACTTGTATTCTGGAGTTGGAATTCAAGAATCAAATGTAGGATTTAATAGTTCATTGTGTCAGCCCATCTCAATTATTTTCGATTTTTATTTTGTCATTGAACAAAGCCCTTCAGTTTTGTATCTTTTCCAAGATCTGATCAGTACTCCTTAAACATCTCCAATCATGTCATTTACAAAATATGGGATAGAACAGGGCAGGTATCAAGGATAGGATCCTCGACAGAATACAAGGATCCTCATAACAAGTTAATACCAATCTACAAGTCAAGCAATCTTTGAGTCAAGTTCTCTCTAGAATAAAATTTTTACTGTGTTCTGATTATCCCAAACTATAAAATGGATGAGTGGCTTTCTAATGATTTTTCTGACTCTTCCAAGTGACCAATCAAATTCTCTTTTTAAGTCAAAATCAATGCCAAGATAGCAGCTAACCAACTTCATTTTGTTTTGTTTTTTACTATCAAGGAGACATTTGTCAATAAGGTAAGTCTAGATATTACCAAATACAGTGTTTCACTGAATGACGCTTCAGCAGATATACAGATAGTCAAATGCCTACTCTTTAACCCTCCTTTACTACACTTCTGAGCCCTTATCTTCAGTGCACGTTTTATCCTTAGCATCAGGATTACCTCATCCATTTCCTCCACCTGGCAGTCTCTACAGTACTTATACAATATCTTTTCAGCCTTTCTCCCTTTTAATACTCATGTAAATGCTCTCCAGTGTGCTTCTATTCTTAGCTGCATTATCACATTTCAGCATGTCTTTTTGTCCTATAGAATTACACTATTTCTCCTCCAGAAAGGTCTAAATTCTTGTGCACAAGATAAACACTAACAGTTCCCTAAACTATTAAAATAATGCAGCCCATCCCATCATGACTTGGTGATGAGGAAAATTATATTATATATACCTGGATTATAATCTCAAGGTAATTTTATTAGCCCATTAGTATATAGAGCTCTGCTGTCATCCAGTATAACCTTTTGTTTCTTCCCGATTATTGCACTATGCAAATGCATAGGCACTTCCCATATTCTCGGTTCACTTTTCTTTTTTTAGTTATTTATTTTTAATATTTTTAAACATTATTATTAGAGTATAATTGCTTTAAAATGGTGTGTTAGTTTCTGCTTCATAACAAAGTGAATCAGCTATATATATACATATATCTGCATATCTGCCTCTTGCATCTCCCTCCCTCCCACACACCCTATACCCCCCCTCTAGGTGGTCACAAAGCACCGAGCTGATCTCCCTGTGCTATGTGGCTGCTTCCCACTAGCTATCTATTTTACATTTCGTAGTGTATATATGTCCATGCCACTCTCTCACTTCATCCCAGCCTACCCTTCCCCCTCCCCATGTCCTCAAGCCCATTCTCTGCATCTGTGTCTTTATTCCTGGCCTGTCCGTAGGTTCTTCATAAACTTTTTGTTTTAGATTCATATATATGTGTTAGCATATGGTATTTGTTTTTCTCTTTCTGACTTACTTCAGTCTGTATGACAGACTCTACGTCCATCCACCTCACTACAAATAACTCAATTTCATTTATTTTTATGGCTGAGTAACAATCCATTGTATATATGTGCCACATCTTCTTTATCCATTCATCTGTCAATGGACACCTACCTTGCTTTCATGTCCTGGCTATTGTATATAGAGCTGCAATGAACATTGTGGTACATGACTCTTTTTGAATTATGGTTTTCCCAGGGTATATGCCCAGTAGTGGGATTGCTGGGTCGTATGGTAGTTCTATTTTTAGTTTTTAAGGAACCTCCATACTGTTCTCCATAGTGGCTGTATGAATTTACATTCCCACTAACAGTGCAGGAGGGTTCCCTT
Organism: Monodon monoceros; assembly: GCF_005190385.1. Lineage (NCBI taxonomy): Eukaryota > Metazoa > Chordata > Mammalia > Artiodactyla > Monodontidae > Monodon > Monodon monoceros. Next base: position 66,791,766 of record NW_021703779.1, on the reverse strand, counting down.
TTCTCCACACCCTCTCCAGGATTTATTGTTTGTAGATTTTTTGATGATGGCCATTCTGACTGGTGTGAGGTGATATCTCATTGTAGTTTTGATTTGCATTTCTGTAATAATTAGTGACGTTGAGTGTCTTTTCATGTGCCTCCGGAACATCTGTATGTCTTCTTTGGAGAATTGTCTATTTAGGTCTTCTGCTGAATTTTTGATTGGGTTGTTTTTTGGATATTGACCCATATAAGCTGCTTGCAAATTTGGGAGATTAATCCCTTCTCAGTCGCAGTGTTTTCAAATATTTTCTCCCATTCTGTGGGTTATCTTTTCTTTTTGTTTATGGTTGCCTTTGCTGTGCAAACCCTTTTGAGTTAATTGGGTCCCATTTGTTTATTCATGTTTTATTTCCATTACTCTAGAAGACAGCTCAAAAAAGATATTGCTGTCATTTATGTCAAAGAGTGTTCTGCCTGTGTTTTCTGCTAAGAGTTTTATAGTATCAGATATTATATTTAGGTCTTTAATCCATTTTGAGTTTATTTTTGTGTATGGGGTTAAAGAATGTTCTAATTTCATTTTTTTACATGTAGCTGTCCAGTTTTCTCAGCACCATTTATTGAAGAGACTATCTCCATCGTATAGTCTTGCCTCATTTGTCGTAGATTAATTGACCATAGGTATGTGGGTTTATTTCTGGGCTTTCTATCCTGTTCCATTGATCTATATTTCTGTTTTTGTGCCAGTACTATATTGTCTTGATTACTGTAGCTTTGTAGTATATTATGAAATCAGGAAGCCTGATTCCTCCAGCTCCATTTTTCTTTCTCAAGAGTGTTTTGGCTGTTCAGGGTCTATTGTGTCTCCATAGAATTTATAAGTCTTTTTCTTCTCATTCTGTGAAAAATGCCAAACTTAATTTGCTAGGTGTTGCACTGAATCTGTAGATTGCCTTCAGTAGTACAGTCATTTTGACAATGGTCATTCTTCCAACCCAAGAACATGGTATATCATTCCATCTGTTTGTGTAATCTTCGATTTCTTTCATCAGCATCTTACAGTTTTGGGCGTACAGGTCTTTTGCCTCCTTAGATAGGCTTATTCCTGTGTATTTTATTCTTTAAGATGTGATGGCAAATGGGATTGTTTCTTTAATTTCTCTTGCAGATCTTTTGTTGTTAATGTATAGAAATGCAATAGATTTCTGTGTATTAATACTGTATCCTGCAACTTTACCAAATTTATTGATGAATTCTAGTAGTTTTCTGGTAGCACTTTTACAATTTTCTATGTATAGTATCATGTCATCTGCAAACAGTGTCAGTTTTAATTCTTCTTTTCCAGTTTGTATTTCCACTACTTTTTCCTTTTCTGATTGCCATGGCTAGCACTTTCAAAACTATGTTGAATAAACATGGCAAGAGTGGACATCCTTGTCTTGTTCCTGATCTTAGAACAAATACTTTTAGCTCTTCACCATTGAGTGTGATGTTAGCTGTAAGTTTCTCATATATGGCCTTTATTATGTTGAGGTATGTTCCCTCTATGCCCACTTTATGTGGAATTTTTATCATAAATGGGTGTTGAAATTTGTCAAAAGTTTTTCTGCATCTATTGAGATGGTCATATGGTTTTATTCTTCAATTTGTTGATGTGATGTATCACACTGATTGATTTGCAGATGTTGAGAATCCCTTGCATCCCTGGGATAAATCCCACTTGATCAGGGTGCATGATCCTTTAAATGTATTGTTGGATTTGGTTTGCTAGTATTTTGTTGAGGATTTTGGCATCTATGTTCATCAGAGATATTGACCTGAAATTTTCTTTTTTTTCTGCTATCTTTGTCTGGTTTGGGTACCAGGGTGATGGTGGCCTCATAGAATGAGGATGATGTTTCTTCATTTCTAGTTCTTTTATTTCTGCTGTGATGTTTGTGATTTCTTTCCTTCTACTAATTTTGGGTTTTGTTTGTTCTGCTTGCTCTTCTTTCTCTAGTTGCTTTAGGTTTAATGTTACGTTGTTTGAGATTTTCCTTTTTTCCTGAAGTAAGATAGGTTTGCTACATACTTTCCTCTTAGAACTGCTTTTGCTGCGTCCCATAGATTCGGATTGTCATGCTTTCATTTTCATTTGTCTCTAGGTATTTTTTAGTTTCCTCTCGATTTCTTCAGTGATTCATTGGTTGTTTAGTAGCATGTTGTTTAGCCTTCACATGTTAGTGTTTTTACAGTTTTTTTTCTTGTACTTGATTTCTAATCTTATAGTTTTGTGGTTGGAAAAGGTGCTTGGTATGATTTCAGTTTTCTTAAATTTACTGAGACTCACTTTGTGGCCCAGGATATGATCACCCCTGAAGAATATTCCATGTGCCCTTGAGAAGAATGTATGTTCTGCTGTTTTAGATAGAATTATCTATAAATATCCATTAAGTCCATCTGGCCTAATGTGTGATTTAAGGTCTGTGATTTAACACATTGATCTTTAATCTGGATGATCTGTCCATTGATGAAAGTGGTGTGTTAAAGTCTCCCACTATTATTGTGTTAATGTAAATTTCTCCTTTTATGGCTGTCAGCATTGTCTTATATATTGTGGCACTCCTATGCTGGGTGCAAATATATTTACAGTTGTTATATTTTCTTCTTGGATTGATCCCTTGATCATTATGTAGTACCCTTTGTCTCTTGTAACAGTCTTTATTTTAAAGTCTACTTTGTCTGATATTAGTATTGCTACTCCAGCTTTCTTTCAATTTTCATTTCATGGAATACCTTTTTCCATCCCCTTACTCTCACACTGCACGTGTCCTTACATCTGAAGTGGGTCTCTTGTAGACAGCATATATGCTGGTCTTGTTTTTGTATCCATTTAGCCAGTCTGTGTCTTTCGGTTGGAGCATATAATCCATTTACATTGAAGGTAATAATTGATTTGCATGTTCTTATTGCCTTTTTCTTATTTGTTTTGGATTTGTTTTTGTAGCTGTTTTTTTTCTCTTCCTTTTTTGTTTTCTTCCTTTGTGACTTAATGACTAACTTTATTGTTGCATTTGAATTCCATTTTCTTTTTGTGTGTGTGTCTATTGTAGATTTTTTTTGTGGCTCCCATGAGGTTTTAATATAGAAGTCTTTATATAAACAAGATTGTTTTTAGTTGCTGGTGTTTTAATTTCAAATGCATTTTCAATATCCTGTATTTGTACTCTCCTCTTATCCCAATTGCTGATTTTGATATCATATTTGTGTGTTGATGATTTCCTACTTTTACTGTATGTTTGTCTTTACCAGTGAGCTTTCCCATTTGTAAATTTCTTGTTTCTAGTTGTGGCCTTTTCTTTTCCACTTAGAGAAGTTTCTTTGGCATTTGTTGCAAAGCTGGTCTGGTGGTGCTGGATTCTGTTAGGTTTGCTTGTCTGTAAAGCTTTTGATTTCTCCATTGAATCTGAATGAGAGCCTTCTTGGGTAAAGTATTCTTGGCTGTAGGTTCTTCTCTTTCATCACTTTAAATACATCATGGTACTCCCTTCTGGCCTGCAGAGTTTCTGCTGAGAATTCAGCTGATAACCTCATGGGAATTTCCTTGCATTTTATTTGTTGCTTTTTGCTTGTTGCATTTAATATTTTTTATTTGTCTTTAGTTTTTTCAATTTGATGACTATTTGTCTTGGCATGCTCCTCCTTGGGCTTATCCTGCCTGGGACACTCTCCACTTCCTGGACTTTGGTGACTGTTTCCATTAACATGTTAGGGAAGTTTTCAGCTATTGTCTCTTCAAATATTTTCTCAGGTCCTTTCTCCCTTTTTTTTCTGGGACCCTTATAATATGAATGTTGGTGTATTTAATGTTGTCCCAGAAGTCTCTTATGCTTTCTTCATTTATTTTCATTCTTTCTTCTTTCTTCTCTTCCACAGCAGTGATTTCCACCATTCTGTCTTCCAGCTCACTTATCTGTTCTTCTGCCTCCATCACTCTGCTCTTGATTTGTTCTAGTGTATTTTAAATTTTTCAATTCAGTTATTGTATTGTTCATCTCTGTTTGTTGGTTATTTCGTTCTTCTTGGTCTTTGCTAAACTTCTTTTGTTTTTTCTTGATCTGTGCCTCTATTATTTTTTTAAGATCTTTGATCATCTTTACTATCATTATTCTGAATTTCTTTTTTTTTTTCAGGAAGATTGCCTATCTTCACTTCACTTAGTTGTTCTTCTGGTGTTTTATCTTGTTCTTTCATCTGGGATATATTCCTTTGCCATCTCATTTTTTCTAATTTTTTTCTGACTGGTTTCCATGTTGCAGGATGCAGGATTGTAGTTGTTGTTTCTGCTCTCTGCCCCTTGGTGGATGAGGACATCTAAGAGGCTTGCGCAGGCTTCCTGGTGGGAGGGACTGGTACCTGATCACTGGTGGGTGGAGCTGTGTCTTGTCCCTCTGGTGGGGAGGGCTGTGTGTGGGAAGTATGTTTGTCAAACAGCTGTTTACTCAGGAAGACTTTAAGCAGCCTATATGATGATGGGTGGGGCTGTGTTCCCGCCCTGTTTTTTGTTTGGCCTGAGGCGTCCCAGCACTGGAGCCTACAGGTTGCTTAGTGGGCCTAGATCTTGGGGAGGAAATGGTGGCCTCCAGGAGGGCTCATGCCAATGAATACTCCCCAGAACTGCTGCCACCAGTGTCTTTGTCCCCGCAGTGAGCCATAGCTGCCACCCACCTCCAAGGAGACACTCCAATACTAGCAGGTAAGTCTGGCCCAGTCTCTTATGAGGTCACCACTATTTTCCTTGGGTCCTGGTGCACACAAGACTGTAAAACCCCCTTGATGGAGTTTCTATTTCCTTCAGTCATGTGGAATTCCTGCAGTCAAGCCCCACTGGCCTTCAAGTCCAGATACTCTGGTGGCTCCTCCTCCCAATGCCATAACTCCAGTCTGGGGTGCCTGACATGGGGCTGAGAACTTTCACTCCTGTGAGAGAACTTCTGCATTATAACTATTTTATACTTTGTGGGTCACCCACCTGACATGTATAGGATTTGATTTTATCATGATTGTGCCCCTTCTGTCTTGTTGTGGCTTTATCTTTGTACTTAGGGTATCTTTTTTGTTAGGTTCTACCATTTTTTTGTCAGTGGTTGTTCAGGAGTTAGTTGTGATTTTGGCGTTTTCAAAAGATGGGGTGAGCTCACATCTTTGTACTCTACCATCTTTTCTCCTCCCCTCAGTTCACTGTGCATGCCATGCATGATAGTATAGCATGAGAAGAGTCAATGATTTCAAAACTTTATGAGGGCCTTTGTCAGTATTTCACTATATTCTGCTAAAGCACTCTTTCTTACCTAAACTAGTCCCTGAAGAAACCTTCATATACAGACTTGTATCATGCACTCTATTGCTAGTCAAGAATCCATCCCAGTATCTTAAGTCTATTCCATGATCTTATGCTATGACCTACATATCACTTCTGAAAAAAGTCTTTCATCATTACATAAGGTTGCAGAAATGGATCATATAAAATTTTGATTGGTCACATTCAGCTCTCTTGCCCAATGGTGGGTATGGGAGTTCATTTTATCCAGTTGTGCCCCTCTTACCTTCACATTGTGGCTTCTTCTTTTTTTTGGATGTAGGCTGTATTGTTTCAAATGTTTCAGTGTTTTTGTCAGTGGTTGTTCAGCAGTTAAGTGTGATTTTGGGGTTTTATTAAGATGTGGAGAGCTCATGACCTTCTACTCCACCATCTCGTCTCCACCTCCTCTTATCTTTAATTTATTGATGAACCTCTGTCATGTTTTCCATAATGGCTGTACCAATTTACTTTCCTGCTAACAGTGCACAAGGGGTCTCTATTCTCCACATCCTCTCCAACAGTTGTTATTTTTTGTTTTTTGAAAATGAACAAGTGTGAGGAGATATCACATTGGGGTTATGATTTGCATATATATATATTTTTTGTGTGGTATGGTACGCGTGCCTCTCACTGTAATGGCCTCTCCCGTTGTGGAGCACAGTCTCCGGATGCACAGGCTCAGTGGCCATGGCTCATGGGCCCAGCCACTCCGTGGCTTGTGGGATCTTCCCGGACTGGGGCACGAACCCGTGTGCCTTGCATCGGCAGGAAGACTCTCGACCACTGTGCCACCAGGGAAGCCCAATTTGCATATTCTAGACAATTAGTGATGTCGAGCATCTATTCATGTGCCTGATGGCCATCTTTAGGTCTTCTTTTGAAAAAATATCTATTCAGTTCCTCTGTCCGTTTTTCAACTGTGTTATTTGTTTTGTTTTTAATACATCTTTATTGGACTATAATTACTTCACAATGTTGTGTTAGTTTCTGTTGTACAACAAAGTGAATCAGCCACATACATATATATATATCCACATATCCCCTCCCTCTCGAGCCTCCCTCTCACCCTCACTATCCTACCCCTTTATGTCATCACAAAGCCCTGACCTTGTCTCCCGGTGCTATGTTGCTTCTTCCCACTAGCTATCTATTTTACATTTGGAAGTGCATATGTGTAAGTGCTACTCTCACTTTGCCCCAACTTCCCCCACCACCCCCATATCCTCAAGTGCATTCTCTATGTCAATGTCTTTATTCCTGCCTTGCCACTAGGTTCATCAGTACCATTTTGTTTTACATTCTATATATATATGTGTTAGAATATGGTGTTTGTTTTTCTCTTTCTGACTTACTTCACTCTGTATGACAGACTCTAGGTTCTTCCACCTCACTACAAATAATTCAATTTCGTTTCTTTTTATGGCTGAGTAATATTCCATTATATATATGTGCCACATCTTCTTTATACATTCATCTGTCAATGGACATTTAGGTTGCTTCCAAGTCCTGGCTATTGTAAATAGTGCTGCAATGAAATTCGGGGTATATGTCTCTTTCTGAATTATGGTTTTCTCAGGGTATATGCCCAGTAGTGGGATTGCTGGGTCATCACATGGTTCTAATTTTAGTTTTTCAAGGAACCTCCATACTGTTCTCCATAGTGGCTGTATCAATTTACATTCCCGCCAACAGTGCAGGAGGATTCCCTTTTTACCACACCCTTTCCACCACTAATTGTTTCTAGATTTTTTGATAATGGCCATTCTGGCAAGTATGAAGTGATGCCTCATGGTAGTTTTCATTTGTATTCCTCTAATAATTACTGATGTTGAGCATCTTTTCATGTGCCTCTTGGCCATCTGTATGTCTTCTTTATGTGCCTCTTGGCCATCTGTATGTCTTCTTTGGTGCAATGTCTATTTAGGTCTTATGCTCATTTTTTAATTGGGTCTTTATTTATATATATTTGGCACCATGAGCTCTTTGTATATTTTGGAGATTAATCCTTTGTCCTTTGTTTCATTTGCTAATATTTTCTTCCATTCTGAAGGTTGTCTTTTCCTCTTGTTAATGGTTTCTTTTGCTGTGCAAAAGCTTGTAAGTTTCATTAGGTCCCATTTGTTTATTTTTGTTTTTATTTCCATTACTTTAGGACATGGGTCAAAAAATAACTTGCTGTGGTTTAGGTCAAAGAGAGTTTTTCCTATGTTTTCCTCTAAGAGTTTTATTGTGTCTGGTCTTATATTTTGGTCATTAATCCATTTGGAGTTTATTTTTGTGAATGGTGTTATGTAGTGTTCTCATTTCATTCTTTTATATGTAGCTGTCAAGTTTTCCAGCAACACTATTGAAGAGGCTCTCTTTTCTCCATTTGTACGTTCTTGCCTCCTTTCTTGTAAATTAGGTGACTTTATATGTGTGGGTTTATCTCTGGGATTTATATCATGTACCATTGATCTATATTTCTGTTTTTGTGCCAGTACCATGCTGTCTTCATTACAGTAGCTTTGTAGTATAGTTTGAAGTTGGGGAGACTGATTCCTCCAGCTCCATTTTTCTTTCTCAAGATTGCTTTGGCTTATTCAGGGTCTTTTGTGTTTCCATACAAATTGTGAAATTTTTTGATCTAGTTCTGTGAAAAATGCCATTGGTAGTTTGATAAGGATTGCATTGAACTTGTAGATTGCTTTTGGTCATATAGTCATTTTCACAATGTTGATTCTTCCAATCCAAGAACATGGTATATCTCTCCATCTTTGTATCATCTTTACTTTCTTTCATCAGTGTCTTATAATTTTCTGCATACAGGTCTTTTGTCTCCTTAGGAAGGTTTATTCCTAGGTGTTTTATTCTTTTTGTTGCAGTGGTAAATGGGAGTGTTTCCTTAATTTCTCTTTCAGATTTTTATCTGTTAGTGTATAGGAATGCCAGATATTTCTGTGCATTAATTGTATATCCTGCAACCTTACCAAATTCATTGATTAGTTCTAGTAGTTTTCTGATGGTGTCTTTAGGATTTTCTATGTATTGTATCATGTCATTGGCAAACAGTGACAGCTTTACTTTTTCTTTTCCAATTTGTATGTTTTAAATTTCTTTTTCATCTCTGACTGCTGTGCCTAAGACTTCCAAAACTATGTTGAATAAGAGTGGTGAGAGTGAACATCCTTGTCTAGTTCCTGATCTTAGTGGAAATGCTTTCAGTATTTCACCATTGGGTATGATGTTTGCTGTGGGTTTGTCATATATGGTCTTTATCATGTTGAGGTAGGTTTCCTCTATGCCCATTTTCTGGAGAGTTTTTATCATAAATCGATGTTGAATTTTGTCAAAAGCTTTTTCTGCATCTATTGAGATGATCATGTGGTTTTTATTCCTTAATTTGTTAATATAGTGTATCACATTGATTGATTTGCGTATATTGAAGAATCCTTGCATCCCCAGGATAAATCCCACTTGATCATGATGTATGATTGTTTTAATGTGTTGTTGGATTCTGTTTGATAGTATTTTGTTCAGGATTGTTGCACCTATGTCCATCTGTGTTATTGGTCTATAATTTTCTTTTTTGTGATATCTTTTTCTGGTTTTGGTGTCAGGGTGATGGGGGCTCTGTGGAATGAATTTGGAGTGTTCCTCCCTCTGCAATTTTTTGATGAATTTGAGGATTGGTTTTAGCTCTTTTCTACATGTTTGATAGAATTTGCCTGTGAAGCCATCTGGTCCTGGAGTTCTGTTAGTTGGAAGATTTTTAATTATAGTTTCAACTTCATTACTTGTGATAAGTCTGTTTATATTTTCTAATTATTTCTGGTTCAGTCTTGGAAAATTGTACCTTTCCAAGAATTTATCCATTTCTTCATGGTTGTCCATTTTATTGGCATATGGTTGTTTGCAGTAGTCTCTTATAATCCTTTGTATTTCTGCCTTGTCAGTTGTGATTTCTCCTTTTTCATTTCTAATTTTATTGGTTTTCATCCTCTCCCTTTTTTTCTTGATGAATCTTGCTAAGGGTTTATCAATTTTGTTTACCTTCTCAAACAACCAGCTTTTAGTTTTATTGATCTTTTCTATTTTTGTTCATTTGTTTGTTTCTATTTCTTTTATTTCTGTTCTGATCTTTATGATTTCTTTCCTTTCACTGGCTTTGGGTTTTTTTGGTTCTCCTTTCTCTAGGTGTAGCGTTAGATTGTTTATTTGAGATTTTTCTTGTTTCTTGAGGTGAGGGCAAATTGCTATAAATTTCCCTCTTAGAACTGCTTTTGTTGCATCCCATAGGTTTTAGGTCATCGTGTTTTCATTGCCATTTGCTTCTATGTATTCTTTTATATCTTCTTTGATTTCTTCAGTTATCTCTTGGTTATTTTGTAGTGTATTGTTTAGTCTTCATGTATTTGTGTTTTTTACAGTTTTTTTTTTCCTGTAACTGATTTCCAATCTCATTGTATTGTGGTCAGAAAAGATGTTTGATATGATATCAATTTTCTTAAATTTTTCGAGGCTTTATTTGTGATGCAAGATATGATCTATCCTGGAAATGTTCCATGTGCACTTGAGAAGAAATTGTATTCTACCACTTTTGGGTGGAATGTTCTATAAATATCAATTAAATCTGTCTGGTCTATTGTGTCGTTTAAAATTTGTGTTTCGTTATTTATTTTCTGTTTGGATGATCTGTCTATTGGTAGACATGGTGTGTTAAAATCCCCTACTATTATTGTGTTATTGTCGATTTCCCCTTTATGTTTGTTAGCATTTGCCTTATGTATTGATGTACTCCTCTGTTGGGTTCACAAATATTTATAATTGTTATATCTTCTTGGATTGATCCATTGATCACTATGTAGTGTCCTTCTTTGTCCCTTGTATAGTCTTTATTTTACAGTCTATTTTGTCTGATATGAGTATTGCTACTCTTGTCTTGTTTTGATTTCTATTTGCTTGGAATATTTTTTCCATCCCCTCACTTTCGGTCTGTATGTGTCCCTATGTCTGAAGTGTGTCTCTTGTAGACAGCACATATAGGGTTTTCTTTTTTTTTTCTGTATCTATTCAGCTAGTCTCTGTCGTTTGGTTAGGGCACTTAATCAATTTACATTCAAGGTTATTATCAATATGTATGTTCCTATTACCATTTTCTTAATTGCTTTGTTTTTATTCTATGGGTCTTTTTATTCTCTTGTGTTTCCCGCCTAGAGCAGTTTGTTGTAAACCTGGGTTTGTGGTGCTGAATTATCTTAGCTTTTGTTTGTCTGAAGAACTTTTGTTTTCTCCATCGAATCTGAATGAGATCCTTGCTGGGTAGAGTAATCTTGGTTGTAGGATTTTCCCTTTCATCACTTTAAGTATATCCTGCCACTCCTTTCTGGTCTGCATAGTTTCTGTTGACAAATCAGCTGATAACCTTATGGGGATTCCTTTTTATGTTATTTTTTGCTCTTCCCTTTCTGCTTTTTTCTTTGAATTTAATTTTTGTTAGCTTGATTAATATGTGTCTTGGCGTGTTTCTCCTTGGATTTATCCTGTATGGGACTCTCTGCACTTCTTGGACTTGGATGACTATTTGGTTTCCCATGCTAGGGAAGTTTTTGACTATAATGTCTTCAAATATTTTCTCAGATTCTTTCTTTCTTTCTCCTTTTTCTGGGACCCCTATAATTCGAATGTTTGTGCATTTAGTATCATCCCAGAGGTCTCTGATGTTGTCTTAAATTCTTTTTATTCTTTTTACTTTATTCTGCTCCTTGGCAGTTATTTCCACCATTTTGTCTTCCAGCTCATTTATTTGTTCTTCTGCCTCAGTTATTCTGTTATTGATTCCTTCTATTGCATTTTCCATTTTACTTATTGTGTTGTTCATGTCTGTTTGTTTGTTCTTTAGTTCTAGTTGTTTGTTAAACATTTCTTGTATTTTCTCAATCCGTGCCTCCATTTTTTCCCCTGAGGTTCTGGATCATCTTTACTATCATTATCCTGAATTCTTTTTCAAGTAGATTGCCTATTTCCTCTTCATTTATTTGGTCTTGTAGATTTTTATCTTGCTCCTTCATCTGTGACATATTTTTTGCCATCTCATTTTTTTTTTTTTGATGAGTGGGATTGTGTTCCTGTCTTACTGGTTGTTTGGCTTGAGGCTTCCAACACTGCAATTTGTAGGCTGTGGGCATAGCTGGATCTTGGTGCCAATATATGGACCTCTGAGAAACCTCACTCAGAATGAATACTCCCTGGGGTGTGAGTTTCTATGCTTTTCCAGTGGTTTGGCCTCGGAACTCTCACCACAGGCGCTTTGGCCCCACCCCCAGCTTGTGAACCTCAATCCCACAAGCAGTTCACTTGGGGGTTCCTCCCGTCTCCTTGGGTGTCAAAGTCCCCAGTGTCTGCCAGATTCCCTAGTTTTGGGGAGATGCAAACCCCACTGCTTCCCATGCCACCATCTTTGCTCTGTGTCCCAAGTTATTTGTCTTTTTGATGTTAAGTTGCATGTGTACTTTGTTTACTTTGGATATTAACCCTTTATCAGTAATATCATTTGCAAATAACTTCTTCCATTCAATAGGATACCTTTTTGTTATGTTGATAGTTACTTTCTCTATGCAAAAGCTTTTAAATTTGATGTAGTCCTATTTGTTTCTGCTTTTTTCCCTTGCTTACATAACATTATTTTTAAAAATATTTCTAAGACCAGTGTCAAAGTGTGTATGCCCATATTTTTTTCCTAACAGTTTTTGATTTTAAGTTTTATATCTATATCTTTAAAGGCTTTGAATTTATTTTTGTATATGGTGTGAGAAATTAATCCAGTTGTATTCTTTTCATGTAGCTATCCAGTTTTCCCAGCACCATTTATTAAAGTGGCTGCTTTTTCCCCATTGTGTATGCTTGTCTTCTTTGTCAAAGATTAATTACCCATATAAATGTGAGTTTATTTCTTGGATCTCTATTATGTTCCATTGATCTGTGTGTCTGGATTTGTGTCACTACCTTACTATTTTGATTACTATAGCTTTGTAGTATGGTTTGAACTCAAGGAGCATGATACCTTTAGCTGTGTTCTTCTTAAGATTGTTTTGACTTTTTGTGTTCCATTGTGTTTCCACACAAATTATAGAATTATTTGTTCTAGTGCTGTGAAAAAAAATGCCACTGTTATTTTGATAGAGATTGCATTGAATCTGTAGATTGCCTTGGGTAGTATAGTCATTTTGACCATACTGGTTCTTCTAATCCAAGAACATGGTTTATCTTTCTATCTGTTTGTTTTACCTTCGATTTCTTTCATCAGTGTCTTATAGTTTTTGTAGTGCAGGTCTTTTGTCTCCTTAGGTAAGTTTATTCCTAGTATTTTATTATTTTTATTGTTATAGTAAATGGGATTGTTTCCTTAATTTTTGTTTCTGATATTTCATTGTTGGTGTATAGAAATGCAACAGATTTCTCTATATTAATTTTGTATTATACAACTTTACCGAATTCATTTATCAGTTACAGTAGTTTTTCAGTTGCATCTGAAGGATTTTCTATGTATAGTATTATGTCATCTGCAAAATGTAACAGTTTTACTTCATCCTTTCCAATTTAGTTCCTTTTAATTCTTTTTCTTGTTTGATCATTGTGGCTAGGACTTTCAATTCTATGTTGGATGAAAGTGGTGACAGTAGGCATCCTTGTTTTATTCCTTATCTTAGAGGAAATGATTTTGTCTTTTCACCATTGTGTATGATGTTGGCTGTAGGTTTGTCATATATGGACTTTGTTATGTTGAATTATGCTCCCTCCAAACCCACTTTGTGAGAGCTTTTACAATAAACGGATGTTAAATTTTGTCAAAACATTTTGACATATGATCATGATTTTTAGTTCTCAACTTGTTAATGTGGTGTATTGCATTGATTGATCTGTGGATATTTAACCATCCTGGTATCCCTGGAATAAATCTCACTTGATCATAGTGTATGATCCTTTAAATGTATTGAGTTCAGTTTGCTAATATTTTGTTGAGGATTTTTGCCTCTATGTTCATCAATGATATCAGCCTATAATTTTCTTGTTTTGTGTCATCTTTGTCTGGTTTTGGTATAAGGGTGATGCTAACTTCATAGAATGAGTTTGGAAGCATCCATTCCTCTTTAATGTTTTAGAATAGTTTGAGAAGGATAGGTTTTAACTCTTCTTTAAATGTTTGATAGAGTTCACCTGTGAAGCTGTCTAGCCCTGGACTATTTTGTTTGGAGTTTTTTTTTTTTAATTACTGATTCAATTTCATTAGTGGTAATGTCTGTATTCATATTTCCTATTCCTACCTGAATCAGTCTGTGCAGATTGTACTTTCCTAGGGATTTATTCATTTCTTGTAGGTTTTAAAGTTGGGGGGCATATAATTGGTCATAGTAATCTCTAATGACCATTTGTATTTCTGTGATGTCAGGTGTAATTTATCCTCTTTAATTTCTGGATTTATATATTTGGGTCCTCTGTCTTTTTCTTGATGAGTCTAGCTATAGGTTTATTAAATTTGTTTGTCTTTTAATGATATAACTCTTAGTCTCATTAATCTTTTTCTATTGCTTTTTTAGTTTCTGTTTTATTTACTTCTGCTTGTATCTTTATTATTTTTGTTCTTTTTCTAGTTCCTTTAGGTGTAGGTTAGAGAGTTAATGTGAGATTTTTCTTGTTTCCTGAGGTAGGCTTGTATAGTTATGAACTTCCTTCTTAGAAGTGCTTTTGCTGTGTCCCACAGATTTTGGATTGCTCTCTTTCCATTTTCCTTTGTCTCCAGGTATTTTTTGATTGCCTCTTTGAGTTCTTCAATAACTCATTGGCTGTTTAGTATTATACTGTTGAACCTTCATATGTTTGTTTGTGTTTTTTGCAGTTTGTTTTTCTAGTAATTGATTTCTTGTCTCATAATGTTGTGATCAGAAAAGATGTTTGATATGGTTTTGATTTTCTTAAATATATTGAGACTTATTTTGTGACCTAGCATGTGATCTATCCTGAAGAATGTTCCATGTGCACTTGAAAAGAATGTGTATTCTGCTGCTTTTGGATGAAATGTTCTACGTATTTCCATTAAGTTCATAGTCTGATGTGTCATTTAAAGCTAATATTTCCTTATGGATTTTCTGTCTGGATGTTCTGTCCATTGATGTAAGCTGGGTGTTAAATTACCATTTTTGTGTTACTGTCAATTTCTCTCTTTACATTTGTTAATATTTGCTTTATGTATTTAGGTGCTCCTTTGTTGGGTGCATATATATTTACAACTTTTATATCTACTAGTTGGATTGATCTCTTTATCATTATGTAACATTCTTCTTTGTCTCTTGTTATAGTTTGTGTTACAAAGTCTATTTTTTTCTGATGTAAGTATTGCTACCCTAGCTTTCCTTTTGTTTCCATTTGCATGGAATACTTTTTTCCATCTCTTCACTTTCAATCTGTGTGTGTCTTTATCTCTGCTGTGAGTCTCTTCTAGGCAACATGTATATGGGTCTTTGCTTTTCATGCTTTCAGCCACCATACATCTGATTAGAACATTTAGTACATTTATTTATTTATTTATTTTTATTTTTTTGCAGTATGTGGGCCTCTCACTTTTGTGGCCTCTCCCATTGTGGAGCACAGGCTCTGGACACACAGGCTCAGCAGCCATGGCTCACGGACCCAGCCGCTCCACAGCATGTGGGATCTTCCCAGACCAGGGCACGAACCCATGTCCCCTGCATCAGCAGGCGGACTCTCAACTACTGCGCCACGAGGGAAGCCCTCCAGTTTTATTTATTTATTTATTTTATTTATTTATTTTTTTGTGGTACATGGTCCTCTCACTGTTGTGGCCTCTCCTGTTGCGGAGCACAGGCTCTGGATGCACAGGCTCAGCAGCCATGGCTCACGGGCCCAGCTGCTCTGTGGCATGTGGGATCTTCCCGGACCAGGGCACGAACCCATGTCCCCTGCATCGGCAGGCGGACTCTCAACCACTGTGCCACCAGGGAAGCCCCCTCCATTTATTTTTAAAGTAATTATTTATAGTTTGTCCATATTGCCATTTTTTAATTGTTTTCTTGTTTTTTCTGTAGTTTTTTTCCCTGTCTTCTTTTGTTCTCTTCTTATTTGACGACAATTTTTTAGTGTTATGTTCCAATAGCTTTATTTTTTAGTGTGTTACTATTCCAGGTTTTAGGTTTGTGGTTACCATGAGGTTTAGGTATAACTATATATATATATATATATATATAATACACACACACACACATATGTATATACATGTGTATACACATACATATAAATGATTAAGTTGATAATAACATAATCTCTTAAGTGTGAACACATTCTAACAACTCTGAATTTTTACTTCACCTCCCAAGTTTCACATTTTTAACCTCATATACCACATCTTTTTTTGTTGCATCACTTATCTATTTATTGTGGATGTAGATGCTTTCACTACTTTTGACCTTTAACCTTCTTACCTGCTTTATAAGTGGTTGATCTACTACCTTTACTTTGTGTTTACCTTTACCAATGAGATTTTTTTTTTCATAAGTATCAGGTCTAGTTGTGGTGTTTCCTTTCCCACTCAGAGAAGTCCCTCTAAGTTTTTTTGTACAGCTGATTTAGTGATGATGAACTATTTTAGTTTTGCCTGCCTGTAAAACTCTGTTTCTCTCCTTCAAAGCTGAATGGTAGATTTGCTGGTGAGAGTACTTTTGGTTGTAGATTTTTTTCCTTTCATTACTTTAAATATATTATGCCACTGTTTTCTGGTCTGCAGTGTTTGTGTTGAAGTCAGCTGATAGTATTATGGGAGTCTCCTTTTATGTAATCAATTGTTTTTCCCTTGTTACTTTTAAGAGTCTCTCATTATGTTTATTTTTTGTCACTTTAATTATAATTGTCTTAGTGTGGACCTCTTTGGGTTCATCTTGTTTGGGTCTCCCTGTGCTTCTTAGACCTGCATGTTTGTTTACCTTCCTAGGTTAGGGAAGTTTTCAAATATGTCTTTGAAAAGGTTTTCTCCCCATTTCTCCTCTCTCTTCAGACCCCTCTAATGTAAATGTTAGTATGCTTGATCTTGTCCCAGAGGTTTTGTAGGCTATCCTCATTTTTAAAAATTACTTTTTCTGTTTTCTGTTGAGCTTGGGTGATTTCCCCTACTCTGTTCCATTTCTCTGATCCATTCCTTTCTATCATCTGATCTATTGTTGAGTCCTTCTAGTGTATTTTTTGTTTCAGTTATTATATTCTTCTGCTCTGCTTAGTTCTTCTATTTTCTAGTTCTCTGTTAAAATTCTCACTGTATGTATCCATTCTTATCCCGAGTTCATTGAGCATCTTTATGATGCTTGAACTCTTTTTTGGGTTCATTGCTTATCTCCACATTGCTTAGTCCTTCTGTAGTTCTGTTCCTTTATTTGAAACATATTCTCCTGCCTCCTCATTTTGCCTAATTCTCTGCGTTTATTTCTAAGTATTAGGTAGGTCAGTTATGTTCCCAATCTCAGAGAAGTGGCCTTACATAGGAGACATCTTATGGGGTTCAGCAGCATACTTCCCTCTCATCACCTGTGTCATATGCTCTGAGTTTGCCCCCTATGTGGGCATCATGGGCCTTTCTTTTGTGGTGGGACTGACTGCTTCTGATGTGCTCGTAAGTGAAGCTGGTCCCAACCAGGGTGGCTTCCAGGCCTTGCCTCATGAAGTGGCTCCTGGCCTACTGCTTGGCAGGGCAATGTTATCCTGGTGGCTGGCTGTGAGACCAGGCTCCTTTCAAATACTACCTCTGCACTGGGACTCAGTGCATGTAAGTATCTGCATGTGCTCTTTAATAGTGGAGTCTGTTTCCTACAGCCCTCAAGCTCACCCATATGCAAGCCTCACTGGCTTTCAATGCCAGGCATTCTGGGGGCTTGTCTTCACAGTGCAAGCTCCCCAGTCTGGAGACCCTGATGTGGAGCTCAGGCCCCTTTCTCCTCAATGAAAACCTTTGCAATTGTGATTATCTTCCTGTTTTTGGGTCACTTCTCTGGGGGTGTGGGTCCTGACTTACCATGTCTCTGCTCTTCATACCCAATCTCTCTGGTTTTTTTTTTAACCTTTAGGTGTGGAAATTTTTTTCTACTAGTTTTCAGATAGTTTTTTCACAAAGAGTTGCTCTATAAATAGCTGTAATTTTGGTGTGCCCATGGGAGGAGGTGAGCTTAGCGTCTTCCAACTCCACTATCTTGGCCACACAAACTCCTCAAATTTCTTAAATATTTCCCAATATGACATGGTTCAGGACATTTTTTTCCCTCTCCTCTTCTTATGCACAACTGAATCAAGTATTTCAGGAAGAAACTGATGACTCCAAGATGCTTGCTTTGAATACTGGGATTCTTGCAGTGCATCTTAGTGTTTTATTCCACTATGGCCCTGAAAACAATCCAGGAATATGCCAAACCCATGCAATTAACCTGAAGATCAAAGGGAAGTAACTGTAGCTCTTAGACAAATATCTGGAAAACAACATAGAAATATCTTCAGAGAGGTAAAATTTGATTCCCTGGATATGTTTTCTATCACCTTTGATATATCTGTCTTATACCCACATTTAACCTTAGTTTGCACATTAAGTTTAAAATAATATTTTAAATTTTATAACATACTTTATACTACTTAAAATTCTGTAAGAAGTATTATAACATTTAACCCTCACAGTAGCCCTTTAAGACAGGTAGGTTTTATACCTTCCCTAATAAAACCACGCCATTAATCTCTTGATTTGTACAATATTGCTTTATGGAGTTCACAGTATGTTGGTGGAGACAGTCATTGATATTTAAACACAATAATAAATATAAAATTGTAAGCAAATAGGCCCCCTTAAAGGAAAAAATACGGTTCTATGAAAGCATAGAGAAAGGGCTGACAGACTGGAGCATCTGGGAAGGGTTCTCTGTGGAAGTGATCACTGAGCTAAGAGCTAAAGAATAAAAAGGAGTGGGGATGTGTTCAGAGAATGCGCATCCCAATAGAGGGAAGAACAGTACAAAAGGCATGATGATGCATCCTGAGAATTGAAGGGACGCCTAATGCTGAAGCAGAGAAAACAAGAGAGAACATGAGATGAGATGGGAATACTAAGCTAGATAGTGATATGAACATTCAAGTTTTTTTATACCTCATTAGATTTAAATCACAAGAGAAATAGGAAGCCACTAAAATATTTAAATCAGGGCTACATACGGATTAAATTTGTTTTTAAAAATATTATCCTGGCTGGACTGTGATGTAAATATTGGAGGGGCCAGAATAGATTTCAGGAGGTCATTTAATATTATCCGCATTTTATAGATGAGGAAAACAGAATTTACATTTTCTAACAGAACAAGAAAATATCTGTAGCTTAATGTAATATAATGACTCTCTCATTCATTCATTTATTCACTCAGTATCACTAGCCATTATGCTAAAAGATAGATATGCAGTGGTTACTTTCCTCCTGGAGGTCATTGTCTGGATAGAAATAATGACATTAAACAAAAAATTACAAATAGAATTATTTCCTTACAAACTGTGGTAAGCTGTGAACCAAAAGAGAAGAGTGCTATGAAACTCTGTAACTGAGAAGACAGTGCCAACATAATTGAATAAGGTCTTCAGGGGAAAACTTTCTCAGGAGCAGATATGGTGTTTGATACATAAAGTGTAAAAAGAAAAAAAAATTATGAAAGTTATTTTCAGGCAAAAGGAAGAGAATGTGCAAAGTCCATAAGGAAGGAAAGAAATTGTTATGAATGATGACTGGTAAAGAGCCTAGTGTGCAGGAGGAAATGTAATAAGATATGAGATCAGAGAGATAAGTAGGGGTCATATCATATAGGACACAGGAGGCCAAGGTAAGGAGTTTGTGTTTTATTCTTAGTTCAAATCCAAGGCAGGTGCTTAGCACAGTGCTTGACTCTTAGTGGATGACTAAAACACACTTATCAAATCTATGTATAAGAGAGACATTATGAGGTTTAGGGGAGTGTAAGAGAAGAAATAAAACTTTCAAAGTATAGGGCAGGCATACGTATTTGTAGTTAGAGGATAAGGATCCAAGAGGGAGGGAATGCTTAAAGGTACAAGAGGAAATACTTAAAAGGAATAAGGTTTGGAGGAAGTAGGAGGGTACTGGCAGAGAGATCATCCTTGGAAAGGAAGAGGAATACCCCCTCCACTGAAATAGTTCCCTTCAACAAATATTCATTTGTTGTGCTGTAGTGAGTCAGATCCTACCAGCTTGAGAGAGCTCATTGTCCATTTCTTCCCATAATCTTGAAATGATGGGAGTATTAACACTGCAGATATTGACAAATAGTACAAATTAGAACTTTTAATTCACTGACTCATTACTGCACTTATCTCTTGCCAGGTTCTAGGCTACCACTTATTGGTTACTGTTTATTAATTTTTATGCCAGCAATTATACACAAGGTGATTTTCATTTAGTATCTCATTTATTCCTTACAACTTCCCCCTTTGTCAAATAATGTTACTATCTCCCATTTTATAGATGAGGAAACTGAGTCAGTGTGCTCCCAAGTGAGATGAAAGTGAGTTCAACACAGATCTGAGTCAAAGCCTATTCCCTCTTAAATCTCTACAATCCCTGCTATATAGATACCATAACAGTTCACAACTTTTAAGTGCTCAAATTGGAGTGTGCACAGGATGCAATTATGGCACAAAAGAAGAAAACTTAGGCCAGTTAAAATGGGGTTGGGGACAATGCAAAGTGTTAGCATAGTAGAGGGAGCATCTAAATCAAATTGAGTTATCAGAGAAGGTTTTCTGGAGGAAATGACATTTGAAGTGAATCTTAGGGAACAAGGATGCATTAAGTGCAGGGATAGTGCAAGAGAATTCCAGGCAGAAGAAGAGGGATATGGTGTCAGCGAGAACCACAAGGAGTTAAAAAAATCACTGGAGTATGAGGCTGAAGAGGGAGGAAGGAACCAGGTGAGGAAAACCTATAAGCCATGCTAGGGAGTTCGAACTTTATCTTGTAAGCAGTGGAAAATACCTGAAATTTTGTATGCAAAGGATGTTTAAATTATTAAATTATATAGGTGAAGATGGCATTAATGTATAGGACGGATTTGAAGGAAGCCAATACAAAAACTTGTCATTTGTTCATTAATATAAATGCCTAATATATGTCTGACAGTGTTAATTTGTGGGGACACAATGATGAACAAAAATGGCATGCTCTCTACCCTCATAGAATATGTTATAAGAGGGAGAAACTATAGTTATTTAAATGGTCACACAAATAGGTTTATAATTACAACTTTTGGTAAGAGCTATGAAAGAATAATAAGTGTGACAAAAGCTCATTTAACAGAGGATGCTGTCATAGTGTCTGGGGTCAAGGAAGGCTTTCCAAGAAAGTTAACTTTGAACTGAGATAATAAGTAGGTGTTAACTTGGCAAGAAGAAATAAAAGCTCATTCCAAGCAGAAAGGACAGCATACGTGAAGGCCCTGGGATTAAGAGAAAGCATAATCCATTTAAGAAACTAAAAAGAAGGCCTAAGTGGAAGGAACATTGAGTGAAATGGATTATGGTGTAAGATGAGGCTGGAAAATCAGACAGGAGCCAGACTGTTAGGCCTACTAAGCCATGGTAGGGAATTTAAGGCAATAATCTATAAGCCTCACCATGGCTTAAGATCTATTCAAATAGAGACAGTTTCATTGAAAATCAATCAAGGGCCTTGCTGATGGTAGGCATACTGCCCCAATTCCACTTCACTCCTGCACTAGCAATATAGCCACTAGTATGGATACATATGTAGACTTTTGGCATAGCCATAGAAAACATTTCCCTATGGGGTAGAACTTCTGGAAGCCCCAGGTTTATTCCCTTTGTACCATATGAAGCAGGTCTGTATTCTAAACCTGATCCCTTATTATCAGTAAACAGAGCCTTTCCTGAGAATAGAATAAGTGACAGGGTTAGGAAGGAAGAGGGCAGGCAAGAACTGGGTGACTAGTTGGGTTAGAATGAAGAGGCAGAGCATACTTTACACACTTCACCATCTTGTCAATGGTAATATCTGGCTACTGAGGGTCTGTATCTCTAAATCTCCTTTGGCTGGAGTTCACCATGCAAGACATCCAAACTGAAGTGGAAATGGTTCATTACATCAATTTTCCTGGATATACCTTCTGAGCATTTAGAAACAGCAGAGATAAGACACAGACTGTGCTAATGCATTTAGGATATGAAAGGTACACATTCCTAGGCTGCCACTGACAGAGAAGGCATTGTTCTTACACTGGGGACACTAATTAAAGAGTGCTCCCAAAACAGCAAAGAATACAATACTTGATGCATGTTCAATCAGCATTTTCAGAGAACCCTGGCAGTGGGTGAAAGGGGTCTTTGAAGCAAAAATGAGGGGCTTAGCTTACTTGCATGGTCTTGATTATTAAAACATGTGCCAATGATAAGTTTTATTTTTCTCCTTTAAATTCCTAGAAGGAAAGCTTATTTCTTGCTTTTTTTTAAAGTTTTTGAAAAGCCTTAATAAAAGAGAGAGAATGAATTTATTTTTGAGAAGTTCTGTTCCTATCATAATATTCACCCAAGCTATCCACATGTTGGGATGAAGGTTCTGATTCTGCAGAAACAGCAGTAGAATAAAGGAAGCTAAAAGAAAAACCAGAAGATTATAATATGAGCCTCTCATACACTGTTTTTGGAAGTCACAATGCCTACAGTCCATCCAGAGGATGATTTATCACAAAACCATTAAAGGTGTTTGTATGTTGGCTCCAAATTATTAGTACTTCCTTTAGATCTGGGCAAAGGGGGATCCTGCCTTAGACCGCACACCATATAGGGCCCTGTACTTTGCAGTGCCTTTCTAGGAATTAAAAAAAAAACCCTCCAGGACCTAAAAACTACTGGACAAACAGAGCCATCCAAACAAGGTGTCCTGAGCCCAGCTTGGTCCCATGTATATCCAGGACACCAGATTCCTATCCCAAATTTCCCAAGTCCTCTTCTCATGGCCGGGGCTAGCTGAATTGATAGCGCTATGTGAACTCTGCACCAAAAGCCTACATAAGACCTGCATGGGTCCTAGTCCCTGTTTTATCCCTTCAGGGTACTCTATTTATTCCACACATGGACATGGCTAGATGCCTCAAGGATCTTCAGAATTTCTGACTATGAGGGCTCCAAGATGTACATCTCTGGGGATTTTCCAGGACCCTCAGGAACAGGCTCCAATTCCAGGTGGGTGGTTTGGTAAGTGGATCGTCTGGTTAACACTGTATTTCTTTTGTGGAACAGAATGACACTAGGCCACCACGATGGTGATGACATGTTGATTTGGGATTATTCTCATGAAAGACATGTGAAAAGTTCATAGCTCTGGGCTACTGAAAGTCCAACAACAACCCTTGGGCTTGAACCACATGTGTAGGCTCATGCATTGGTTCCCATCCATCCATGTTCTAACTGCAGTGCTGCCTCCAGTCAAGAGTGATGGGGGTGGTAGCAGACAGCCCTTGTCTTTTGTGCCTCCCACTCCTGGGAATCAATGTTGTCACTCCAACTCCTCTATAGGCTCCACACGATGTATAAGGCAGTCCTGCAGGGGTGGCTACAACTACTTATTCTGAAGACTTTTGACACTGCTGCTTCCAAATGCCACTTGGTCCTTCAGGTAGATTTATGCTCTTGTTTCTTATAGATGCAGTAATTTTGTGCTCTCCCAAGTTAGTCTTAAGCCATGCTAGATAAGGGACAGAGATTTATTGCAAAAATAGGACTGTTCCTTTTGCTCTGCCCATGTAACCCACTAATTCTCCTTCCTGATTGCAATGTGTTGAAGGTAAGAGGACAGTCAACATACAAAGGATACAATGATTGCAGCTTAAAGTGTTCAAGGGCAGACATGGCTAAAAAATGTGTTGTTCTACATTTACACTATAAAATTCCAAAATCCAAGATTTTATCCTAAGCATATAATTACAGATGGATAGATATATTTGTCTGCAAAACTACTTTTGTTTATCATAGCATTATTAAGAAGAATGTTAAATTGAAAAGTAAAATCATCTAACAAAGGAAGATGTTAAATAAATTATGGGACATTTTAAAACTTGGAGTATAGTTCCTTTACAATGTTGTGTTAGTCTTTGCTCTACAGCAAAGTGAATCAACTATACATATACATATATCTCCTCCTCTTAGGATTTCCTTCCCATTTAGGTCAACACAGAGCACTGAGTAGGGTTCCTTGTGCTATACAGTAGCTTGTCATTAGTTATCTCTTTTATACATGATAGTGTATATATGTCAATCCCAATCTCCCAATTCATCCCACCCCCCTTTTCCCCCTTGGTGTTGATACACTTGTTCTCTAAGTCTGTGTTTCTATTTCTGCTTTGCAAATAGGTTCATCTGTACATTTTTCTAGATTCTACATATATGCATTAATATATGATATTTGTTTTTCTCTTTCTGACTTACTTCATTCTGTACGACAGTCTCTAGGTCCATCCACATTTCTGCATATGGCACAATTTCATCACTTCCTATGGCTGAGTTATATACCATTGTATATATTTACCACATCTTCTTTATTCATTCCTCTGTTGATGGACATTTAGGTTGCTTGCATGTCCTGGCTATTGTAAATAGTGCTGTAATGAACATTGGGGTGCATATATATATATATATATATTTAATTATGGTTTCTCAGGGTGTATGCCTCAGAGTGGGATTTCTTGGTCATATGGTAGTTCTATTTTTAGTTTTCTAAGGAACCTCCATACTGTTCTCCATAGTGGCTCTATCAATTTACATTCCCAGCAACAGTGTATGAGGGTTCCCTTTTCTCCACACCCTCTCCATAATTTATTAATTGTAGAGATTTTGATGACGTCCATTCTCACTGGTGTGAGGTGATATCTCATTGTATTTTCAATTGGCATTTCTCTAATAATTAGTGATGTTGAGCACCTATCTTTTCATGTGCCATTTGGTTATCTGTATGTCTCCTTTTAGGGAAGTGTCTATTCCAGTCTTCTGCCCATTTTGTGATGGTGCTTTTTGTTTGTTTTTTTGATATCGAGCTGCATGAGCTGTTTGTATATCTTGGAGATTAATCCCTTGTCAGTTGCTTCATTTGCAAATATGTTCTCCCATTCTGAGGGTCGCTTTTTAGTCTTGTTTATGGTTTCTTTTGCTGTGCAAAAGCTTTTAAGTTTAGTGGGTCCCATTTGTTTATTTTTGTTTTATTTTCATTATTTTGGAGTTGGGTCAAAAAAGATCTTGCTGTGATTTATGTCAAAGAGTGGTGTTCTGCCTATGTTTTATAGTGTCTGGCCTTATATTTAGGTCTTTAATCCACTTTGAGTTTATTTTTGTGTATGGTGTTAGGGAGTGTTCTAATTTCATTCTTTTACATGTAGCTGTCTAGTTTTCACAGCACCATTTATTGAACAGACTGTCTTTTACCCATTGTATATTCATGTCTCCTTAGGTGACTATAGGTGTGTGGGTTTATCTCTGGGCTTTCTATCCTGTTTCATTGATCCATATTTCTGCTTTTGTGCCAGTACCATACTCTCTTGATAACTGTAGATTTGTAATATAGTCTGAAGTCAGGGAGACTGATTCTTCCAGCTCCATTTTTCTTTCTTAAGATTGCTTTGGCCATGCGGGGTCCTTTGTATTTCCATACAAATTGCAAAATATTTTTTCTAATTCTGTGAAAAATGCCATTGGTAATTTGATAGAAATTGCATTGAACCTGTAGAATGCTTTGGGTAGTACAGTCATTTTCACAATACGGATTCTTCCAATCCAAGAACATGGTATATCTCTCCATCTGTTTGTGTCATCTTTCATTTCTTTCCTCAGTATCTTACAGTATTCTGGGTACAGGTCTTTTGCCTGCTTAGGTAGGTTTATTCCTAGGTATTTTCTTATTTTTGTTGCAGTGGTAAATGGGATTGTTTCTTTAATTTCTCTTTCTGACCTTTTGCTGTTAGTGTATAGGAGTGCAAGAGATTTCTGTGTATTAATTGTATATCCTGCTAATTTACTAAATTCATTGATTAGCTCTAGTAGTTTTCAGGTGGCATCTTTAGGATTTTCTATGTATATTATCAGTTCTGCAAACAGTGACAGTTTAAATTCTTCCATTTCAATCTGGATTTATTTTATTTCTTTTTCTTTTCTGATAGCCATGGCTAGGACTTCCAAAACTATGCTGAATAATAGTGGCGACAGTGGACATCCCTGTCTTGTTCCTGATCATAGAGGAAACACTTTCAGTTTTTCACCTTTGAAAATGATGTCTGCTGTGGGCTTGCGTTCATTATGTTGAGGTAAGTTCCATCTGTGCTCACACTATGGAGAGGTTTTATTATAAATGGGTGTTGAATTTTGTCAAAAGCTTTTTCTGCATCTTTTGAGATGATCATATGATTTTCATTCTTCAATTCGTTAATATGGTGTATCACATTGATTGATTTGCATATATTGAAGAATCCTTGCATCCCTGGCATAAATTCCATGTGATCATGATATATGATTCTTTCAATGTGTTGTTGGATTCTGTTTGCTAGTATTTGTTGAGCATTTTTATTCTATGTTCATCAGTGATATCGGTCTGTAGTTTTCCTGTGATATCTTTATCTGGCTTTGTTATCAGGGTGATGGTGGCCTCATAGACTGAGTTTGGAGGTGTTCTGACCTCTGCAAATTTTGGAAGAGTTTGAGAAAGGTGTGTGTTAGCTCATCTCTAAATGTTTGATATAATTTGCTGTGAAGCCATCTGGTCCTGGACTTTTGTTTATTGGAAGATTTTAAATTACGTTTTCAATTTCATTACTTGTGACTGATCTGTTCATATTTTCTATTTCTCCCCCGTTCAGTCTTGGAAGGTTGTACCTAAGAATTTGCCCATTTCTTCCAGGTTTTCCATTTTATTGGCATATATTTGCTTGTAGTAGTCTTTCATGATCCTTTGTATTTCTGTGGTGTTAGTTGAAATTTCTCCTTTTTCTTTTCTAATTTTATTGATTTGAGTCATCCTTTTTTTCTTGATGACTCTGGCTAAAGGTATATCAATTTAGTTTATCTTCTCAAAGAACCAGCTTTTAGTTTCATTGACCTTTGCTATTGTTTATTTCATTTCTATTTCATTTATTTTTCCTCTGATTTTTATTTCTTTCCTTCTACTGACTTCCATTTTTTTTTTAAATTCTTCTTTCTAGAGTTGCTTTAGGTGTATGCTTAAGTCTTTTATTTGAAATTTTTCTTACTTCTTGAGGTAGGATGGTATTGTTATAAACTTCCCTCATAGAACTGTTTTGCTGCATTCCATAGGTTTCAGGTCATCATGTTTTCATTGTCATTTGTTTCTAGGTATTTTTTTATTTCCTCTATGATTTCTTCAGTGATCTCCTGGTTATTTAGTAGCATAAAGTTTAGCCTCTGTGTGTTTGTGTTTTCTACATTTTTTTCCTGTAATTGATTTCTAATCTCATGGCATTGTGTTTGGAAAAGAATGCTTGATAAAATTTCAATTTTCTTAAACTTACTGAGGCTTGATTTGCGACCCAAGATGTGATCTATCCTGGAGAATGGTCAGTGTGAACTTGAGAAAAATTTATTCTGCTTCTATCTGATGGAATGTACTATAAATATCAATTAAGTATATCTTGTCTAACATTTCATTTAAAGCATGCATTTCCTTATTAATTTTCTGTCTGGCTGAACTGTTCATTGGTGTAAGTGTGGTGATAAAGTCCTACACTATTATTGTGTTACTGTCAATTTCCTCTTTTATGGTTTTTAGTATAAGCTTTATGTATTGAGGTGCTCCTATGTTGGGTGTATAAATATTTACAATTGTTATAACCTTTCCTTGGATTGATCCCTTGATTGTTATATTTTGTCCCTCCTTGTCTCTTGCATCAGTCTTTATTTTAAAGTCTATTTTGTCTGATATGAGTGTTTCTACTCCATCTTTCTTTTGATTTCCAATTTAATGGAATATCTTTTTCCATCCCCTCACTTTCAGTCTGTATGTGTCCCTAAATCTGAAGTTGCTCTCTTGTAGACAGCATATATATGGGTCTTGTTTTTGTAACCATTCAGCCAGTCTGTGTTTTTTGGTTGGAGCACTTAGTCCATTTACATTTAAGGTAATTATCAATATGTATGTTCCTACTACCATTTTATTAATTGATTTGGATTTGTTTTTGTAAGTCTTTTTCTTCTCTTGTGATCCCTACCTAGAGAATTTCCTTTAGCATTTGTTGTAAAGCTGGTATGGTGTCACTGAATTCTTTTAGCTTGTGCTTGTCTGTAAAGCTTTTGGTTTCTCTGTTGAATCTGCATGAGATCATTGTTGGTTAGAGTAATCTTCATTATAGGTTTTCCCCTTTCATTGCTTTAAATGTATCCTGCCACTCCCTTCTGGCCTGCAGAATTTCTGCTGAAAACTCAGCTGATAACCTTATGGGGATTCCCTTGTATGTTATTTGTTGCCTTTCCATTGCTGCTTTTAATATTTTTTCTTTGTATTTAATTTTTGATAGTTTGATTAATATGTGTCTTGGTGTGTTTCTCCTTGGGTTTATCCTGTATGGGATTGTCTGTGCTTCCTGGACCTGAGTGGCTATTTCCTTTCCCAAGTTAGGGAAGTTTTTGACTATAATCTCTTCAAATATTTTCTTAGACACTTTGTCCTTCTCTTCTTTTTCTGGGAACCCTATAAATCAAATATTGTTGAGTTTAATTTTGTGCCAGGGGTCTCTGAGACTGTCCTTATTTCTTTTCATTCTTTTTTCTTTATTCTGCTCCTTGGCAGTTATTTCCACCATTCTATTTTCCAGCTCACTTATTCATTCTTCTGCCTCAAGTTATTCTGCTAGGGCTTCCCTGGTGACGCAGTGGTTGAGAGTCCACCTGCCAATGCAGGGGACACGGGTTTGTGCCCCAGTCTGGGAAGATCCCACATGCTGCGGAGTGGCTGGGTCCGTGAGCCATGCCCACTGAGCCTGCGCATCTGGAGCCTGTGCTCCACAATGGGAGAGGACACAACAGTGAGAGGCCCGTGTACCACACACACACACACACAAAAAAGTAAGTTATTCTGCTAGTGTATTTTTCATTTCAGTTATTGTGTTATTCATCACTGTTTGTTTGTTCTTCAGTTCTTCAATGTCCTTGTTAAACATTTATTGTATTTTCTCAGCCTATGCCTCCATTCTATTTTTGAGATTTTGCATCATCTATCATTACTCTGAATTCTTTTTCATGTAGTTTGCCTAGTCTTGTAGGTTTTTACCTTGTTCTTTTGTCTGTAACATATTCTCTGTCATCTCATTTTCTTGATAGGTGTGGTTTTGTTCCTGTCTGGCTGGTTGTTGGCCTGAGGTGTCCCACTCTGGAGCTTGCAGGCAGCTGTGTGGAGCGAGGTCTTGGTGCCAAGATGAGGACCTTCAGGAGAACTCACAAAGATTAATATTCCCTGGTGCCTTAAGTTCTCTGTTATTCCATCAGCTCAGACTTGGTGTTCTCACCACAGAAGTTCAGGCCTGACTCCTGGGCCAGTTGCACAGGGACTCCTCCCATCCCCCTAGGTGTCCAAGGTCCTCCATCAATGCTTGGCAGGTATTCTGTGAGAACCACTGTGGTGCACTCTTGGTGCACTTGTGAGGAGATGCAAACTCCATGTCCTCCTATTCCACCATCTTGAAATTATGTGATATTTATGTGATTAAATATTAAGTAGCCATGATGATTGTGTTTATAAAGAAATAAAATAAGTTTTGAAAATGCTTATGGTGTGATGTTAAATAAAAATTATGGGAAGTAAAATTATATATGAAGTATGAATTCAATGTAAATAAAATCTGCACAGTAAAAATTAAATTTCTTAAGAAAAAAATGCTAAAATGTTAACACCTATGGATAGTGAGATTATGGATGATATACTTTTTTTCTTTTTTATTTAACCTTTGTGTACTTTATATATAAGGAGCACATATTACTTTAATTTTTAGAAGAAAACACAGTTTAAATTCAAGTTTAAGCAAGACTTGTCCTAGATTTTATAAAAATATGATAAAATTATGCTAAAATATTGCAATTCCACCACAGTAGAAGATCTTAGTTTATTAAAGACTCTGACTCTTTCAGTTTTTAAGCTTGGACAAACCACTTTACCCTTTTGGATCTTAGTTTCCTCAGTGGTTGCAATGGACTAACAGTGTCCCTCTCAAATTCATGTGTTGAAGACCTAATCCCCAATGTGGCTTTATTTAGAGTAAGGAAGTAATTCATGTTAAATGAAGTCATTAGGTTAAGGCCCTGATCCAAGAGGATTAGTGCCCTTATAAGAGATATCAAAGAACTCAAACTCTCTCCACGATATGAGAACACAGTAAGAATGTGGAGTCCATAAGCCAGGAAGAGACATCTCATCAGAAACTAAGCATACTGATACCCTGATCTCAAACTGCAACCTACAGAAACTGATAAAAATAATTTCTCTTGTTTAAGCCATCCAGTCAGTAATACTTTGTTATAACAACCATAGAAGAATAATATATTGGTAAAATAGAAATGAGAATACAGGAGAAGTTTCAAGATGGCAGAGTAAATGGACGTGAGCTCAACTCTTCTTACAAAGGCAAAAAAACCACAACTAGAACACAGCCTGAAGGGGGCTAGTGCACCACAACTAGGGAGGAGGGAGTCTAGGAAAACGTCGGGACCTGCCAAAGAGGCAAGAGACCACTGTTTTGGGGTGGGTGAAGAGAGGGGATTCAGGGCACCATCTAAATGAGCTCCAGAAATGGGCACGAGCCGCAGCTATCAGGACAGACATCAGAGATGTGCATGAGATGCTAAGGATGCTGCTGCAGCCATCACAAAGCTTGTGTACAAGCACATATCAATATCCGCACCTCCCCTCCTGGGAGCCTGTTTAGTCTGCCACAACCAGGGCCCCGTGATCCAGAGACAACTTCCCCAGGAGAACACACGGCATGCCTCAGGCTGTTGAAACGTCATGCTGGCCTCTGCTGCCACAGGCTTGCCCCAAATTCTGCATTCTTTACCCCTCCCTCCCTTGTCCTGAGTGAGCCAGAGCCCCATAATCAGCTGCTACTTTAACCTCGTCCTGTCTGAGTGAGGAACAGATGCCCTCATGAGACCTACACACAGAGGCAGGGACAAATCCAAAGCTGAACCCCAGGAGCTGTGCAAAGAAAGAAGACAAAGGGAAATTTCTCCCAGCAGCCTCAGGAGCAGCAGATTAAGTCTCCACAATCAACTTGATGTAGCCTACATATCTGGAATACCTGAATAGACAATGAATCATCCCCAAACTGAGGTGGTGGACTTTGTGTGATTTTGTCTGTATAGATTTGCTTTTACCATTTGTCCTAGGATGGTCTGTCTATTTTTTTTTAGTATAGTTTTTAGCTCTTCTTATCATTGGTGGATTTGTTTTTTGGTTTGGTTGCTCTCTTCTTTCTTTCTTTTTTTAAATACTTTTAAATTATTTTTAATATTTTTTAATAACTTTATATTATTTTTTCTTTATTTCTTTCTTTTTTCCTCCCCTTCCTTCTGAGCCATGTGGCTGACAGGGTCTTGGTGTTTGGCTGGGTGTCAGGCCTGTGCCTCTGAGGTGGGAGAGCCGAGTTCAGGACATTGGTCCACCAGAGACCTCCTGGCTCCATGTAATATCAAACGGAGAAAGCTCTCCAGGAGATGTCCATCTCAATGCTAAGAAACAGCTCCACTGAATGACCAATAAGTTACAGTGATAGACACCCTATGACAACCAACTACCAAGACAGGAACACAATGCCATTCATGAGCAGAGTGATGGCCTAAAATCATAACAGGGTCACAGAAACCTCAAAACAAACCACCAGATACCGTCCTCCCCACCAGAAAGACAAGATCAAGCCTCATCCACCAATAAACAGGAACCAGTCCCCTCCACCAAGAAGCCTACACAAGCCACTGAACCAACATTAGCCACTGGGGGCAGAGAGCAAAAACAACGGGAACTACGAACCAGCAGGCTGCAAATTGGGGATCCCAAACATAGGAAGTTAAGTAAAATGAAAAGACAGAAACACACAGCAGATGAAGGAGCAAGGTAGAAACCCACCAGACCAAACAAATGAAGAGGAAATAGGCAGTCTATCTGAAAAAGAATTCAGAGTAATCAGAGTAAAGGTGAACCAAAATCTTGGAAAAGGAATGGAGAAAATACAAGAAACGTTTAACAAAGACCTAGAAGAACTAAAGAACAAACGAACAATGATGAACAACACAATAAATGAAATTTAAAATTCTCTAGAATGAATCAATACAAGAATAACTGAGGCAGAAGAACAGATAAGTGACCTGGAAGATAAAATAGCAGAAATAAATACCACCGAGCAGAATAAACAAAAAAGAATGAAAAGAATTGAGGACAGTTTCAGAGACCTCTTGAACAACATTAAATGCACCAACACTCGAATTATAGGGGTCTGAGAAAAAGAAGAGAAACAGAAGGGGACTGAGAAAATATTTGAGGAGATTATAGTTGAAAACGTCCCTAAATTGGGAAAGGTAATAGTCAATCAAGTCCAGGGAGCACAGAGAGTCCAATAAAGGATAAATCCAAGGAGAAACACGCCAAGACATACATTAATCAAACTATCAAAAATTAAATGCAAAGAAAAAATATTAAAAGCAGCAAGGGAAAAACAACAAATAACATACAAGGGAATCCCCATAAGGTTAACAGCTGACCTTTCAGCAGAAACTCTGCAAGCCAGAAGTGAGTGGCAAGACATATTTAAAGTGATGAAAGAGAAAAATGTATAACCAAGATTACTCTACCCAGCAAGGATCCCATTCAGATTAAACAGATAAATTAAAAGCTTTACAGACAGGCAAAAGCAAAGAGAATTCATCACCACCAAACCAGCTTTACAAGAAATGCTAAAGGAACTCCTCTAGCGAGGAAACAGAAGAGAAGGAAAAGACCTACAATAACAAACCAAAATGAATTAAGAAAATGGCAATAGGAATATACATATCAATAACTACCTTAAATGTAAATGGAGTAAACACTCCAACCAAAAGACACAGACTGTCTGAATGGATATAAAAAGAAGACCCGTATATATGCTGTCTACAAGAGACCCACATCAGCCCTAGGCACACATACAGACTGAAAGTCAGGGGATGGAAAATGATATTCCATGCAAATGGAAATCAAAAGAAAGCTGGAGCAGCAATTATCCTATCAGACAAAATAGACTTTAAAATAAAGATTATTACAAGGGACAAAGAAGAACACTACCTAATGATCACGGGAATAAACCAAGAAGAAGATATAACAATTGTAAAATTTATGCACCCAATATAGGAGCACCTCAAAACATTAGGCAAATGCTAACAGTCATAGAGTGGGAAATTGACAGTAACACCATCATAGTATGGGATTTTTTTGTTTTGTTTTGTTTTGTTTGTTTTTTTTGCAGTACACGGGTCTCTCACTGTTTTGGCCCCTCCCGTTGTGGAGCACAGGCTCCGGATGTGCAGGCTCAGAGGCCATGGCTCATGGGCCCAGCTGCTCCGCGGCATGTGGGATCCTCCTGGACTGGGGCACGAACCCGTGTCCCCTGCATCGGCAGGCGGACTCTCAACCACTGCACCACCAGGGAAGCCCCCATAGTATGGGATTTTAACACCACACTTTCAACAAAGGATATATCATTCAAAATAAAAATGAATAAGGAAACACAAGCTTTAAATGATACATTAAACAAGATGGAATGAATTGATATTTGTAGGACATTCCATCCAAAAACAACAGAGTACAATTTCTTCTCAAGTGCTCATGGAATATTCTCCAGGATAGATCATATCTTGGGTCACAAATGAAGTCTTGGTGAATTTAAGAAAATTGAAACTGTATCAACTATCATTTCCAGCCACAATACTATGAGACAAGATATCAATTACAGGAAAAAAAAAACTGAAAAAATACAAACACAGGGAGGCTAAAAAACACACTACTAAATATCCAAGAGATCACTGAAGGAACCAAAGAGGAAATCAAAATATACCTAGAAACAAATGACAATGAATAAATGACTACCCAAAACATATGGGATGCAGCAAAAGCACTTCTAAGAGGTAAGTTTATAGCAATACAATCCTACCGCAAGAAATAAGAAACAGCTCAAATAAACAACCTAACTTTACACCTAAAGCAATTAGAGAAAGAAGAACAAAAAAAACCCAAAGTTAGCAGAAGGAAACAAATCATAAAAATCAGATCAGAAATAAATCAAAAAGAAGTGAAGGAAACAACAGCAAAGATCAATAAAACTAACAGCTGGGTTTTTGAGAGGATAAACAAAATTGATAAACCATTAGCTAGACTCATCAAAAAAAAGGGGGGGGTAGAAGACTCAAATCAATAGAATTACAAAGGAAAAAGGAGAAGTAACAACTGACACTGTAGAAATACAAAGGATCATGAGAAATTAATAAAAGCAACTACATGCCATCAAAATGGACAACCTGGAAGAAATGGAAAAATTCTTAGAAAAGCACAACCTTCCAGGCAGAACCAAGAATCAGGATGAAATAGAAAATATAAACAGACCAATCACAAGCACTGAAATTGAAACTGTGATTAAAAATTTTCCAACAAACCAAAGCCCAGGACCACATGGCTTCACAGGCAAATTCTAACAAACATTTAGAGAAGAGCTAACATATATCCTTCTCAAACTCTTCCAAAATATAGCAGAGGGAGGAACACTCCCAAACTCACCCTACGAGGCCACCATCACCCTGATATCAAAACCAGACAAAGATATCACAAACAAAGAAAACTACAGGCCAATATCACTGATGAAGATAGATACAAAAATCCTCAACAAAATACTAGCGAACAGAATCCAGCAGCACATTAAAAGGATCATACACCATGATCAAGTGGGGTTTCTCCCAGTAATGCAAGTATCCTTCAGTATAAACAAATCAATCAATGGGATAAACCATATTAATGAATAGAAGGAGAAAAACTGTATGATCATCTCACTAGATGCAGAGAAAACTTTTGACAAAATTCAACACCCATTTATGATAAAAACCCTGCAGAAAGTAGGCATAGAGGGAACTTTCCTTAACATAATAAAGGCCATATATGGCAAACCCACAGCCAACATTGTCCTCAATGGTGAAAAACTGAAACCACTTCCACTAAGATCAGAAACAAGACAAGGTTGCCCACTCTCACCACTAATATTCAACATAGTTTTGGAAGTTTTAACCACAGCAATCAGAGAAGTAAAAGAAATAAAAGAAATGCAAATCTGAAAAGAAGAAGTAAAGCTGTCAGTGTTTGCAGGTGGCATGATACAATACATAGAGAATCCTAAAAATGCTACCAGAAAAATGCTAGAGTTAATCAATGAATTAGTAAAGTAGAAGGACACAAAATTAATGCACAGAAATCTCTTGCATTCCTGTACATTGATGATGAAAAGTCTGAAAGAGAAATTAAGGAAACACTCTTATTTACCATTGCAACAATAAGAATAAAATACCTAGGAATAAACCTACTTAAGGAGACAAAAGACGTGTATGCAGAAAAGTATTAGACTCTGATGAAAGAAATTAAAGATGATATAAACAGATGGAGAGATATACAATGTTCTTGGACTTGAAGAATGAACACTGTGAAAATGATTATACTACCCAAAGCAATCTACAGATTCAATGCAATCCCTATCAAATTACCAATGGTATTTTCCACAGAACTACAACAAAAACTTTCACAATTTGTATGGAAACACTAAAGACCCCGAATAGCTAAAGCAATCTTGAGAAAGAAAAACGGAGCTGGAGGAATCAGGATCCCGGTCTTCAGACTATACTACAAAGCTACGGTATACATGAGAGTATGGTACTGGTACAATAACAGAAATATAGATCAATGGAACAGGATAGAAAGCCCAGAGATAAACCCAGACACTTAGGGTCACCTTATTTTTGATAAAGGAGGCAGGAATATACTATGGAGAAAAGAGAGCCTCTTAAATAAGTGGTGCTTGAAAAACTGGACAGCTACATATAAAAGAATGATATTGGAACACTTCCTAACACCATACACAAAAATAAACTCAAAATGGATTAAAGACCTAAATGTAAGGCCCAACACTATCAAACTCTTAGAGGAAACAGGCAGAACACTCTATGACATAAATCACAGCAAGATCCTTTTTGACCCACCTCTTAGAGAAATGTAAATATAAAGAAAAATAAACAAATGGGACCTAATGAAACTTAAAAGCTTTTTCACAGCATAGGAAAACATAAACAATATGAAAAGACAACCCTCAGAATGGGAGAAAACATTTGCCAGTGAAGCAACTGACAAAACATTAATCTCCAAAATTTACAAGCAGCCCATGAAGCTCAATATGAGAAAAACAAAAATGCAATCCAAAAATGGTCAGAAGACAAAAATAGATAATTCTTCAAAGAAAATATACAGATTACCAACAAACACATGAAAGGATGCTCAACATCACTAATCATTAGAGAAATGCAAATCAAAACTACAATTATCACCTCACACCAGTCAGAATGGTCATCATCAAAAAAATCTACAAACTATAAATGCTGGAGAGGGTGTGGAGTAAAGGGAACCCTCTTACACTGTTGCTGGGAATGTAAATTGATACAGCCACTCTGGAGAACAGTATAGAGTTTCCTTAAAAATGTAAAAATAGAACTACCGTACAACCCAGGAACCCACTACTGGACATATACCCTGAGAAATCCATATTTCAAAAAGTGTCATGTACCACAAAGTTCATTGCAGCTCTCTTTACAATAGCCAGGAAATGGAAGCAGCCTAACTGTCCAACAGATGAATGGATGAAGAAAATGTGGTACATATATACAATGGAATATTACTCAGCAATAAAAAGAAATGATATTGAGTTATTTGTAGTGAGGTAGATGAACCTAGAGTCTGTCTACAGAGTGAAGTCAGTCAGAAACAGAAAAACAAATACTGTATGCTAACACATATATATGTATTCAGAAAAAAAATGGTTCTGAAGAACCTAGGGGCAGTACAGGAATAAAGATACAGATGTAGAGAATGGACTTGAGGACATGGGGAAGGGGAAGGGGAAGCTGGGAAGAAGTGAGAGAGTGGCATGGACATATATACACTAACAAGTGCAAAATAGATAGCTAGTGGGAAGCAGCCACATAGCACAGGGAGATCAGCTCGGTGCTTTATGACCACCTAGAGGGGTGGGATAGGGAGTATGCGAGGGAGACACAAGTGGGAGGAGATATCAGGTTATATGTATACGTATAGCTGATTCACTTTGCTATAAATTAGAAACTAACACACCATTGTAAATCAATTATACTCCAATAATTATGTTTAAAAAATGAAATACCATGTATCACTGAAGATATTTTTTAAAAAGATTAAAATTACTGATATTATTTTATAAATAAATAAATAAGTAAATAAATAAGTCCTGGTGATATAATATACAGCATAGCAACTATATTTAGTAATGTACTGCATTGCATTTTTGAATGTTGCTAAGAAAGAAAAGAAAAAAAAAAGCACACAAGTAACTGCTGAATTACCACCGAGAAAACTGTGCTGGAACCTACCAAAAAAAAAAAAATACCCTACATCCAAAGACTATGAAGGCACAACAAGATGGTAGGCGGGGTAAAATCACAATAAAATCAAATCCCATACATGCCAGCTGGGTGACCCTCTATCTGGAAAATACTTACACCACAGAAGTTCTCCCAGAGGAGTGAAAATCCTGAGTCCAATGACAGGCTTCCCAGGCTGGGGGTCTGGCAACTGGAGGAGGAGAACCCCAGAGAATCTGGCTTTGAAGACCAGAATGGTTAAATCACAGGAATTCCACAGGACTAGGGAAAAAGAAACTTCACTCTTGGAGGGTACACACAAGGTCTCATGCATACCAGGATCCAGGGGAAAAAGCAGTGACCTCATAAGAGACTGGGCCAGACCTACCTGTTAGTTTTGGAGAGTCTCCTGCAGAGGTATGGGGAAGCTGTGGCTTAATGTGGCAATTCTGGGGAGTATTCATTGGTGTCAGCCCTCTTGGAGGCCGGCATTTCCTCCCCAAGACAGAGCCCAACCCAACAGGCTGTAGGCTGTAGTGCTGGGACGCCTCAGGCTGAACAACAAACAGGGTGAGAACACAGCCCCATCCCTCGGCAGACAGGCTCTTAGAGTATTACTGAGCATGGCCCTGCCCACTAGAATGACAAGACCCAACTCCACACACCAGTGGGCAGGTACAAGTCCCTCCCACAAGGAAGCCTGCACAAGCCTCTTAGGCAGCCTTATTCACCAGAGGGCAGAGAGCAGAAGCAAGAAGAAGTACAGTCCTGCAGCCTGCAGAATGAAAACCACAATTATAGAAAGTTCCACAAAATGAGACAGTGGAGGAATATGTACCAGATGAAGGAACAAGATAAAACACCAGAAGAACAACTAAGTGAAGTGAGATAGGAAATCTACTGGAGAAATAAATCAGAGTAATGATAGTGAAGATGATCCAATCTTGGAAAAGATTGAGAAGATAAAATAAATGTTTAACAAAGGCTTAGAAGAACTGAAGAACAAACAAACAGAGATGAACAATACAATAACTAAAATGAAAAATACACTAGAAGGAATCAATAGAACAATAACTGAGGCAGAAGAACAGATAAGTTAGCTGGAAGACAGAATGGTGGAAATCACATCATGGAACAGAGTAAAGAAAAAAGAATTAAAAGAAATGAAAACAATCTAAGAGACTTCTGGGACAACATTTGCATTATGGGGGGTCCCAGAAGGAGAAGAGAGAGAAAAAGTCCCCATGAAAATATTTGAGGAGTTAATATCTGAAAACTTCCCTAATATAGGAAAGCAAACAGCCACCCAAATCCAGGAAGTGCAGAAAATTCCAAACAGTAACATACTAAGACACATAGCAGTATAATCGACAAAAATTAAAGACAAACAAAAAAATGTTAAAAGCAACAAGGGAAAAGCAATAAATGGCATACAAAGAAACTCTGGTAAGGTTATCAGCTGTTTTCTCAGCAGAAACTCTGCAGGCCAGAAGCAAGTGACATGACATATTTAAAGTGATGAAAGGGAAGAACCTACAACCAAGAACACTAACTAGCAAGGCTCTCATTCAGATTCAGTGGAGAAATCAAAAGCTTTCCAGTTAAGCAAAAGGTAAGAAAATTTAGCACCACCAGACCAGCCTTGCAACAAATGCTAAAGGAACTTCTCTAAGTGGAAAAGAAAAGGTCACTACTAGAAACAAGAAAATTATGAATGGAAAAGCTCACCAGTAAAGGAAATCATACAGTAAAGGTAAGAAATCATTCACACACAAATATCTTATCAAAGTAGCAATCGAGAGAAGAGGGGAAAATAAATGTAGAGTATTGGAAATGCGTTTGAAATGAACAGACCAGCAAGTTAAAACAATTGTGTTTATATACATACTGTTATATCAAAAGCACAAACCCGGGCTTCCCTGGTGGCACAGTGGTTGAGAGTCCGCCTGCTGATGCAGGGGACATGGGTTCGTGCCCCGGTCCGGGAAGATCCTACATGCCACAGAGTGGCTAGGCCTGTGAGCCACGGCCACTGAGACTGCGCATCCGGAGCCTGTGCTCCGCAACAGGAGAGGCCACAACAGTGAGAGGCCCACGTACCTCAAAAAAACCCAAAAAAAACACAAACCCAAAATCTAAAATAGATACACACAAAAAAAGAAAAAGGAATCAAAACACTAAACACTAAAGATGAAAGATAGTAAACACTAAAAATAGGCATCAAATCACAAGAGAAAAGAACAAAAGTGGAAGGGGAAAAATACACCTATGAAAACAAATCCAAAGCCATTAGGAAAAATGGCAACAGGAACATACATATAAATAATTACCTTAAATTTAAGCTGATTAAATGCTCCAGCCAAAAGACATACACTGGCTAAGTGAATACAAAAACAAGACCCATATATATGCTGTCTAGAAGAGACCAATTTCAGATCCATGGATGCATACAGACTGAAAGTGAGTGGATGGAAAAAGGTATTCCATGAAAATGGAAATCAAAAAAAGCTGGAGTAGCAATACTCATATCAGCAAAATAGATATTAAAATAAAGACTGTTACACGAGACAAAGAAGGACACTACATAATGATAAAGAGAGCAATCCAAGAAGATGTAACAATTGTAAATATGTATACATTTAACATGGAAGAACCCCAATATATAAGGCAAATACTAACAGCCATAAAAGGAGAAATTGACAGCAGCACAATAATAGTGAAGACTTAACCACCCCATCTTCTTTCTTTTTTAAAAAAAATATTTCACTAATTTTAAGATTGTATAACCCTTCCTTAATCAGCAGCCCAACCCATCTCCAAAAAACCCCAACAGAAATAGGTATGTCATTGCAGGAGCCAGGAGGAATAGCTTTTGAGGTGTTTGTTCTCAGCTGTTCCATCCAGGCACTGATTTTTTCTTGAGCGGTTCTTTACATCTTGTGGCATACACCACCTATCCATGAGTCCTGGGAAACAGTCTGAATAGATCTGAGCCCTCCAAAGATATTGACTTTCTGGTCTTCTTTTGTGACCAGAACATGTCAATGATGAAATGGTGAGAAGTTCTAAGATAAAAGGAGGTCCAGGGTGTTACTAAGAGGCCCATATGCTGCTCTGTTTATGCTGGGAACTGCTCGATCCCGAGGTGGCAGTTCTAACACTCTCCACTCCTGCAGCCTATTTTTTCCTATGGAACAGCTCACTGCCTGGGTGACACCAACAGCCCCAGATGTTTGGGGCACAATGCAGCCTCTGCTTCTCTTTTTCCAAGGTGCCAAGCAGCACCCCCCAACTCAGGTCAGCCCAACCATGTCTCCTGGAGTCTACAGCTGGAAGTACCATCACCTCAGAGTTTCCTTCAGTTTGCAGGGATATATTTGTCCCAAGAGAGGGAACAAGGGAAAAGAAAGAACAAAGGGAGAGACCGAGAGAGAGATAGAAGGTGGGGGGACATGGAAGGAAGGAAAGAAGGAGGGAGGGAAGGAAGGAAGGAGGGAGGGAGGGAAGGAAGGAGGGGACACCCCACTTTCATCAATGGACAGATCAGCCCGACAGAAAATCAATTAAAAAACAGTCCTTAAATGACACATTAAACCACATGGACTTAATGGATATTTGTAGAGCATTCCATCCAAAAGCAGCAGAATACACATTCTTCTTAAGTGCACATGGACCATTCTCCAGGATTGATCACATGATGGGTGACAAAGTGAGCCTCAGTAAATTTAAGAAAATTGAAATCATATCAAGCATCTATTCTGACCACAATGCTAAGAGAGTAGAAATCAACTAGAAGGAAAAAAAAAAACCTTAAAAAACACAAACACGTGGAGGCTAAACAATATGCCCCTAAACAAAAAATGGATCACTGAAGAAATCAAAGAGGAAATTAAAAATTACCTAGAGACAAAAGAAAATGAAAGTACAATTATCTAAAACCTATAGAATGCAGCAAAAGCAATTCTAAGAGAGAAGTTTATAGTAATATAATCTTACCTTAGGAAACAAGAAAAATCACAAATAAACCACTTAACATTACACCTAAAGCAACTAGAGAAAGAACAAAAAAACCCAAAATTAGTAGAAGGAAATAAATCATACAGATCAGAGCAGAAATAAATGAAATAGAGACTAAGCAAAAAATAGCAAAGATCAATGAAACTAAAAGCTGTTTCTTTTTTTTTTTTTTTTTGCAGTATGCAGGCCTCTCACTGTTGTGGCCTCTCCCATTGCGGAGCACAGACTCTGGACGCACAGGCTCAGTGTTCATAGCTCACTGGCCCAGCCACTCCGCGGCATGTGGGATCTTCCCGGACCAGGGCGTGAACCCGTGTCCCCTGCATTGGCAGGCAGACTCCCAACCACTGT
Organism: Monodon monoceros; assembly: GCF_005190385.1. NCBI lineage: Eukaryota > Metazoa > Chordata > Mammalia > Artiodactyla > Monodontidae > Monodon > Monodon monoceros. The sequence goes on along the minus strand of NW_021703779.1, from coordinate 66,750,333 downwards.
GCCACCAGGGAAGCCCCAAAGCTGTTTCTTTTTAAAGATAAACAAAATTGATAATCCTTTAGCCAGACTCATCAAGAAAAGAGGGCGAGGGCTCAAATTGTTAAAATTGGAAATGAAAAAGGAGAAGTTAAAACAGACACCACAGAAATACAAATCATCATAAGAGACTACTACAAGCAACTATATGCTAATTAAATGGACAACCTGGAAGAAATGGACAAACCCTTAGAAAGGTACAATCTCTCAACACTGAACCAGGAAGAAATAGAAAATACAGACAGACCAATCACAAGCAATGAAATTGAAACTGTGATTTAAGAACTCCCAAGAAATAAAAGTCCAGGAACTGATGGCTTCACAGGCAAATTCTGTCATACATTTAGAGAAGAGTAATCACCTATCCTTCTGAAACTATTCCAAAAATTTCAGAGAAATGAAAACTCCCAAACACATTCTATGAGGCCACCATCACCCTGATACCAAAACCAAACAAAGATACAAAAAATTAAATAAAATCCAGGCCAATATCACTGAGGAACATAGGTGCAAAACTCCTCAACAAAATACTAGCAAACCTAATCCAACAATACATTTAAAGAACATATACCATGATCAAGTGGGATTTATGCCAGGGATGCAAGGAGTTTTCAATACCTGCAAATCAATCAGTGTGATACACCACATCAACAAATTGAAGAATAAAATCATCTCAATGAAAGCAGAAAAAGCTTTTGACAGTATTCAACACCATTTATGATAAAAAACTCTCCAGAATGTGGGCATAGAAGGAACATACCTCTACATAATAATGGCCACATATGACAAACCAACAGCTAACATCATATTTAATGGTGAAAATATGAAAGCATTTCCTCTGAGATCAGGAATAAGAAAAGGATGTCCACTCTCGCTACTTTTATTCAACATAGCTTTGGAAGACTTAGCCAAGGCAATCAGAGAAGAAAAAGAAATAAAAGGAATCCAAATTGGAAAAGGAGAATTAAAATTGTCACTGTTTGTAGATGACATGATACTATACATAGAAAATCCTAAAGATGCTGTCAGAAAAATGCCACAGCTCATCAATAAATTCAGTAAATTTAAAGGATTCAAATTTAATACAGAGAAATCTGTTGCATTTCCATACACTAACAACAAAGATCAGAAAGATAATTTAAGAACACAAATCCGTTTACCATCACATCAAAAAGAATAAAGTACCTAGGAATAAACCTACTTAAGGAGACAAAAGACCTGTACTACAAAAACTATAAGATGTTGATTAAAAAATCAAAGACAACAAACAGATGGAAAGATAAAGCATGTTCTTGGATTGGAAGAATCAATACTGTCAAAATGTCTATACTACCCAAGGTAATCTACAGATTCCATGCAATCCCTATCAAATTACTAACAGCATTTTTCACAGAACTAGAACAAAACATGTTAAAATTTGTATGGAGACACAAAAGACGCTGAATAGCCAAAACAAACTTGAGAAAGAAAAACGGAGCTGGAGGAATCAGGCTTCCTGACTTCAGACTATACTACAAAGCTACAGTAATCAGGACAGTATGGTACTTGCTCAAAAACAGAAATACAGATCAATGGCATAGGATAGACAGCCCAGAAATAAACCCATACACCTATGGTCAATTAATGTATGACAAAGGTGGCAAAACTATACAATGGAGGAAATACAGGCCTTTCAATAAGTGGTGCTGGGAAAACTGGACAGCTACTTAAAAAAATGAAATGAGAACATTCTTTAACACCATGCACAAAAATAAATTCTAAGTGAATTAAAGAACTAAATGTAAGACTGAATACTATAAAACTCTTGGAGGAAAACATAGGCAGAACACTCTTTGACATAAATCATAGCAAGATTTTTTTGATCCATCTCCTAGAGTAATGGACAAAAAATAAATGGTATCTAATTAAACTCAATAGCATTGCACAGCAAAGGCAAGCATAAACAAAATGAAAAGACAACTCTCAGAATGAGAGAAAATATTTGCAAATTACGTGACTGACAAGGGATTAGTCTCCAGAATTTATAAACAGCACAAACGGCTCAATATCAAACAAACAAACAACTCAGTCAAAAAATGGGCAGATCTGAATAGACATTTCTCCAAAGAAGACATACAGATGATCAAAGAGCACATGAAAAGATGCTCTACATCACTAATTATTATAGAAATGTAAATCAAATCTTCAATGAGGTATCACCTCACACCAGTCAGAATGACCATCATCAAAAAGTCTACAAACAATAAATGCTGGACAAGGTGTGGAGAAAAGGGTATCCTCTTACACTGTTGGTGGGAATGTAAATTGGTACAGCCACTATGGGGAAAAATATGCCAGTTCTTTAAGAAACTAAAAATAGAGCTACCATATGGTCCAGCAATCCCACTCCTGGACATATATACGGAAAACATGGTTCAAAAGGCTACATGTATCCCAATGTTCATTGAAGCACTGTTTACAATAGTTAAGACATGAAAGCAACATAAATGTCCTTTGACAGATAAAAGGATAAAGATATTATGCACACAGGTGTTCATTGCAGCATTGTTTATAATAGCCAAGATATGTAAACAACCTGTGTCCATTGGCAGATGAATGGATAAAGAAACTGTGGTGCATACATACACAATGGAACATTATTTGGCCATAGGAAAGAACTAAATCTTGCCATCTGTGACAAAATGGATGGAACTTGAGGACATTATCTAAGTGAAATATGTCAGACAGACAAATACTACATGATCTCACTTATATGTGGAATTAAAAACAAAAAACAAAAACAGAAAACCAAAAAAAAAAGAAAACCAAGCTTGTATATACAGAACACAGATAGGTGGTTGCCAGAGGCAAGGTGGGGGGTGGCTGAAATAGGTGAAGGTAGTCAAAAGGTACAAACTTCCAGTTATAAAATAAATAAGTCATGGGAATGTAATGTACAGCATGACAACTACAGTTAATAATACTGTATTGCCAGTGGAATATTACTCAGCCACAAAAAGGAATGAAATTGCATCATTTGTAGAGATATGAATGGACTTAGTGTCATACAGAGTGAAGTAAGTCAGAAAGAGAAACACAAATATTGTACATTAACACATACATGTGCAATCTAGAAAAATGGTATAGGTGTTCTTATTTGCAAAGCAGAAATACAGACACAGACGTAGAGAATAAATACATGGACACCAAGGGGGAAAGGGGATGGTGGTGGGAAGAATTGGGAGATTGGGATTGACACATATACACTATTGATACTATGTATAAAATAGATAACTAATGAGAACCTACTGTATAGCACAGGAAACTCTACTCAATGCTCTGTGGTTACCTAAATGGGGAGGAAATCCAAAAAAGAGGGGATGTATGTATATATAGAACTGATGTACTTTGTTGTACAGTAGAAACAAACACAACATTGTAAAGCAACTATACTCCAATAGAAATTAATTAAAAAAATAATACTGTATTGCATAGTTGAAAGTTGCTAAGAGAGTAAATCTTAAAAGTTCTCATCACAATAAAAAAATTTGTAACTACATATGATGATGGATGTTAATGAGACTTATTGTGGTGATCATTTCACAATGTATACACTTATTGGACCATTAGATTGCACACCTGAAACTAATATAATATTGTATGTTGATTTTACCTTAATTAAAAAGTTAATAATTCTTTTGAACCATGAAAAAAAAGAAAAGAAAAGAAAGAGTGCTACATATATACAACGGGATATTATTCAGCCATTAAAAATAATGAAATAATGCCATTTGCAGGACCATAGATGGACCTGGAGATTATCATACTAAGTGAAGTAAGCAGACAGAGAAAGACAAATATAATGTGATATCACTTATATGCGAAATCTAAAAAAATGATACAAATGAATATATTTACAAAACAGAAACAGACTCACAGTCTTAGAGAACGAGATTATGATTACCAGGGGGAAGGGGGAGGGGGGGAGGATAGATTGGGAGTTTGGGATTGACATTACACACTGCTGTATTTAAAATAGATAACCAACAAGGACCTATTGTATAGCACAGGGAAGTCTGATCGATATTCTCTAATAACTTATATGGGAAAATAACTTGAAAAATAATAGATACATGTATATATATAACTGAATCACTTTGCTGTACACCTAAAACTGACACATTTTCAATTATGCTCCTATAAAGAAAAAAGAAATGAGAATACCAACATTTAATGTTGTTATAGCAATTAAATGAAATAATGTATATTAATTGCCTATCTTAATTTCTGGCACATAAGATACCCAAAATGTGGCAAGGTAAGATACAGAGATGAAACATCTGAACAGGAAGTTAAGAGACATGAAAAATAGAATGAGAAGGTCTTTCATAAGACTAATGTTCCAGGAGGAAAATAATAGAGTGAATGGCTGAGAGACAATATTCAAAGTGGTAATGGCTAAGAATTTTCATTGTTGAAAAACTCTAAGGATCCTCACATTCCAGAAGTATGAGTTCTGAGAGTGATAAATAAAATAAAATTCAAATCTAGACTCATATTACTGAAGTCACAGAAGTCAAAGTCAAAAGGACCTTATAAAAAACGAGGGAGAGGCTGGACAGGAAGATGGTGGAAGAGTAAGAAGCGGAGATCACCTTCCTCCCCACAGATACACCAGAAATATATCTACACGTGGAACAACTCCTACAGAACACCTACTGAACGCTGGCAGAAGACCTCAGACCTCCCAAAAGGCAAGAAAGTCCCCACAAACCTGGGTAGGGCAAAAGAAAAAAGAATAAAGCGACAAAAGGATAGGGACGGGACCTGCACCAGTGGGAGGGAGCTGTGAAGGATGAAAGGTTTCTATACACTGGGAAGCCCCTGCGTGGGCGGAGACTGCGGGTGGCAGAGGGGGAAAGCTTCGGAGCCACGGAGGAGAGCACAGCAACAGGGGTGCAGAGGGCAAAGCGGAGAGATTCCCGCACAGAGGATCGGTGCCGACCTGCACTCAACAGCCCGAGAGGCTTGTCTGCTCACCCGCCGGGACAGGCGGGGCTGGGAGATGAGGCTCGGGCTTCGGTCGGAGCACAGGGAGAGCACTGGGGTTGGCGGTGTGAACACAGCCTGCAGGGGGTTAGTGCACCACGGCTAGCCGCGAGGGAGTCTGGGGAAAAGTCTGGACCTGCCGAAGAGGCAAGAGACATTTTCTTCCCTCTTTGTTTCCTGGTGCGCGAGGAGAGGGGATTAAGAGCGCTGCTTAAAGGAGATCCAGAGATGGGCATAAGACGCTAAGGCTACTGCTGCCACCACCAAGAAGCCTGTGTGCGAGCACAGCTCACTCTCCACACCTCCCCTCCAGGGAGCCTGTGCAGCCCGCCACAGCTAGGGTCCCGTGATCCAGGGACAACTTCCCCAGAAGAACACACGGCCCGCCTCAAGCTAGTGCAATGTCATGCAGGCCTCTGTTGCCACAGGCTCACCCTGCATCTGTACCCCTCCCTCCCCCCGGCCTGAGTGAGACAGAGTCCCCGAAGCAGCTGCTCTTTTAACCTCGTCCTGTCTGAGAGAAGAACAGATGACCTCAGTGACCTACACGCAGAGGCAGGGCCAAATCCAAAGCTAAGCCCCTGGAGCTGTGAGAACAAAGACGAGAAAGGGAAATCTCTCCCAGCAGCCTCAGAAGCAGTGGATTAAAACTCCACAATCAATTTGATGTACCCTGCCTCTGTGGAATATATGAATAGACAACGAATCATCCCAAAATGAGGAGGTGGATTTTGAGAGCAAGATTTATTATTTTTTTCCCCTTTTACCCTTTTTCTGAGTGTGTATGTGTATGCTTCTGTGTGAGATTTTGTCTGTATAGGTTTGCTTCCACCATTTGTCCTAGGGTTCTATCCGTCCGTTATTTTCTTTTTCTTAAAATTTTTTATTCTTAATAATTATTTTTAATTTTAATACATTTATTTTATTTTACCTTACTTTATTTTATTTTATCTTCTTTCTTTCTTTCTTTACTTCCTTCCCTCCTTCCTTCCTCCCTCCCTCCCTCCCTCCCTCCTATCTTTCTTTCTTTCTTTCTTTCTTTCTTTCTTTTTCTCTTTCTTTCTACTTTTTCTCCATTTTATTCTAAGCCGTGTGGATGAAAGGCTTTTGGGGCTGCAGCCAGGACTCAGTTCTAAGCCTCTGAGGTGGGAGAGCCAAATTCAGGACACTGGTCCACAAAAGACCTCCCAGCTCCACGTAATATCAAACGGCGAAAATCTCCCAGATATTTCCATCTTAACACCAGCACCCAGCTTCATTCAACAATCACCAAGCTACAGTGCTGGACACCCTATGCCAAACAACTAGCAAGACAGGAACACAACCCCACCTATTAGCAGAGAGGTTGCCTAAAATCATAATAAGCCCACAGACACCCCAGAACACACCACCAGAGGTGAACCTGACCACAACAAAGACAAGATCCAGCCTCATTCACCAGAACACAGGCACTAGTCCCCTCCACCAGGAAGACTACACAATCCACTGAACCAACTTTAGCCACAGGGGACAGACACCAAAAACAACGGGAACTACGAACATGCACCCTTCAAAAAGGAGGCTACAAAAACAGTAAGATAAGCAAAATGAGAAGATATAAAAACACATAGCAGAAGAAGGAGCAAGATAAAAACCCACCAGACCTAGCAAATGAAGAGTAAATAGGCAGTCTACCTGAAAAAGAATTCAGAATAATGATAGTAAAGATGATCCAAAATCTTGGAAATAGAATAGACAAAATGCAAGAAACACTTAACAAGGACCTAGAAGAACTAAAGATGAAACAAACAATGATGAACAACACAATAAATGAAATTAAAAATACTCTAGATGGGATCAAGGGCAGAATAACTGAGGCAGAAGAACTGATAAGTGTCCTGGAAGATAAAAGAGTGGAAATAACTATTGCAGAGCAGAATAAAGAAAAAAGAAGGAAAAGAACTGAGGACAGTCTCAGAGACCTCTGTAACAACATTAAACACACCAACATTCGAATTATAGGGGTTCCAGAAGAAGAAGAGAAAAAGAAAGGGACTGAGAATATATTTGAAGAGATTATAATTGAAAACTTCCCTAATATGGGAAAGGAAATAGTTAATCAAATCCAGGAAGAACAGAGAGTCCCATACAGGATAAATCCAAGGAGAAATATGCCAAGACACATATTAATCAAACTGTCAAAAATTAAATACAAAGAAAACATATTAAAAGCAGCAAGGGAAAAACAACAAATAACACACAAGGGAATCCCCATAAGGTTAACAGCTGATTTTTCAGCAGAAACTCTGCAAGCCAGAAGGGACTGGCAGGACATACTTTATGTGATGAAGGAGAAAAAACTGCAGCCAAGATTACTCTACACAGCAAGGATCTCATTCAGATTTGATGGAGAAATTAAAACCTTTACATACAAGCAAAAGCTGAGAGAGTTCAGCACCACAAAACCAGCTTTACAACTGCTATAGGGACTTCTCTAGGCAAGAAACACAAGAGAAGGAAGAGACCTACAATATAAAACCCAAAACCGTTAAGAGAATGGGAATAGGAAAATACATATCGATAATTATCTTAAATGTAAGTGGACTAAATGCTCCCACCAAAAGACACAGATTGGCTGAATGGAAACAAAAACAAGACCCATATATCTGCTGTCTACAATACACACACTTCAGACCTAGAGACACATACAGACTGAAAGTAAAGGGATGGAAAAAGATATTCCATGCAAATGGAAACCAAAAGAAAACTGGGGTAGCAATTCTCATATCAGACAAAATAGACTTTAAAATAAAGACTATTAGAAGAGACAAAGAAGTACACTACATAATGATCAAGGGATCGATCCAAGAGGAATATATAAAAATAATAAATATTTATGCACCCAACATTGGAGCACCTCAATACATAAGGCAAATACTAACAGCCATAAAAAGGGAAATCGACAGTAACACATTCATAGTAGGGGACTTAAACACCCCACTTTCACCAGTGGATAGATCAGCCAAATGAAAATAAATAGGAAACACAAGCTTTAAATGATACATTAAACAAGATGGACTTAATTGGTATATATAGGACACTCCATCCACAAACAGCAGAATAAACATTCTTCTCAAGTGCTCATGGAACATTCTCCAGGATAGATCATATCCTGGGTCACAAATCAAGCCTTGGTAAATATAAGAAAATTGAAATTGTATCAAGTATCCTTTCCGACCACAATGCTATGAGACTAGATATCAAATACAGGAAAAGATCTGTAAAAAATACAAACACATGGAGGTTAAACAATACACTACTTAATAACGAAGTGATCACTGAAGAAATCAAAGAGGAAATTAAAAATACCTAGAAACAAATGACAATGGAGACATAACAACCCAAAACCTATGAGATGCAGCAACAACAGTTCTAAGAGGGAAGTTTATAGCCACACAATCCTACCTTAAGAAACAGGAAACATCTTGAATAAACAACCTAACCTTGCACCTAAAGCAATTAGAGAAAGAAGGACAAAAAAAACTCCAAAGTTAGCAGAAGGAAAGAAATCATAGAAATCAGATCAGAAATAAATGAAAAAGAAATGAAGGAAATGATAGCAAAGATCAATAAAACTAAAAGCTGGTTCCTTTAGAAAATAAACAAAATCAATAAACCATTAGCCAGGCTCATCAAGAAAAAAAGGGAGAAGACTCAAATCGATAGAATTAGAAATGAAAAAGGAGAAGTAACAACTGACACGGCAGAAATACAAAACATCATGAGAGATTACTACCACAAACTCTATGCCAATAAAATGGACAACCTGGAAGAAATGGACAAATTCTTAGAAATGCACAACCACCAAGACTGAATCAGGAAGATAGAGAAAATATGAACAGACAAATCACAAGCACTGAAATTGAAACTGTGATTAAAAATCTTCCAACAAACAAAAGCACAGGACCAAATGGCTTCACAGGTGAATTCTATCAAATATTTAGAGAAGAGATAACACCTATCCTTCTCAAACTCTTCCAAAATATAGCAGAGGGAGGAACACTCCCAAACTCATTCAACGAGGCCACCATCACCCTGATACCAAACCCAGACAAGGATGTCACAAAGAAAGAAAACTACAGGCCAATATCACTGATGAACATAGATGCAAAAACCCTCAACAAAATACTAGCGAACAGAATCCAACAGCACATTAAAAGGATCATACAACATGACCAAGTGGGTTTTATTCCAGGAATGAAAGGATTCTTCAGTATATTCAAATCAAACAACGTGACACACCATATTAACAAATTGAAGGAGAAAAACCATATGATCACCTCAATAGATACAGAGAAAGCTTTTGACAAAACTCAACACACATTTATGATAAAAACACTGCAGAACACAGGCATAGAGGGAACTTTCCTCAACATAATAAAGGCCATATATGACAAACCCACAGCCAACATCATCCTCAATGGTGAAAAACTGAAAGCATTTCCACTAAGATCAGGAACAATACAAGGTTGCCCACTCTCACCATTCTTATTCCACATAGTTTTGGAAGTTTTATCCACAGCAATCAGAGAAGGAAAGGATATAAAACGAATCCAAATCTGAAAATAGGAAGTAAAGCTGTTACTGTTTGCAGATGACATGATACTATACATAGAGTATCCTAAAGATGCTAGCAGATAACTACTAGAGCTAATCAATGAATTTGGTAAAGTAGCAGGATACAAAATTAATGCACAGAAAGCTCTGACATTCCTATACACTAATGATGAAAAATCTGAAAGGGAAATCAAGAAAGTATCCCCATTTACCATGGCAACATAAAGAATAAAATTTCTAGGAATAAACCTACCTAAGGAGACAAAAGACCTGTATGCAGAAAATTATAAGACACTGATGAAAGAAATGAAAGATGATACAAATAGATGGAGAGATATACCATGTTCTTGGATTGGAAGAATCAAGATTGTGAAAATGACTCTACTACCCAAAGCAATCTATAGATTCAATGCAATCCCTATCAAACAACCACTGGCATTTTTCACAGAACTAGAACAAAAAATGTCACAATTTGTATGGAAACACAAAAGACCCTGAATAGTCAAAGCAATCTTGAGAACGGAAAACAGAGCTGGAGGAATCAGGCCCCCAGACTTCAGACTATACTACAAAGCTACAGTTATCAAGACAGTATGGTACTGGTACAGTAACAGAAATATAGATCAATGGAACAGGATAGAAAGCCCAGAGATAAACCCATGCACATATGGTCACCTTATCTTTGATAAAGGAGGCAGGAATGTACAGTGGAGAAAGGACAGCCTCTTCAATAAGTGGTGCTAGGAAAACTGGACAGCTACATGTAAAAGTATGAGATTAGATCACTCCCTAACACCACACACAAAAATAAGCTCAAAATGGATTAAAGACCTAAATGCAAGGCCGGAAACATTCAAACTCTTAGAGGAAAACCTAGGCAGAACACGCTATGACATAAATCACAGCAAGATCCTTTTGACCCACCTCCTAGAGAAATGGAAATAAAAACAAAAATAAACAAATGGGACCTAATGAAACTTCAAAGCTTTTGCACAGCCAAGGAATCCATAAACAAGACCAATAGACAACCCTCAGATTGGGAGAGAATATTTGCAAATGAAGCAACTGACAAAGGATTAATCTCCAAAATTTATAAGCAGCTCATGCAGCTCAATAACAAAAAACAAACCACCCAATCCAAAAACGGGCAGAAGACCTTAATAGACATTTCTCCAAAGAAGGTATACAGACTGCCAACAAACACATGAAAGAATGCTCAACATCATTAATCATTAGAGAAATGCAAATCAAAACTACAATGAGATATCATCTCACACCAGTCAGAATGGCCATCATCAAAAAATCTAGAAACAATAAATGCTGGAGAGGGTGTGGAGAAAAGGGAACACTCTTGCACTGCTGGTGGGAATGTGAATTGGTACAGCCACTATGGATAACAGTATGGAGGTTCCTTAACAAACTACAAATAGAACTACCATATGACCCAGCAATCCCACTACTGGGCATATACCCTGAGAATACCATAATTCAAAAAGTGTCATGTACCAAAATGTTCATTTTAGCCCTATTTACAATAGTGTGGAGATGGAAACAACCTAAGTTTCCATCATCGGATGAATGGATAGAGAAGATGTGGCACATATATACAATGGAATATTACTCAGCCATAAAAAGAAACGAAATTGAGTTATTTGTAGTGAGGTGGATGGCCCTAGAGTCTGTCATACAGAGTGAAGTAAGTCAGAAAGAGAAAGATAAATACCGTATGCTAACACATATATATGGAATTTAAGAAAGAAAAATGTCATGAAGAACTTAGGGGTAAGACAGGAATAAAGACACAGACCTACTAGAGAATGGACTTGAGGATATGGGGTGGGGGAAGGTTAAGCTGTGACAAAGCGAGAGATTGGCATGGACATATATACACTAACAAACTTTAAATAGATAGCTAGTGGGAAGCAGCCGCATAGCACAGGGAGATCAGCTCGGTGCTTTGTGACCACCTAGTGGGGTGGGATAGGGAGGGTGGGAGGGAGGGAGATGCAAGAGGGAAGAGATGTGGGAACATATGTATATGTATAACTGATTCACTTTGTTATAAAGCCAAAACTAACACACCATTGTAAAGCAATTATACTCCAATTAATATGTAAAAATAAATAAATAAATAAACAGGGAGAAAGACACATTACCTATAAAGAAACCCTAAGTATACTAACAGAAGACTTCTCATAAGTAATAATATGGTTACAATTAAGATGGTGTGAATACATTTCACACTATATCCCCCACGTATTACATGTAAAATCTCTCGACATAATACATGAGGCAAGTCTCTTATGACTGTGGGAAATAAGTACAACAGGAAGATTGGGAGAGAAATCAAAACTTGAAGAAGGATAGATACAATGGTGATTTTCCTTTCTTTTTCCTCCCATATCTCTCAGCCTTAATTAAACTTGGCTTGAATGCTGGGACTGTACAGCTTCCAGGAATATAAAAATCTCCAAAGAAACATTCTTTTTATGGTCAGATGTCTATGAGATGGGCTGGAGATAGGGGTGACTCAGCTGTGGGATTGAGACAGTGGGGAAATTTTCCTTTTTGGTTTTTATTTGTGTGTTTGTTTACTGGAAAGTCCCAGACTTCAAGCTGCACTCCTGTGATAGTATAGGTAAGGCATCCGTGGCCTTATAGGCACCAAATGCTCTGAGAAAAAGAAAAATATCTTTCTCCCTGACCAGAAGAATTGGGAAAAAATGTACCTGTAGTTTTAAGAGTGTAGGTGGAAGTACCCATTTTCTTTTTCTCTCTTTCTTCTTGCAACTTTTTCCGTGGAGATGAAATCAGTTGTGGAAATGCATGGCAGCATGAGGAGGCTAAAATTATAGCTTTTGAGCCAGAGCATAGAAAAGGGGATCCCTGGGAGCTACTGCGTGTGGGGGAAATTACACAAAAGAGGGGGTTCAATCAAGGGATCCCCTGAAGCTGCCTGTGAAATCCAAGGCTCACTTCTGGGCTGCACATGCATGGAAATGATCACAAATGGCATACCAAAGGCTTTTAAGGTTGAAATATGGTGTAGAGGTGTAGACCCCTACCAAGGTTGCAGACTGGCCACCGTGGGAGATGGGTGCACAAGAGGCATAGATTTTGATAATACTGATCTGATCCTATGGCTTCTTTTGGCTAACAGAATGCAGAAGACATAATGGTATGCCTATTCCAGATGGAGGCCTCAAAAGGCACTGTGCATTTCCATTGGTTCTATTGGAATCTTGCCTATCCACCTTGTGAATAAGCTTGGACTAGTGTGATGGAGGATGAAAGATCACATGGAATAAAGTCAAGATGACTGAACCAAGATCATCCTAGCTCAGGTAACCCTCATTCAACCTGGCAGCAGAACACAGATGCATGAGTGTGTCTAGTCAAGACCTGAAGGATTATCCAGCTTAACCCAGCCCTAATTGTGGATCCAAAGAGTAGTGAGCTAAATAACTCGTTGTTATAAGCCATTAATTTTGGGGGTGGTTTGTTATGCAAAAACCCCACAGTAACCTGGTAGATAAAGGGAAAAAAGCACGAAAAATTATGACTAGGGAGATTTAATGACCCAGGACTAAAAGAATAATTTCAAATATCACTTCTATCCGTATTTCATTAGCTAGAACTTGGTTAGCTGGCCACACCTAACTGCAAGATAAAATGGAAATTAATTTATTGTTGTAGAATGTAAAGCAAATGTGTTTGGGGATCACCTAGCAGTATTAGCTACAGAATTTAAACCTTTTATTTTTATAAATTGGGAAACTAAGATGTACCTTGCCCACAGTTGCACAGTAGTTCCAGGACTAGAACCCAGGTTCCTAACATCCATGTCTGTGCCCTTTCCTCTATGTGGTTCCATTTTTGCTGAGTTAAGTGTCTCTCATATCCACCTACTCCTCTCCATTTCCATTACCACTATTCTACTTTACCTCCTTATTATCATTCCTAAACTAATGCATTAATGCTTATGTTCTTAATTCTAGTCTCAAATACTTGGAATTTTATTTTGCATGGTTAATCTTGCAACGCATTGCTCAATAAATTTCAGTGGCTTCCCATTGGCTACTCTCTTCAATCTACCATTGGAAATATACCCAGTACTGAGAAATCTTTGAAATCACTTAGTCCAGAGTGACTCCTTAGGTCTCATCCTCAAAGTGACATTTCCTGACTGTCTTATATAGAGTAGTTACGTTTTTGTGATTCACTCCCCCTGCTTTCAGTTATTACCAACAAATTATTACAATTTACAATTATGTATACTTTCACTTGCTTACTAATTTCTTGTCTTTCCTCTCCAACTAGATTGTGATCCCCATACGGACAGACATCCATGTCTTGATTTTCACCAGTTTATCACCACTATCTAGCCTAGAGCCTAGCTTAAACACTAATTTAATGAAGTCTGTTGATTACATCCACCACCACCTCTATAACATGCAATATTGTTCATGTCACTTATTCAATAAACAGGTAAAAGACCAGGCATTGTGTTAGATACTAGCAATACATAGATGAGTAGAACATAGTGTCCTGCTCTCAAAATATTTACAAGCTGGTGGAGGAAGCAGACACATAAAAAATAATTACAGTAATGTGATAAGTGATCCAATGAAGTTTGAAAAAGATGCTATAAGACATTAGAAAGTAACAAATTTAACTTCCTGGGAAAAACAATAAAGTCTTCATGGAGAAAACAGCATGATATTAGAAAATATTTCCTATGATGTGGTACATGTACTACTGGTGGTATATGAGATGATTTTGCACGATATACAAAAGAATATTTGGACTTTCTGATGAATACACTGAAGAGGCTCTAGATTCTTCTTCCCTGAGTCTTGGTCAGTCGTCTCCCTTCTGGAAGCATCATTGAGTATTTAGCCCAGTAGAGGTGAATGCCTATGTTCTGTTAACAGCACTTTGACCACACAAGGCATCATGTTCTTCTACAACCAGGAGCAGTGCAAGGAGTGAAGTAAACAAAAAATAAATGGTTAAGCCACAGGATCCTCACCTCAGCCTTGATCATTTGCCCTAGTGAAAGCTTTGTCAGGCCTTAGTGGAAAACTCTAGTATTTGGAGGGAGAAAAAAATTCATTTGAAATGCTAAGATTTGTTAGTTTTCCTTCCCTTGAGGCCTCTATTATATTGCCCTTTCTGATATGTGGGTTGGGTGTTTGTTGTTGATATCATAAAAATGAAAAAAAAATCTAATTGATATAGAGATTAATCTTCATCTCAAGTTAAACAACATCTAAACAAATATTGCTTTGTTACCAATGTATCACAAATAGCTCCATTCTTTTCTTCAAGGAATTAACTTTACTCTGAATTTTTGTAAATTAAGTATTTATTTTTATGTATATCTCATTGTTTAAGTTTTATTAAAAAATGTAATAACTGCTTTCTTATTCTTCCCTTTATAGTTTCTTTCCCTTTATAGTAAGTGATTCTGGTTTTATTATACATTTGTGGTCATGATATAACATTTGTTTCTAAATGTATTTGTAACAAGATGTTAAAACAAAGCTCTCTATGTTCCATTTTTTGCTGAAGCCTCAAAACTTGAGAAGTAAATGATAAGTATCAATATGCACCTAGTGGATTCTAAAGCAAACATATGTAGCTTACAGTGGAGGTGACTGGAAATCAGTTTTATAACCTTTATTTCTACACCCCACCTCCAGCACATAAAATAGTTGAATAGGAAGAGAACTGGAGAAGGAATTTCTTTGGAGAAAGTTGTTGAAGTACTATGGGATTTTTTCCCTTCATCTCATCAGACCTTGTGAAAAGGGCTTCAGGAACATCACTCAGAGAATTTTATGTGTCCCCTAAAGTTTGGTGAATATAAAACTATGTTCTGATTAACAGCTTAAAAAGTATATAGTCTAAAAGCTAGAAAAGAAGCAGTGTAGTGATGGGGAGGTGAGGGCTGCACTGGCAGTCAAATATCTTGTCACCTATGATGGGACAAAGGTATGAGTTTCAATTACTTTGGGACAGATGTGAACCCCACAGATGAAAGGTGACCTGAATCATTTTAGGAGACCCATTCCAAAGTTGTAGCACTATGAGGGACATTGCCCAAGAACCCATGGAAACAATCCACCAAAAAGTGAATCAGAGACCTACTAGAGAATGGACTTGAGGATATGGGGAGGGGGAAGGGTAAGCTGTGACAAAGCGAGAGAGAGGCATGGACATATATACACTAACAAACGTAAGGTAGATAGCTAGTGGGAAGCAGCTGCATAGCACAGGGAGATCAGCTCGGTGCTTTGTGACCACCTGGAGGGGTGGGATATGGAGGGTGGGAGGGAGGGAGACGCAAGAGGGAAGAGATATGGGAATATATGTATATGTATAAC
Organism: Monodon monoceros; assembly: GCF_005190385.1. NCBI lineage: Eukaryota > Metazoa > Chordata > Mammalia > Artiodactyla > Monodontidae > Monodon > Monodon monoceros. The sequence goes on along the minus strand of NW_021703779.1, from coordinate 66,734,284 downwards.
TGACTCACTTTGTTATAAAACAGAAACTAACACACCATTGTAAAGCAATTATACTCCAATAAAGATGTAAAAAAAACTAAATAAGTGAATCAGTTTTAAACACCCAACAAGCTCAGAGGAAAAAAACATCAGATCAAAATGGTACCACAAGCTTCAAATCTGATGCAGGTTAGAGCTGGTTCGGGGGTGGGGGGAGTTTAACTTTATGGAAATGTTATAGTTTGGACTATTGAAAATTCTGGGATATTTAAATGACTAAAATAACTGATAAGATTGTTGGTGAGTCTGATTTGTGATTAAAAGTGACCAGATAAATTTTTATTATTCAAGACTGACAGAAAAAACAGTTGCCTAAAATTTCATCCAAGGGCAAGTTAAGATATAACCCATGGAACAGATTAAAGCAACAATGGGAGTTTAAAAATAATACAGTTGGTTCTACTTGTACTCTACAGATTTATACTCATCAATGTAGTTGTTGAACACTGATTAAAATTTTAAAAATGTTTACTTAAAGGAAAAGTTTTAGGTAATTTTAGTACAGGTGGTACACACATATAACAACAATCATAAAGGTGAAATGTGAATGACTCTGGACCTTCAACTTGGCAGAGGAGTAAAATGTGGAGATCACCTTCCTCCCCACAAATACATCAAAAATACATCTACATGTGGAAGGACTCCTACAGAACACCTACTGAACGCTAGAAGAAGACCTCAGACTTCCCAAAAGGCAACAAACTCCCCCATGTACCTGGGTAGGGCAAAAGAATAAACAGAGGCAAAAGAATAGGGATGGGACCTGCACCTCAGGGAGGGAGCTATGAAGGAGGAAAAGTTTCCACACACTAGGAAGCCCCTTTACTGGTGCAGGGGAAGATTTGGAGCCATGGAGGAGAGTGCAGCAACAGGGGTGCAGAGGGCAAAGCAGAGAGATTCCTGCAGAGATGATTGGTGCCAACAAGCACTCATCAGCCTAAGACTCTTGTCTGTTCATCCATCACAGCGGGTGGGGGCTGGGAGCTGAGACTTCAGCTTCAGAGTTCAGAACCCTGGGAGAGGACTGGGGTTGGCTGTGTGAAGATAGACTGAAGGGGGATAGTGTGGCACAGCTAACTTGGAGAGAGTCCGGGAAAATGTCTGGACCTGCCAGGGAGGCAAGAGACCATTTTCAGGGTGGACAAGGAGAGGGTCTTCCTGCTTCGTGTGCCCACAGATGGTGGAGCACCTCCTCAGCAAGCTCCAGATATGGGCGTGAGCCACAGCTATCATTTCGGATCACAGAGGCAGGCACAGACTGCTACCACTGCCACTGGTGCCACCAAAGGTCCTGTGTGCAAGTGCAAGTCACTACTCACACCCTCCCAGGAGCCTGTGCAGCACACCACTGTCAAGGTTCTGTGATCCAGGGCCAACTTCCCCGGGAGTGCCTCAGGCTTTTGCAACTTCACGCCAGCCTCTGCCTCTGCAGACAGTCCCCACATCCCAATTACAACTACCATACTCCTCCCTCTCCACAGCATGAGTCAGCAAGAGAAGGTTAATCGGCAGCTGCTTTAAGCCCCTTCTCTCTGGGCAGGAAACAGAAGCCTGAGGGCAACCTACATGCAGAGGCAGGGCCAAAACCAAAGCTGAATCCCAGGAGTTCTGCGAAAAAAGAAGAGAAAGGGAAATCTCTCCGTGCAGCCTTAGGAGCAGTGGATTAAATCCCTGCAATTGGCTTGGTAAACCTGGCATCTGTGGAATACCTGAAGAGACAAAAATGTTCCCAAAATTGAGGCAGTGGACTTTGGGTGCAACTGTGGACTTCGGAGGCAACTGTGGACTTCGGGGTTGCTTTCTGTGTTTGATTTGGTTTTGGTTTTATGTTTATCTTATTTTAGATTTTAGTGTTTGTTTTCATTTGTGGGTTTGTTTATTGACTTGGTTGCTCTCTTCCTTTTTTTTTTCTCTTTCTATGAGTGTGTGTGTATATGTTTCTATGTGTGATTTTGTCTGTTCAGTTTTGCTTTTACCGTTTGTCTTGGGGATCTCTCTGTTCGTTTTGTTGTTTTTTTCCCTTTATGTGAGTGTGTGTGTGTATGTTTCTTTGTGTGATTTTGTCTGTTTACTTTTACCATTTGTTTTGGGGTTCTGTCTGTTCGTTTATCTCTTCTCCCATGCTGTGCAGCTGGCTGGGTCTTGATGCTCCAGCCGGTGTCTGACCTGAGCCTCTGAGTTGGGAGAGCTGAGTCTGGGGCTTTGGACCACCAGAAACCCCCCAGCCCCAAATAATATTAATCAGAGAGAGCTCTCCCACAGATTGCCAGCTCAACACTAAGACTCAGATCCACCCAATGGCCAGGAAGCTCCAGTTCTGGATGCCCAATGCCAAACAACTAGCAAGACAGGAATATAAACCCACTCCTTAGCAGACAGGTTGCCTAAATTCATACTAAGTTCACAGACACTCCAAAACACACCAGCAGATGCAGCCTTGCCCACCAGAAGGACAAGATCCAGTCCCACCCACCAGAACACAGGCACCAGTCACCCCCACCCAGGAAGCCTACACAAGCAAACAAACAAACCTCACCCACTGGGGGCAAACACCAAAAAACCGGGAACTATGGACCAGCAGCCTGTGAAAGGGAGACCCCAAAACACAGCGAGTTAAACAAAATGGGAAGACAGAGAAATATGGAGCAGACGAAGGAGCAAGGTAAAACACCACCAGACCAAACAAATGAAGAGGAAATAGGCAGTATACCTGAAAAAGAATTCAGGGTAATGATAGAAAGATGATCCAAAATCTCGGAAAAACAAGAGAGAAAATATAGGAAATGCTTAACAAGGACCTAGAAGAACTAAAGAGCAAACAGACAATGATGAACAACAAAATAAATGAAATTTAAAATATTCTAGAAGGAATCAATAGCAGAATAAGTGAGGCAAAAGAACGGAGAGGTGACCTGCAAGGTAGAATAGCGGAAATAACTTCTGCTGAGAAGAATAAAGATAAAAGAATAAAAAGAAATTAAGACAGTCTCAGAGACTTCTGGGACAATATTAAATGGACCAACATTCGAATTATAGGGGTCACAGAAGAAGAGGAAAAGAAAGGATCTGAGAAAATATTTGCAGAGATTGTAGTCAAAAACTTCCCTAACATGGGAAAGGAAATTGTAAGTAAAGTCCAGGAAGTGCAGAGAGTCCCATACAGGATAAATCCTAGGAGAAACTTGCCAAGACATATATTAATCAAACAAACAAAAGTTAAATGCAAAGAAAAAATTTGAAAGCAGCAAGGGAAAAACAACAAATAATATACAAGGGAATCCCCATAAGGTTAACAGCTGATCTTTCAGCAGAAACTCTGCAAGCCAGAAGGGAATGGCAGGGCATATTTAGAGTGATGAAAGGGATGAACCTACAACCAATATTACTCTACCTAGCAAGGATCTCATTCAGATTCAATGGAGAAATTAAAACCTTACAGACACGCAGAAGTTAAGAGAATTCAGCACCACAGGGCCAGCATTAAAACAAATGCTAAAAGAACTACTCTAGGCAGGAAACACAAGAGAAGGAAAGGACTTACAAAAACAAACCCAAAGCAATTAAAAAATGGTAATAGAACATACATATCAATAATTACTGTAAATGTAAATGGATTAAATGCTCCAACCAAAAGACACAGACTAGCTGAATGGATACAAATAAAAGAATGTATGTATGTGGTCTACAAGAGACCCATTTCAGACCAAGGGACACATACAGCCTGAAAGTGAGTAGATGGAAAAAGATATTCCATGCAAATGGAAATCCAAAGAAAGCTGGGGTAGCAATATTCATATCAGACAAAATAGACTGCAGAATAAAGACTATTACAACAGACAAAGGACACTACATAATAATCAAGGGATAAATCCAAGAAGATATAACAATTGTAAATATTTATGCACTTAACATAGAAGCAACTCAATACATAAGGCAAATTCTAAGAGCCACAAAAGGGGAAATTGACAGTAACACAAAAGTAGTAGGGGGTTTAACACCCCAATCACACCAATGGACAGATCAGCCAGACAGAAAATTGCTAAGGAAACACAAGCTTTAAATGACACATTAGACCAGATGGACTTAATTAATATATAATAGACATTCCATCCAAAACCAATAGAATACATTCTCCTCAAGTGCACATGGAACATTCTCCAGAATAGGTCATATCTTGGGTCACAAAAAAAACCTCAGTAAATTTAAGAAAACTGAAATTGTATCAATTATCTTTTTTGACCAAAATGCTATGAGACTAGATATCAATTACAGAGAAAAACTGTAAACAATAAAAACACATGGAGGCTAAATAATATGCTACTAAATTACCAAGACATCACTGAAGAAATCAAATAGGAAATCAAACAATACCTAGAAACAAATAACAATGAAAACAGGCTGACCCAAAACCTATGGGATGCAGCAAAAGTTGTTCTAAGAGGGAAGTATATTGCAATACAATCCTACATCAAAAAACAAGAAAAATCTCAAAGAAGCAACCTAATCTTACACCTAAAGAAATTAGACAAAGAAGAAGAACAACAACAAAACAACAAAGTTAGCAGAAGGAAAGAAATCATAAAGATCAGATCAGAAACAAAGGGAAAGAAATGAAGGAAACAATAGCAAAGATCAATAAAATTAAAAGCTAGTTCTTTGAGAAGATAAACAAAATTCATAAACCATTAGCCAGGCTCATGAAGAAAAAAAGGGAGAAGACTCAAATCAACACAATTACAAATGAAAAAGGAGAAGTAACAACTGACACTGTAGAAATACAAAGGATCATGAGAGAATACTGCAAGCAACTCTATGCCAATAAAATGGACAACCTGGATGAAATGGACAAATTCTTAGAAATGCACAACCTTCTGGACTGAACAAGGAAGATATAGAAAATATGAACAGACCAATCACAAGCACTGAAATTGAAACTGTGATTTAAAATCTTCCAACAAAAAAAGCCCAGGACCAGATGGCTTCACTGGTGAATTCTATCAAACATTTAGAGAAGAGCTAACACCTATCCTCAAACTCTTCCAAAATATAGCAGAGGGAGGAACACTCCCAAATTCATGGTACAAGGCCACTATCACCATGCCACCAAAACCAGATAAAGATATCACAAAAAAGAAAACTATAGGCCAATATCACTGATGGACATAGATGCAAAAATTCTCAACAAAATACTAGCAAACAGAATCCAACAGCATATTAAAATGATCGTACACCATGATCAAGTGATGTTTATCCCAGGAATGCAAGGAATTTTCAATATAAGCAAATCAATCAATGTGATACACCAGATTAACAAAGTGAAGGATAAAAATAATATGATAGTCTCAATAGATGTAGAAAAAGCTTTCAACAAAATTCCACACTCATTTATGATATAAACTCTCCAGAAAGTGGGCATAGAGGGAACCTACCTCAACATAATAAAGGTCATATACAATAAACAAACAACCAGCATCATTCTTAATGGTGAAAATTTGAAACAATTTCCCTTAAGATCAGGAACAAGACAAGGATGCCCACTCTCCCCACTATTATTCAACATAGTTTTGGAAGTTTTAGCCACAGCAATCAGAGAAGAAAAAGAAACAAAAGGAATCCAAATTGGAAAAGAAGTAAAACTGTTACTGTTTCCAGATGACATGATACTGTACATAGAGAATCTTAAAGATGTACCAGAAAACTTCTAGAGCTCATCAATGAATTTGGTAAAGTAGCAGGATGCAAAATTAATGCAAAGAAATCTCTTGCACTCCTATACACTAAAAATAGAAAATCTTAAAGAGACAGTAGGGAAACACTCCCATTTACATTGCAATGAAAAGAATAAAATACCTAGGAATAAATCTACCTAAGGAGAAAAAAGACCTGTATTCAGAAAAATATAAGACACTGATGAAAGAAATCAAAGACAGTACAAATATATGGAGAGGTATACCATGCTCTAGGATTGCAAGAATAAACATTGTGAAAATGACAGTATTACCCAAAGTAATCTCCAGGTTCAATGCAATCCCTATCAAACTATCAATGACCTTTTTCACAGAACTAAAACAAAAAATTTCACAATTTGTATGGAAACACAAAAGACCCTGAAGAGCCAAAGCAATCTTGAGAACGAAAAACGGAGCTGGAGGAATCAGGCTCCCTGACTTCAGTCTATACTACAAAGCTACAGTAATCAAGACAGTATGGTACTGGCACAAAAACAGAAACATAGATCAATGGAACAGGGTAGAAAGCCCAGAGTTAAACCCCGCACATATGGTCACCTTATCTACGATAAAGGAGGCAGGAATGTACAGTGGAGAAAGGACAGCCTCTTCAATAAGTGGTACTGGGAAAACTGGACAGCTACATGTAAAAGTATGAGATTAGATCACTCCCTAACACCACACACAAAAATAAGCTCAAAATGGATTAAAGGCCTAAATATAAGGCCAGAAACTATCAAACTCTTAGAGGAAAACATAGGCAGAACACTCTATGACATAAATCACAGCAAGATCCTTTCTGACCCACCTCCTAGAGTAATGGAAATAAAAACAAAAGTAAACAAATAGAACCTAATGAAACTTCAAAGCTTTTGCACAGCAAAGGAAACCATAAACAAGACCAAAAGACAACCCTCAGAATGGGAGAAAATATTTGCAAATGAAGCAACTGACAAAGGATTAATTTCCAAAATTTACAAGCAGCTCATGCAGCTCAATAACAAAAAAACAAACCACCCAATCCAAAAATGGGCAGAAATCCTAAATAGACATTTCTCCAAAGAAGATATACAGACAGCCAACAAACACATGAAAGAATGCTCAACATCATTAATCATTAGAGAAATGCAAATCAAAACTACAATGAGATATCA
>NW_021703779.1:66726885-66727262 GCF_005190385.1 Monodon monoceros | reverse complement strand
CCCAATCCAAAAACGGGCAGAAGACCTTAATAGACATTTCTCCAAAGAAGGTATACAGACTGCCAACAAACACATGAAAGAATGCTCAACATCATTAATCATTAGAGAAATGCAAATCAAAACTACAATGAGATATCATCTCACACCAGTCAGAATGGCCATCATCAAAAAATCTAGAAACAATAAATGCTGGAGAGGGTGTGGAGAAAAGGGAACACTCTTGCACTGCTGGTGGGAATGTGAATTGGTACAGCCACTATGGATAACAGTATGGAGGTTCCTTAACAAACTACAAATAGAACTACCATATGACCCAGCAATCCCACTACTGGGCATATACCCTGAGAAAACCAAAATTCAAAAGGAGTCATGTACCA
>NW_021703779.1:66540517-66726485 GCF_005190385.1 Monodon monoceros | reverse complement strand
CATATACCCTGAGAAAACCAAAATTCAAAAGGAGTCATGTACCAAAATGTTCATTTTAGCTCTATTTACAATAGTGCGGAGATGGAAACAACCTAAGTGCCCATCATCGGATGAATGGATAAAGAAGATGTGGCACATATATACAATGGAATATTACTCAGCCATAAAAAGAAACAAAATTGAGTTATTTGTAATGAGGTGGATAGACCTAGAGTCTGTCATACAGAGTGAAGTAAGTCAGAAAGAGAAAGACAAATACCATATGCTAACACATATATATGGAATTTAAGAAAAAATAATGTCATGAAGAACCTAGGGGTAAGACAGGAATAAAGACAGACCTACTGGAGAACGGACTTGAGGATGTGGGGAGGGGGAAGGGTGAGCTGTGACAAAGCGAGAGATTGGCATGGACATATATACACTAACAAACGTAAGGTAGATAGGTAGTGGGAAGCAGCCGCATAGCACAGGGATATCAGCTCAGTGCTTTGTGACTGCCTGGAGGGGTTTGATAAGGAGGGTGGGAGGGAGGGAGATGCAAGAGGGAAGAGCTATGGGAACATATGTATATGTATAACTGATTCACTTTGTTATAAAGCAGAAACTAACACACCATTGTAAAGCAATTATATCCCAATAAAGATGTTAAAAATAAAAAGAAATCAAAGACAATACAAATATATGGAGTGGTATACCATGCTCTCGGATTGAAAGAATCAACATTGTGAAAATGAGAGTATTACCCAAAGTAATCTCCAGTTTCAATGCAATCCCTATCAAACTACCAATGACCTTTTTCACAGAACTAGAGCAAAAAATTTTACAATATTTATGGGAACACAGAAGACCCCAAATAGCCAAACTAACCTTGAGAAAGAAAACAGAGTGGGAGGAATCAGGCTCCCTGAGTTCAGACTACACTACAAAACTACAGTAATCAAGACAGTATGATACCGGCAGAAAAACAGAAATATAGATCAATGGAACAGGATAGAAAGCCTAAAGATAAACCCACTCACCTATCCACACCTAATCTATGACAAAAGAGGCAAAGTATAAAATGGAGAAAAGAGAGCCTCTTTAATAAGGGCTGCTTGGAAAACTGGACAGCTACATGTGAAAGAATGAAATTAGAACACTCCCTAACACCATACACAAAAATAAACTCAAAATGGATTAAAGACCTAAATGTAAGTCCAGACACTACAAAACTCTTAGGGTAATACATAGGCAGAACACTCTATAACATAAATCACAGCAAGATGTTTTATAATCCACCTGCTACAGTAATGGAAATAAAAACAAAAATTAAACAAAGGGAACCTAATGAAACTTAAATCTTTTGCACAACAAAAGAAACCGTAAACAATATGAAAAGACAACCCTCAGAATGGGAGAAAATATTTGCAAATGAAACAACTGACAAAGGATTAATCTCCTAAATATAGAAGCAGCTCCTGCAGCCCAATATCAAAAAAACAAACAACTCAATCCAAAAATGGGCAGAAGACCTAAATCGACGTTTCTCCAAAGAAGATATACAGATGGGCAACAAACACATGAAAGGATGCTCAACATCTCTAATCATTAGAGAAATGCAAATCAAAACCACAATGAATAACTTGTAGTGAGGTGGATGGACCTAGAATCTGTCATACAGAGTGAAATGTCAAAAAGAGAAAAATAAATACTGTATGCTAACTCATATATATGGAATCTAAAGAAACAAATGGTTCTGAAGAACCTAGCATCAGGACAGGAATAAAGACACAGATGTAGAAAATGGACTGGAGGACGTGGGTAGGGCGAATGGTAAGCTGGGATGAATTGAAAGTGAAGAAGATATACAAATGGCCAAGAGGCACATGAAAAGATGATCAACATCACTAATTATTAGAGAAATGCATATCAAAACTACAATGAGGTACCACCTCATGCTGGTCAGAATGACTGTTATCAAAAAATCTAAAAAAATTAATGCTGGAAAGGGTGTGGTGAAAAGGAAACCCTCCTGCACTGTTGGTGAGAATGTACATTGATAGAATCACTATGGAAAACAGTACGGAGGTTCTTTAAAAAACTAAAAATAGAACTACCATATGATCCAACAATCCTACTACTGGACATATACTCTGAGAAAATCATAATTCAAAAAGAGACATGTACCACAATGTTCATTGCAGCACTATTTACAACAGCCAGGACATGGAAGCAACCTAAATGTCCATCAACAGATGAATGGATAAATAAGATGTGGCACATATATACAATGGAATATCACTCAGGCATAAAAAGGAATGAAATTGAGTTATCTGTAGTGAGGTGGGTGGACCTAGAGTCTGTCATACAGAGTGAACTAAGTCAGAAAGAGGAAAAGGAATACTGTATGCTAATACATATATATGGAACCTGAAAACAAAAAGGAACTGATGAACTTATTTGCAGGGCAGGAATAAAGATGTAGACACACAAAATGGACTTGAGGACATGGGGTGGGAGGGGGCAGCTGGGGCAAAGTGAGAGTAGCATCAACATATATACACTACTGAATGTAAAATAGTTGGCTGTTGGGAAGCAGCAGCATAGCACAGGGAGATTAGCTCAGTGCTTTGTGATGACCTAGAGGGGTGGGATAGGGAGAATGGGAGGGAGATGCAAGAGGGAGGGGATATGGGGACATATGTATGCATATGGCTGATTCACTTTCGTGTACAACAGAAACTAACACAGTATTGTGAAGCAATTATACTCCAATAAAGATCTATTTTAAAAAATGTTAGCTTACAATTATGCTTCTCAAAATAGGCAGTGCCCTTAGGAGCATCTTATATTGATTAAAAGAAACGTAGGCAGTGCCCTTAGGAGCATCTTATATTGATTAAAAGAAACGTTTAGAAGGGACTCTCTTTTCAGGCTATGAAAAAATGGCTTGCAAATAGAGAAGAATTTGTTAATCTTGGTAATTATTTGCATAAGATGTTCTACAAAATGCAAGGGGAATTCTTACATCACTGTTCTGACATACTAGCTGAGGAAACTTTAGGAAGCTGAAGAAAGTCAGTAGCACTGAACTTGAACTATAATGGGTTGAGTGAGAAAATCATTGTGACCAACGAGTGTTTTTTGCATTGAAAATTTAAAGTTTATTTTAATCTTATCAGAAGTAAATAGGAAATAATTTCATTTCAAATAGCATTACTTGTTTTTGGACAGAACTTACTACTCTGAAAAATAAAAGTAGCACCCTTTTTATTATGTTGGCTTTTACTCATGTGAAAGATCTTAGGGAAGGGTTTGAGATGAGGAGGAAACTTCTACATCAAAGGGATACATTAATCTAACTCTTTTTTCAGATTTGGGTTTCTAGATTGTTTCTTCTTTTTCTGTTCAAATGCTGAATTTCCATTTCCTTTGGTTTGGAAGGTGACTGGGCATTGCCCCATAGGCAAGGCAACACCTAGATGGGTAGGGAGCCAGAAAAATCTGCTTCTCAATCACTCCAATCCACCCCCAACTCACACCACACATTTAGTTTTCTTGTCTGTAAAATAAGGACAACAGCTATAGTATTGATTCTTGCATCAACTAAGATAATATATGTAAAGTGCTTAATACAGTGCCTGGGTTACTGGAAGTGTTCAATAAGTGTCAGCTTCCTACCACACTCTAATCATCCTTTGTCTACAATAGTATTGGTCATTCCACCCCAACAAAGTGTGGAGCTTCGCTTTTAAGACCATCTGTAGGACTTTCTCTTTCCCCAACCCTTGCCTGCAAATTGATTCTACCCCTCCCATGTTCACAGTATGTATTGGGGGCAATTTCACCAGTGCCAGATTGCACACTCAGATATATTCTCCACATCTCCTAGAGAGAGAAATATTATACTGCAGAGTAAGAGCTGCAAAAATAGAAATGAGGAAAAGCAGAATATATTTGGAAGAAAATGTCGCATCCTTTCTGATAGCCACTTCCCTTGACCATGAGCTGATTTCAGTGTCAGAAAATATTTTGTCCTATCTTTCTTGTTTGGAAACAAGTGAAGAATGACTTCCCCAGGTCACTTGATGCAGAAACAAATTGGTTTGCTAATCAAACATGAGCAAACACAAGCAATGTTTGCTCATGTTAAAAAATGTCCAGGACTTCCCTGGTGGTGCAGTGGTTAAGAATCTGCCGGCCAATTCAGGGGACATGGGTCCGGGAAGAACCCACATGCCGAGGAGCAACTAAACCCATGTGTCACAACTACTGAGCTTGCGCTCTAGAGCCCGCGAGCCACAGCTACTGAAGCCCAGGTACCTAGAGTCCGTGCTCCACAACAGGAGAAGCCACCTCAGTGAGAAACCCATGCACCACAATGAAGAGTAGCTCCCGCTTGCCACAACTAGAGAAAGCCCGCATGCAGAAACAAAGACCCAATGCAGTCAAAATAAATAAATAATCAATCAATCAATTAATTAATTAATTAAGTAAAATGTCCCTTGCAGCAATTCTTAATGGCTTAAAAAATAGTAGCCACTCAGAAAGGAGATTGATCCAAACATAGGAAAATTTGGTGTTGGTCTTTTCTCTTCTACTGGTACTATCATTTATATGAATAGTTGTGAGCTCTATTTGATGTATATGAGAAGATTTAGAAGAAATGGGAATAATAACTCATTTAGTCAGGGACATGGATGTAATGACAGCAGAAAACATTATACCAAGTCACTGGAAAATAATAGCATCCAGTATGGAGAATATATCAACTCCTGATGATCCTCTGCTGATAAAAGGATTGAACCAAATTTTGGATGGCACCGAGGTCTGTAGAAAATGTCAAGCCTTGCTCAGCATCCTACTAATAAATATCAGCCATTATATAGTATATTATATGTGCCACTTCCTTCTTAATTAGCTAATGCACTCCATGAGTTCATTCCTTATGCAAGTTTTTCCCCCTTTACAGGTTCACAAAATACTGTCATTCAATCGACTGAGTCTGTAAATGTCTATAGGTAGAAAAGAAATAAGTGGATGCTCTGAGAATTTCTCTGAACTATATTCTGATGTTATTTAAGAAGCTTGTCACTTCTCACAGTTTCATTTTAGCTGGAAAGTCTTCCTGTTACCAACTTAAAATGAGTGAGGTTCCCTTTTAACCATCCTTGCCTACACTAATCTAGCCCAAGCTACCACCACAGCCTCAGCCCCAAATAGACCCTGGAACAACAATAGTAAGGTCAGCTGCAACAGGAGTCCCACTCTCTCTGCACTGGGGTCTAGAAATTGTCTTTTGCTCCAATTACTAGCAGCCTCAAGAATAGGCTTTGCCCTCTGGGGGGCTAAGGAAATATTAAGCTGCTGCTTCCTTATCTAACCTGAAATCCTGACCTGTTTTCCTAGGTTCCACGTGTTCAGAACACTTTGATTTCCATGTGAATATGATTCTAGCCCTAAATCCTAGGGACAAGTCTGAACAGTTTGATCCTTTCATCTAGCCCTTTTAACTGGGATTAGGTTCTACTTTTTTATATAATTTCTAATACATGGGCAAGTCTCATCACAGAGAATCTAGAGTCTCCATTTATCCTGGAACATATATATGAACCAAAGTATCAATATCTGCTCCTTTAATCAGATACCTCCCAGACAGTAACCTTGGGCTAGATCATACCTAAGTTTGTCAGAGTTTTTTAGACTTGGTTTTTTGAACCCTAGTCTCTGCCCACACTGATCCTGGCTTTGTCCAAGCACTCTCCTTTCTCCCTAATAGTTGCAACCAATAAGCTCTATGGCAATACTGGTACCATTTATTACCTTTTCATTACTTTAATTGGAATCTCTGGAAACAACTTTGAATTGTTAAAGGAGTTATTTAGAATTCAAGGATCAAAGGAGATAGACAAATATGTCTGAGTTCACAACCATGCCTCTGTAGAAAGTATGAGGGCACAGCCTTCCAAATGACCCAGTGATTTGACATTTTTCTGAAGGAGAAAAAGCCTCACATGAATATCTGTAATTCATGCCAAATTCATTAGATATGGGAATCAACTAAAAAGTGATCTTAATAGCCCTTAATAATGCAATCAAGATGCATTCTTAGGGTTTTATGAAATCAGTTCCAGGGACAAGAAATTGGATGTAGGTGCATCATTTGAGAGGTGATCCCAGGAAACACAAGTAAGGAGGTGGAAAAATGAGACATAGAAGGAAGAAAAACCCATAGTATATGCATTAATGAGCAGGTACTACTATGGGTAACTGGGGCTCAATCTTGTTGGGGATTTTCTGAGGACTTTTGTATGATTTGCCTCAGAATTGTCCTACTGAAGAACAGGGAACCAACTTGCTTTCCTCACTAGTTGAGGGTTGTCCCTGAAGGCATTAACTCCCATGCATTTCTGACTGTTTTGCTTCTGGGCCATTGATTCTCAATCTGGAACAATTTTTCCCTCCAGGGGACATTTAGAAATGTCTGGAAATGGTTTTAGTTGTCATGACTGGGGAGAGGGGTGTAACTGGTGTCTAGTGGGTAGAGGCCAGGTATGCTGCTCAACAATTTACAATGTGCAGGACAGTCCACACAACACAGAATTATCTGGCTTAAAATTTCAATAGTCCCTAAATTGAGGAAACTTGCTGTGGGATAAGCAAATTATCCTGTTTTAAAAGAATGCCCTCAGGCAGAGAAGCAAAGATACATAAGCTGTTTGTCTCTTAGCATAGAGGAGATTTGAGGCTGAAAGTGAACTCAGAGGTAGACCAGGGAGTTATAGAATGAGGTATCAACAACTTCTGCTAGACTAGTTAAAGACTATTTCATCTCTAAGTTATATCCTTCATCAAGAATATCATAGAGGCTCAAGCTGAGTTCATGAGAAATAGATAATTTTGACATCTTTGAGTTATGTATTTTCAAAGAAAATAAAATGATTATATATGTTTTCCAAACATGCAGCTAAATCACATTATTTGTCATAATACATTAAGGAGCTGTGAGAACAGCAACCATGACAGTGGCCTTAGGAATTCCAAATGTGACTCTCTCCTCATGAAAGCAAATAAATACAAGGACACAATAATATTCGTGCATGTCATCTGCAGAGAGCATGATTTTCATGGCACTGTCAATGTTAGAAAAATATTATTACATAAGTAATTCTGTAAAAGTCCAACAGTAAACTCACATTGCAGGAAGACGTTTTGGGGTAAGAAGCCTTGCTCATCTTTTCAAGTCATTTCTAGTAGTTCTTTGGTATGCATCTAATCACCTTCATGCATGAGGATTTCCTAGATGTTTCCCAGTTACAAGTGACCTCTAACTCATTGGAATGCCCATGGAATATTGTCCTTCTCTCATAGAACATACCATTTCACCTTGCATTATTGTTCCGTATACACATGCCTCATTTTCCCCAGTAGATAGTGAACTCCTTGAGGGCATGTAGTCCATTAATTCTTCACAGTGTATTATAGTATAATAACTGGCACATAATCAGCACCAATAAATGATTGCCAAATGAATTAAACCATGAAAAAATGAATACATGAGTGAACATTTATCAAGAGAATGTTTAATTTTTTTTTTTTTTTTTTTGCGGTACGCGGGCCTCTCCCATTGTGGAGCACAGACTCTGGATGCGCAGGCTCAGCGGCCATTGCTCACGGGCCCAGCCGCTCTGCGGCATGTGGGATCTTCCCAGACCAGGGCACAAACCCGTGTCCCCTGCATCGGCAGGCGGACTCTCAACCACTGCGTCACCAGGGAAGCCCTAAAATATTTTGAAGTAAAGTAAAATGAAAATACAACTTATCAAAATTTGTGGGATGAACTAAAGCAGTGCTTAGAGGGTTTTTAAAAAACCATTAAATGCATATAATAGAAAGGAAGAAACATTTACAAATCAATAATTCAAACTTTCACATTAGAAAACTAGAAAAATAAGAGCATATTAAATCCAATGTAAGTAGGAAAAGAACAATAAAATTATAGCAGAAATCAATGAAACTAAAACAGGAAATCAATAGAGAAATAAACTCAATAAAAAAGCTGGTTCTTGGGCTTCCCTGGTGGCGCAGTGGTTGAGAGTCCGCCTGCCAATGCAGGTGACACGGGTTCATGCCCCGGTCCGCGAAGATCCCACATGCTGCAAAGCGGCTGGGCCCGTGAGCCATGGCCGCTGAGCCTGCGCGTCCGGAGCCTGTGCTCCACAATGGGAGAGGCCACAACAGTGACAGGCCTGCATACCGCAAAAAAAAAAAAAAAAAAAAAGCTGGTCCTTTAAAAAGATCAGTGAAATCAATTAGCTTCTAGCCAGGCTAACTAATAAAAGAATGAGAGAAGACACAAATCACTCATATTAGTAATGAAAGAGGGGTCATTGCTACAAATCCAATGAGCATTAAAAGATAACAAAGGAATACTAAGAACAACTCTATGCTCACAAATTTGGTAACCTAGATGGAAAGGACCAATTCCTTGAAAGATACAATCTGCTAAAACTTACATGAGAAAAAACAGACAATCTGAATAGGCCTATATCCATCAAATCAATTGAATCAATAGTTAATAATATTCTAAAACAGAAATCATCAGTCCCACTGGATTAACTGGTGAATTCTATCAAACATTTAAGGGAGAAATTATATCAATTCTCTACAATCTCTTCCACAAAATAGAAACAGAGGAAATAGAGGTATACCTTGAGGATATTAAGGGTTTGGTTCCAGATTACTGCAACAAAGTGAATATTGCAATAAAGCAAGTCACACAATATTTTTAGTCTCCCAGTGCATATAAAACTTATGTTTTATATTATACAGTAGTCTAATAAATGTGTAATAGCATTATGTCTAAAAATGCCTTAATTTAAAAATTCTTTATAGCTAAAATCTGTTAACCATTATCTGAGCCTTCAGCAAGTCATAGTAGTAACCTCAAAGATCACTGATCACAGACCACCATAGTAAATAGAATAATAATGAAAAAGTTTGAAATATTGCAAGAATTATCAAAATGTGACACAGAAAAGTGAGCAAATGCTGTTGGAAAAATGGTGCCAATAGACTTGATTGACATATGGTTGTCACAAACTTTCAATTTGTAAAAAACACAATATCTGTGAAGTGCAATAAAGCAAAATGCAATAAAACCAGGATGCCTTTACTTTCTAACTTATTCTATGAGGTCAGCATAACCTTAATACCAAAAGCAGACAAAAATATTACAAGAAAAGAAAACTACAGAACAATATCTCTCTTGAACGTAGATGCAAAAATCCTCAACAGAATATTAGCAAATTGAATCCAATAGTATATAAAAATAATTATACAGGCAGTAATGTCAGCAATATGGTGGAATAGGAGGTACCAACCTTCTTCCCCCCCAAAAAATACCCACACATAACAACCTTCCAGAAATGAAAAAAAAACTTTATAAAAGCCCTTGAATCCAGATGAGAGGTTATGGCACCCCCATGGAGCACAGAAATAAGAAAAGACACATTAAAAGTGTAAGAAGAACAGTTTAATCTGACCCACGTCACCACTCCCCCAAGTTGTCATAGCACAGTGCTGAGAGAGATCTCCTCAGCCTGACTTCTTCCACTGGGAAAAAATTCCAACTATATGCTATCTATAAGAGACTCACTTAAGATGTAAGGACACACATATCCTGAAAGTGAAGGGATAGAAAAAGTTATTCCATGAAAATGGAAACTCAGAGAGCAGGAGTGGCCATATTACATCAGACAAAGTAGAATTTAAGTCAAAAACTTTCACAATGATGAAGAAGATCATTACATAATGATAATAGGGCCAATTCAGCACCAGGAAGCTATAACAATTATAAACATACATGCACATAATATCAGAGCACCTAAATATATAAAGCAAACATTGAGAGATCTGAAAGGAGAATGGATAGCAATACAATAATAGTAGAAGATTTCAATACCCTATTTTCAATAATGGATAGATCATCCAGACAAAACATTCAGTTAGGAAACATTGAACTTGAACAACACTATAGAACAAATGAACCTAACAGACATATACAGATCTTTCCAACAAGCTGCAGCAGAATACACTTGCTTCTCAAGCACACATGAAACATTCTCCAGAATATTTTACATGCTAGGTCACAAAACGAGTCTTAACAAATTTAAGAAGATTGAAATAATTTAAAGTGTCTTTTCCAACCACAATGGAATAAAAGGAAAATAGAAATAGTCACAAATAAATGTAAATTAAATAATACACTCTTGAACAATCATTAGGTCAAAGAGAAAATAGCAGAAGTTAGAAAATAGCTCAAAACAAGCATAACAAAAACACAACATTCAAAAACTTTTGGCAGGGTAAGTTAATTAGCAAGATGGAGGGCTAGGAGATCACAATACTTGTCTTCCCCACAGAAACAAATAAACAACTACAAAGCAATGAAAATAGCTCTGGAAATAAAACTCTGGAATACAAGGAAGAAGCAACAGAAACCTTACAGAGCTCAAAACCTAGGGATGGTCACATAGAAAAGTATAGGAAGCATTTTATCTATGTCTTCTCATCCTTGAGTCCACAGCAGTTCAGAGCAAGGAGGGAGTCCTTCAAAAGGATTTTACCCCAGCAAGCCTCACCACAGTGGTCATTTGCAGCTTTTTCTATTGAGGGCTCCCACAGTCTTCACCAATGCTAATCCCAGCTGATGGAGTTGTCCAGAGTCCCTGCCACTCCATCTCCTCCTATGGGCTGGAGATATCACTGCAGAGAGACCTGTCCCCAGGGGTTCTAGTTGCTGCTGTGCTCCACTCTCCAGGATCAGTACACCACAGCACTTCATCATCTATGGTACTGGAGCTGCCCTGCTCCAAGTCCCACCCCCAGATCCCAGGTTGCAGCTTTGATCAGCAAGTATCTAGCTGTACTGTCACTGCTCTGTGCCCTGCTCCCCGGGACCCAAGTCCCACTTTGACCTGACACTACCAGTGTACACTACTGCTGTTACGAGTTCCAACCCTGTGTCCAAGATCGTGGCTTTGATCCATCATTGCTGGGGTGTAGCTGCTACTTCTCTGAAACCCACCCCCAGGTCTAAGGTCAGGCTTTGACCTACCCTTACCAGGGTTGTGCTGTCACTGTTCTACATCTGACCCCCTATGTCCTGATGTGTGACCTTTAATAGGCCATCACCAAGGACATACTGTTGTTGTTATGAGACTAGCCCCTGGGGCCAAAGTTGGGACATTGACACTCCATAACCAGGCCGTCTTTCACTTCACCTTGGGGTTAAAGTTGGTAATTGACACAACATCACCAGACTGTACAACTACTGTATCCTGGGTCCTGGGCCCAAGCCACTGCTTCACCCTGTCATCCCATAGCCAGTGCTACTGCTATGTACCACCCCCTCCCCGGCCTGAGTCACTGTATCAAGCACCAGTGATCCAGACCACAGTTTCATAGCATATCTGCCTATGCCCACACCCAGACAGCCACACCATTGCTAAAGCAAGCGCAACTGTGCCCCAGAACTCAGGTGATGTGGTAGTTCCACATGTGCCTGATGACAGGAAGCCAGCTGTGCTATAGCTCTGGGTATCAACACACCAGACCTGGTGCCAAGAGGGATTTCTCCCAATAGATATAAATTCCTCTCACAGGAAAACTATTGAACAAGTGGACCCCAGCAGCCTCCTACTTCAAGAACCTCAATAGCCTGAGCTGCCACTGCCATTCACAGGGCCTCTGCAGTCTAGGCCACAGAAGACCTCTGCAGTCTTCACCAACATTTACCTCAGCTGATAGAGCTACATGAAGACTACACCACTGTGCCTCCCCATGAAACAGAGATGCTGCACCCTATCCAGTTGGGGCCCATGGTCACCTTCAAGTGAAAGTCTTTCTCCACCAAAGCCAGTCTGATGAGGCTAGAAGAGGTGACTGCTTCCTCAAATGTGCAGATATCAATGCAAAGCCATCAGGAACACAAAAATGCAAAGAAATATGACACCATCAAAGGGGCACAATAATTTTCCAATAATTGATCCCCCCAAATAGAGATCTGCGTGTTACTTGAAAGAAAGAATTCAAAATATTATTTTAAGGAAGTTCAGCAAGATTCAAAAGAATACAGATAGACAACTCAATGAACACAGGAAAACAATGTATGAACAAAATAAGTTCAACAGAGATATAAATCATAAAATAAAAAAAATAGAAATAAATAATAAAGAAAATGGAAAATGCAAGAGAGCTTCAACATCAGGCCCAATCAGGCAGAAGGAAGACTCTGAAAACTTGAAGATAGATCTCTTGCTATTATCCAATCAGAGGAGAAAAAAGAATGAAAACAAGTGAAGAAAGTCTGTGTGCCTTGTGGGACACCATCAAAAGAAACAATATTTGCATTATGTGAGTCCCAGAAGGAGGAGAGAGAGAAAGAGACAGAAAACATATGTAAAGAAATAATAGCTGAGAACTTCCTTATGTAGGGAGAGATATGGCCATCCAGGTATATCCAGGTACTGAAACTCAAAGATTCACAAATAGATTTAACCCAAAGAGATCTGCACCAAGACAGTATAATCAGGCTCTCAAAAATCAAAGATGAGGAAAGGATTTTGAAAGCAGCAAGAGAAAAAAGACTAATTACATACAAGGGAACCCCAATAAGGCTCTCAGCAGATTTCTCAAGAGAAATCTTGCAGACCAGGAGAGAGTAGGATGATATATTCAAAGTGCTCAAAGAAGAAACTGTCAACTAAGAACACTTGGTTGTCATTCAGAAATTAAAGAGAGTTAAAGACTTTTCCAGACAAACAAAAGCTGAGGGAATTTATCACCACTAGACCTCCTCTAAATGGAATATTAAAGGAAGTTCTTCAAGCTGAAATGGAAGGACATTAGTCCTTCCATAGTAACATGAAAACATATGAAATTACACAATTCACTGGTAAAGGGAAATATATAGACAAATTCAAAATAATACTGCAATGGTGGTGTATAAATTAATTTTAATTCCAGAATATAGATTAAAAGTCAAAAGTATTAAAAATAATTATAGCTACAATATTTTGTTAATGGATAAACAATATAAAATATTTAAATTAGTACACATATAAAATGTGGCTGAGTGCAAGTAAATGTGTAGAAATTTTTTATGTAGTTGAAGTTAATTTGTTCTCAGCTTAAAATAGACTATTATAAGATGTATTATGAAAGCTCTATGGTGATCACAAGGCAAAACCTATAAAGCTACACAAATGATAAAGAGATAAGGATCAAAGCTGCAATTACAAAGAAGCATCAATTCACAGAGACAGCAAGGGAGGAAGAAAGAAACAACAAAGCTACAAGATAGAAAATAATTAAGAAAATGTTGCTAGTAAGTTCTTATCTATCAATGATTACTATAAATGTAAATGGTTTAAATGCATCAATTAGAATTCATGGAGTAGCTGAATGAATAAAAAAAGAAGAATCAACTATATGCTGCCTACTAGAGACTCACTTCAGTTATAAGGATGCTCATAGGCTAAAAGTGAAAAGATAGAAAAAATATTCCATAAAAACAGAAAGCAAAAGAGATCAGGGGTGGCTATATTTATATCAGACAAAATAGACTTTAAGTCAAAAGCTGTAACAAGACACAAAGAAGGTCATCATATATTATAAAATGGTCAACTTATCAAGAGGATATAACAATTGTAAATATATATGTACACAATAGTAGAACACCTAAATATATTAAAAAATTATTAACAGATCTGAAGGCAAAAATATACAACAATACAATAATCGTAGGGGACTTTAATAACCCACTTTCAGCAATGAATAGATAATGAATAGATCATCCAGTCTGAAAATAAATAAGGAAATAGTGGACTTGAACTATACTTTAGACCAAACAGATCTAACTGATATATACAGAACATTACATTCAACAGCAGCAGAATACACATTCTTCTCAAGTGTCCACAGAATATTCTCCAAGATAGATCATGTTTTAGGTCACAAAACAAGTCTTAACAAATTTAAGACTGAAATCATATCAAGTATATTTTCTGACAACAATGGTATAAAACTAGAAATAAATAACAGGAGAAAAGCCCCAAAATTCACAAATATATGCATATTAAACAACACAAAACACTCTGATCAACCAATTTGTTAAAGAAGAAATCAAAAAAATATCTTGGGACAAACAAAAATGGAAATGCAACATACCAAAACTTATAGGATGCAGCAAAAGCAGTTCTAATAGGGAAGTTTATACAAATAAATGCCTACATTAATAAAAATAATAAAACAATCTAACTTTACACCTCATGGAACTAGAAAAATAGGTAAAAGCTAAGCCCACAGCTATCAAAAGGAAGTAAAAAATGTAGATTACAGCAGAAATAAATGAAATAGTGACTCAAAGGACAAAAAAATAAACTGACTTTTTTAAAGATAAAATTGACAAACCATTAGCTAAAATAACTAAGAAAAGAGATGACTAAAGTTAATAAAATTATAATGAAAGAAGAGACATTATAACTGATATCACAGGAATACAAAGGATCATAAAACATTACTATGAACAATTATACACCAACAAACTAGATAATTTAAAAGAAATGGATAAGTTCCTAAAAACATACAACTTATGAAGACTGAATCCTGGAAATCTAAAACCTTCTGCACAGCAAAGGAAACAATAAACGTATGAAATGGCAACCTATGGAATGGGAAAAATTATTTGAAAACCACATACCTGATAAAAGGTTAATATCCAAAATATATAAGGAACACCTATAAGTCAATAGCAAACAAAGAAACAATAAAAACCAAATAATCTGATTTAAAAAATGGGGAAAGGACTTGAATAGACATCTCTCCAAAGAAGACATACAAATGACTAACAGGTATATGAAAAAAGGTACATAACATTATAAATTATTAGGAAATTGCAAATCAAAACCTCAATGAGGTATTCACCTCACACCTGTTAGAATGGTTATTATTTTTTTAAAAATAGAGCATGGTTGAGGATGTGCATAAAGGGTAACCCTTATACACTGTTGGTGGAAAAGTAATTTGGTGCAACCACTATGAAAAACGGGATGGTGGTAACTGTAAAACTTAAAAATAGACCTACCATATGATCCAGAAAACTTAGTTCTGGTTCTATATCCAAAGGAATTTAAATCAGTATCCCTAAGAGATATCTGAACTCCCATGTTTATTTCAGCATTATTTACAATAAGCAATACATGGAAGCAACCCAAATGACCATTTGATGGATGTATGGATAAAGAAAATGTGGCAAATACAAACAATGGAATATTATTCATCCTTAAAAAAAGAAGGAAATCTCACCATCCGTGACAACATGGATGAATGTTGAGGACATTGCTAGCTGAAATAAATTAGACACAGAAGGACAAATACTACATGATACCACTTATATGAAGAATCTAAAATAATCAAACATAGAAGCAGAAAGGAGAATGGTGGCTGTCAGGGACTGGGGTAAGGGGACATGAGAAGGTATTACTCAAATGGTATAAAATTTTAATTATATAAGACAAACAAGAACTAGAAGTCTACTGTGCAGCACAGTACTTATAATAAACAACAGTGTGTTGTAGACAAAATTTGGCTAAGAGGGTAGATTTTATGTTAAGAGTTCTTGAAAGAAAAGTAACATGAGAAAATCAAACAAAGTTTAATAAGATGTATACATGGGAGAGACCCAGGAAAACTGACTCACTCCTAAAAGCCTTACTTAAAAGAAAATAATAAAGACGGTGGTAGGAAGATTTTGAAGGTAATGGGTATTTTTATGGCATAGATTGTGGTGATTGTTTCATGGATGTATATTTATCTTCAAACCCATCATTTTGTATATGTGAAATATGTACAGCTTTTTGTATGTCAATAATACCTCAATAAAGTGGTTTAAAAAGAAAAGAATTATATACCATGACCAAATGGGATTTATTCCAAGTATGCAAGTTTAGTTCAACATGTGACAATTAATTCATGTAATCCATCACATCAACAGGCTAAAGAAGAAAAAAAATCACATGATTATATCAATAGATGCAGAAAAAGCATTTGGCAAATACAACATATATTCATGATAATAACCCTCAGTTAACTATGAATATAGGGGAAATTCCTCCACTGACAAAGAATATCTTCAAAAATCGTATAGTTAATATCATACTTGCTGGTGAGAAATTAGACTCTTCCCTTCTATGATCAGAAACAAGTCAAGGATGTCCCCACTAACCCCTGCTTCTCAACATCTTACTGAAACTCCTAGTTAATGGAATAAGACAAGAAAATAAAATAAAAGATATACAGATTGGGAAGGAAGATATAAAAGTGTCTTTGTTTGCAGATGATGTGATGATTTTCTATGTAGAAAACTCAAAGGAATCAATATTTTAAAAACTAGTATTAATAAGTGATTATACTGAGGTTGATAGATAGAAAGTTTAATATATAAAAGTTAATCACTTCCTTATATACTAGCAATGGACAAGTGAAATTTGAAATTAAAAACACCATACCATTTATATTAACACCAAAAGAGGAAATACTTAGGTATAATTCTTACAAAATGTGTACAAGATCTGTACAAGGAAAACTATGAAACTGATGAGAGAAATCAAGAAAAAAAAAAGAGGAGATATTCCGTGTTTATGGATAGGAAGACTCAATATTATCAAGCTGTCAGTTCTTGAGGTTTTGACCTCTAAATTCAATGCAATCCCAATTAAAATCCCAGCAAATTATTTTGTGTATATTGACAAACAGATTTTAACATTTATATGCAGAGACAAAAGATCCAGAAGAGATAACACAGTTTTGAAGGAGTAGAAAAATGTTAGAGTACTATCACCACCATTCTTCAAGACCTACTATAAAGCTATATTAATCCAGACAGTGTGGTATTGGCAAAAGAACAAATAGATCAATGAAACAGAATAGAGAGCCCAGAAGTAGAGCCACACAAATACAGTCAACTTACCTTTGACAAAGGAGCTAAGGCAGTACAATGGAGAAAAGCCTTTTCAACAAATAATGCTAGAAAAACTGGATATCCACATGCAAAAAAATTAATCTAGTCACAGATCTTATGTTCTTCACAAAAATTAACTCAAAATGTATAATAGATCTAAATGTAAAACACAAAACTATAAAAATCCTAGAAGACAACACAAGAGAAAATGTAGTTGGCCTTGTGTTCGGTGATCTAACACCAAAGGTACCAAATACAAAATCCATGAAAGAAATAATTGATAAGCTGGACTTCATTACAATTTAAAACTTCTATTCTGTGAAAAATACTGTGAAGAGAATGAGAAGACAAGCCACAGACTTGGAGAACATATTTGTAAAAAGCATCTGATAAACAACTGTAATCCAAAATAAACAAAGAAATCTTAAAACTCAACAGGAAGAACATTTTAAAAAATTGATTAAAAAATTGAACAAAAGATCTGAACAGACACCTCACCGAAGAAGATATACAGATGACACATAAGCAATGAAAAGATAATCAACACCATATCATTAGGGAATTGCAAATTAAAACAGTGAGATATCACTACACACCAATTAGAATGGCACAACCCTAAAACACTGACAACAACAAATGATGGCCCTGATGTGAAGCTACAGGAACTTGCATTCATTGCTCATGGGAATGCAAAATGGTACATCCACTTTGGAAGACAGATTGGCAGTTTCTTTAAAAAAAAGAAACATATTCTTACCAAACAATCCAGAAAACCTGCTCCTTAGTATTTACTTAAAATTTTGTTCACTCAATGACCTGCACACAGATATTTATAGCAGCTTTATTCATAACTGCCAAAACTTGAATGGATAAACTGTGACACATGCAGACAATGGAATATAATTCAATGTTAAAAAAGAAATGAGCTATCAAGCCATGAAAAGACATGGAGGAAACTTAAATACATATTACTAAGTGAAAGAAGCCAATCTGAAAAGTTTACATACTGTAAGATTCCAAGTATATGACATTTTGGAAAAGGCAAAACTAGGGACAGTTAGATCAGTGGTTGCCAGAGTTTAGGGGGAGGGAGGGATAAATAGGCCAAGTACAGAGGATTTTCAGGGCCACAAAACTATTCTTTATGATACTATAATGGTGGGAACATGTCTTCTAAGTTTGTCCAAATCCATAGAATGTACATCATCAAGGTTGAACTCTAATATAAACTATAACTTTGGCTGGTAATAGTATGTCAGTGTAGGTTCATTGATTTTAATAAATGCATCACTCTGGTGCAGATGTTAACAGCAGGGGAGGCTGGGCATGTGTACGGGCAGTGGATATGTGGGAGCTCTCTGCACTTTCCACTCAATTTTGCAGTGAATCTACAAATGCTCTTGAAGATTGTCTATTTTTTAAAAAGCCACAAAACTTATGTTCTTACTAAGATTCAACCATTTTTCTCTCTGTGTTGCTGTAAGCCTCTGGATAATTTCAAGGGTTCTGAAAAGGTTAACTCCAACAATCTTTGCATTCTTCATTGCTTTTATCAATAATTTAATATTTGGAAGTCCTTACTCCACCATTTTTACTGACTTCACCCTGGACATTTTGTACAAGTAAAGTTAAAAGAATTAACATGACAGGAGATGATACCATGGGCCATTAATATTTTTATGGAGGTGTATATTAAGTGCAGCCTATGGAGGGGAAATCACATCAGGATGTACATATGTATGAGCTGGGTGAAGTGTGGAGGGGAGTGCTAGGGTACAGATTCAAATGCATAGGGGCTTGAGTCTTTGGAAGGGAGTGATAAAACCATGCTTAACAATTACCCTGAGGACATCCCCAATGGGGATGTTCAAAGTTATTTCACTTAGGCATTGAGATGGATGAAGGAAGTCACCAATCCAGAGATAGTGATATTTGAATGAGTTTTGCAAGAAGATACCCAGACATGCTCAAACAAGTGTTGGTCAGGTGATTTTGAGTCTCCTTTAGAATCTACGAAGGTATCAGAAACCTATAAGAATATGATAATTAACTTCCCATAGAACTACTCTTAGGGGCCTTCCCTGATTTCCTTTCTCTTCTTTTTTAACCAATTTTCTATAATATTAGTTGGTAATGCCTCTCAGTTCAGCCACTGTCTTATCCCTATCTCTGTGTGCCTAGAAAAGATGATCAGTTTCAACGAAATATTTTAATTATAACCTGAGACCATTATCATATATAGCAGTTTTCAGTCTCCCTTTGAAACTGAAGAGGTGATTTTCCTCCATGACATGTATATCAAAAGTACCTGCTACATTTTCATATCCTTGTATGTGTGGATGTGGGGGAAGGGAGTCTGTAATATAGCTAAAAGAAATGTGGAGCCCATTCACAGATATATGTATACTCTACAGGAGACCCAATTTTCTGTTTGATCACATTATTCAAATTATATTTTAATGTTGTAATTCTTTCCATGGCAACTAATTGTGATTTTAGAAATGGACATTCTGTAATAACACATGATATGAAAGATGAATATGGAAGCAGCTGGGAAGGACAACATGTAATGTGAGCAGCAATGGGAAATATACTGCTACTCATCATCTTTTTATGCCTTTACAATTTTATTTTTAAATATGTGAAAATATGGTTAAGGTTTTAGGAAAAAATGAACAAAGTATACCTTTGAAGAAAGCATGCAAGTAGATAATTTTAGATATTCCTACTAAGGACCAGACCTGATTTAGGTGGGTATGAGAGTAGATAGAACAATAGTGTGTCTCCACTTTGTTTTACTATTGGAAATAATGTTGGTAGAGGACAAGTACAGCAATCACCAAGTCCAATAAGAAATTTTGTAATATGTATGTACTTTAATGGCATCACTGTCAGGCATCTCAAAGTAAATGAATCTCACTTCTACCAATCTCGTTTCTATGTTTAATAATGGTATAGTGTTACAGTGCTTGGTAAAATATACTATATTAATATAATGGTGGTTTTTATCACCCATGATTTAACTGGCACATTTACAAGCAAAACACTGTGGGACAAAAATAGGAATATTTTTGGCTTGCATTTGTTTTTTGCCACTGTTTGTTACCAAATTTAAAGTTGGCTATTTTTATGTGTGTATAGTACATATGCTTTCTGGTAAAGTTTGAAGTAACAGAGAAGGCACAATTTATCCTTGCATATTAAAGGATTAAAAAGCTGTCTTGATTGTGTCAGTGGGTCATTTTGTTCTTTCCTTGTAATCATCTATTTTAGCTTAAGGTTTAGTCATCTGATAACTTACATTATGTAGAGAAAATATGTGATTTTTAGCATAAGGGTATTTACTGATATCTTGCTTCATATTTCACACAAGATACTTAATCCTCTAGAGATGCTAGGATGTTGCTATAGCTGTAGAAACTTCAAGCAAACCATATCAAGTGGAATTTCATCTCTCCAATCATTTTTACCACAGTTCTTTATTCTTCTAATACATGCTGTATTCTAACCTATTTGTCACTCCAAAGAGTGATCACTAAGATCATTGTTTGGATATGTGATCAGCATACAGAGGTGAATTGAGACACTATCTGGCTCAGCTAACTCTATGGTGCTGGGGTGTGTGTGTGTGTGTGTG
The DNA here is from genome assembly GCF_005190385.1 of Monodon monoceros. Lineage (NCBI taxonomy): Eukaryota > Metazoa > Chordata > Mammalia > Artiodactyla > Monodontidae > Monodon > Monodon monoceros. Next base: position 66,705,843 of record NW_021703779.1, on the reverse strand, counting down.
TTTTGGGAGGAGGATTCAATGCAGTGTCATATCGTTTGACTCAATTCCTTGAGTAATACTGCCATTTTATTCACTTCACCACCAATTATGTTCTTATCCAATGTATTGTAGGTACCATCTATTTGAGAGGGAGGAGAGGATAAGTACATTTTACCAATGTAAACACAAATGAAGTTTTGGAAATGAATGAATACACACTTTTTATATAATTAAGCTATGAAAATGGGATTATCTGTCAGTTAATCTATTATAAATTAAAGTCAATTATATAGACCATAATATACTGAAGGTCAGTCCCTTCACATTATTAATAGGAAATCTGTACAAATTCCAGGGTAAAGTCCATTTCTAAGTACTTTTTTGAACACACTGCAAAAAATTAATTTGGTGGTATATGAAATAATAGGCATTTACCTATTTTTCAGTTGGTACATCGCTGCATGTTTCACAGTGATTTTACTTCAAAAACACATTTAATCTAATAATCTCTACAGTGCTTTTTCAACAAACTGTACAAAAGCATGAGATGAAGCAAATGAAACAGGTATAAGAGCTACTAAGTAAATAATGAGATACAGTTATCGTGGTATAATTCATTTAAAAATAGTTTCTACCAAAAAACCCCTGCACTGTTCATATAACATTAAATTTTTGTCAACAGTAAAATACATTTTCCAAAATAGTGTATATATGTCTCAGAACTATATAATGAGCAATAACATGGCTAAAAAAAAAAACCTAATCTGAGTTAACATTAATTGGAGTTAACATATAGTCAACATGAAAGCAAAGATGCACATTTTGACGGGTTAAGAAGTCATCTAGAGAGGAGCTTCAAGATGGTGGAAGAGTAAGATGTGGAGATCAACTTCCTCCCCACAAATACATCAGAAATACATCTACATGTGGAACAACTCCTACAGAACACCCACTGAACGCTGGCAGAAGACCTCAGACCTCCCAAAAGGCAAGAAACTCCCCACGTACCTGGGTAGGGCAAAAGAAAAAAGGAAAAAACAGAGCCAAAAGAATAGGGACAGGACCTGCACCAGTGGGAGGGAGCTGTGAAGGAGGAAAGGTTTCCACACACTAGGAAGCCCCTTCATGGGTGGAGACTGAGGGTGGTGGAGGGGGGAAGATTTGGAACCGTGGAGGAGAGCGCAGCAACAGGGGTGCAGAGGGCAAAGTGGAGGGATTCCTGCACAGAGGATCAGTGCCAACCAGCACTCACCAGCCCAAGAAGCTTGTCTGCTCACCTGCTGGGGAGGGGGCGCTAGGAGCTGAGGCTCGGGCTTTGGAGGACAGATCCCAGGGAGCAGACTGGGGTTGATGGCGTAAACATAGCCTGAAGGGGTTAGTGCACCACAGCTAGCCAGAAGGGAGTCCTGGGAAAAGTCTGGAACTGGCTGAGAGGCAATAGACATTTTCTTGCCTCTTTGTTTCCTAATGCATGGGGAGAGGGGTTAAGAGTGTCACTTAGGGCTTCCCTGGTGGCGCAGTGGTTGAGAGTCTGCCTGCTGATGCAGGGGACACGGGTTCGTGCCCTGGTCCGGGAAGATCCCACATGCCGCAGAGCGGCTGGGCCCGTGAGCCATGGCCGCTGGGCCTGCATGTCCAGAGCCTGTGCTCCGCAATGGGAGATGCCACAACAGTGAGAGGCCCGCATACTGCAAAAAAAAAAAAAAAAAAATCTTCCAAAAGGGATTCCCTGGTGGCGCAGTGGTTGAGCGACTGCCTGCTGGTGCAGGGGACACGAGTACGTGCACCAGTCTGGGAGGATCCCACATGCCGTGGATCAGCTGGGCCGGTGAGCCATGGCCGCTAAGCCTGTGCGGCCATAGCAGTGAGAGGCCTGCGTACCGAAAAAAAAATAAAAATCTTCCAACAAACAAAAGCCCAGGACAATATGGTTTCACAGGGCAATTCTATTAAATACTTAGAGAAGAGCTAACATCTATCCTTCTCAAACTCTTCCAAAATATAGCAGAGGGAGGAACACTCCCAAACTCATTCTATGAGGCCACCATCACCCTGATACCAAAACCAGACAAAGATGTCACAAAGAAAGAAAACTACAGGCCAATATCACTGATGAACATATATGCAAAAATCCTCAACAAAATAATAGCAAACAGAATCCAACAGCATATTAAAAGGATCATACACCATGAACACATCAGTTTTTTCCCAGGAATGCAAGCATTCTCCAATATAGGCAAATCAATGAATGTGATACACCATATTAATAAATTGAAGGAGAAAAACCATATGATCATCTCAATATTTGCAGAGAAAGTTTTTGACAAAATTCAACACACATTGATGATAAAAACCCTCCAGAAAGTAGGCATAGAGGGAACTTATCTCAACATAATACAGGCTACATATGACAAATGCACAGCCAACATCATCCTCAATGGTGAAAAACTGAAAACATTTCCACTAAGATCAGGAAGAAGACAAGGTTCCCCATTCTCACCACTCTTATTCAATATAGGTTTGGTATTTTTAGCCACAGCCAGCAGAGAAGAAAAATAAATAAAAGGAATCCAAATAAGAAAAGAACAAGTAAAGCTGTCACGGTTTTCAGATGACATGACATGATACATAGAGGATCCTAAAAATGCTACCAGAAAGCTACTACAGCTAATCAAATAATTTGGTAAAGTAGCAGGATATAAAATTAATGCACAGAAATCTCTTTCATTCCTATACACAAATGATGAAAAATCTGAAAATGAAATTAAGAAAACACTCTCATTTACCATTGCAACAAAAAGAATAAAATACCTAGGAATAAACCTACCTAAGGAGACAAAAGACCTGTATGCAGAAAATTATGACACTGATGGAAGAAATTAAAGATGATACAAATACATGGAGAGATACACCATGTTCTTGGATTGGAAGAATCAACATTGTGAACATGATTATACTACCCAAAGCAATCTACAGATTCAATGCAATCCCTATCAAATTACCAATGGCATATTCAAAGAACTAGAACAAAATTTTTCACAATTTGTATGGAAAAACAAAAGACCCCGAATAGCAAATGCAATCTTGAGAAAGAAAAACGGAGCTGGAGGAATCAGTCTCCCTGACTTCAGACTATACTACAAAGCTACAGTAATCAAGACAGTATGGCACTGGCACAAAAACAGAAATATAGATCAATGGAACAGGATAGAAAGCCCAGACATAAACCCAGACACTTATGGTCACCTCCCCTTTGATAAAGGAGGCAGGAGTATACAATGGAGAAAAGGCAGTCTCTTCAATAAGTGGTGCTGGGAAACTGGAGAGCCACATGTAAAAGAATGAAATTAAAACACTCCCTAACACCATACACAAAAATATACTCAAAATATATTACAGACGAAAATGTAAGGCCAGACACTATCAAACTCTTAGAGGAAAACATAGGCAGAACACTCTATGACATAAATCACAGCAAGATCCTTTTTGACCCACCTCCTAGAGAAATGGAAATAAAAACAAAATTTAACAAATGGGACCTAATGAAACTTAAAAACTTTTGCACAGCACAGGAAACCATAAACATGATGAAAAGACAACCCTCAGAATGCGAGAAAATATTTGCAAATGAAGCCACTGACAAAGGATTAATCTCCAAAATTTACAAACAGCTCATGCAGCTCAATATCAAAAAGAAAACAACTGGATCCAAAAATGGGCAGAAGACGTAAAGAGACATTTCTCCAAAGAAGATATACAGATTGCCAACAAACACATGAAAGAATGCTCAACATCATTAATCATTAGAGAAATTTAAATCAAAACTACAATGAGATATCATCTCACACCAGTCAGAATGACCATCATCAAAAAATCTACAAACATTAAGTGCTGGAGAGGGTGTGGAGAAAAGGGAACCCTCTTGCACTGTTGGTGGGAATGTAAATTGATACAGTCACTATGGAGAACATATGGAGGTTCCTTAAAAAATTAAAAATAAAACTACCATACGACACAGCAATCCCACTACTGGGCATATACCCTGAGAAAACCATAATTCAAAAAGAGTCATGTATCAGAATGTTCATTGCAGCTCTATTTACAATAGCCAGGACATGGAAGCAACCTAAGTGTCCATCAACAGATGAATGGATAAAGAAGATGTGGCACATATACACAATGGAATATTACTCAGCCATATAAAGAAATGAAATTGAGTTATTTGTAATGAGGTGGATGGAACTAGAGTCTGTCATACACACTGAAGTAAATCAGAAAGAGAAAAACAAATACTGTATGCTAACACATTTATATGGAATCTAAAAAAAAAAAAAATTGTCATGAAGAACCTAGGGGCAAGACGGGAATAAAGACGCAGACCTACTAGAGAATGGACTTGAGGACACGGGGAGGGAAAGGGTCAGCTCGGACAAAGTGAGAGAGTGGCATGGGCATATATACACTACCAAATGTAAAACTGATAGCTAGTGGACAGCATCCACATAGCATAGGGAGATCAGCTCGGTGCTTTGTGACCACCTAGAGCAGTGGGTTAGGGGGTGTGGGAGGGAGGGATACGCAAGAGGGAAGAGATATGGGGATATATGTATGTGTATAAGTGATTCACTTTGTTATAAAGCAGAAACGAACACACCATTGTAAAGCAATTATACTCCAATAAAGATGTCAAAAAAATGCACATTTCACTCAGTTCTGGACATTTCTGTCATCTCTTAGACACTCCATTAATACTCTTGAAATTTTCATTTACAGAAACACAGTAAGTTCTTAAGAACACTTCAAAAATTTTGCAGTAATAGATTAAAATTTGTCGTGTGAACCATAATGCTAAAAAGGTACCTAAAACTTTTGTATTAATAAGGCTATAATTATATTCACTGCTTTCCTAAAATGCTGAAATATTTAATGTTAAAATGTAGGTCTGTCTTGAAGTGGTGTAGGAAATCATATCAGTAATTTTCCTGGTTGCTGGGTAATTACATTTTGATGTTTCTATTTCATTTCCCACTCAGTGATTACAAGTCCTTTCACTGATATTTTCTGTAATGCTAAACAATTGGATTTGAATTAGCTGAAACCTGAAACACATCTTTAAGATAAATGTTTATAGATTCAATTTGTTTGCTAAGCTTTCAAAACTTTATTTTAATTTTAAATTTATTCTTTATTGGATTAATTGTTTTACATCTAGTGAAATGATATTGTAGGATTTTTTCATATCTAATAGTTATTTTTGGTCTGATCTCTATGGGATAATTGCAGTTATTGAATGACTTGGATCATAAAAATTTAGGTTCACTTTTCCTTGTTCATTACTTAATGATATGTTTCTGGTCTGAATTATCTTGGTAATTACCTAAATTTTTTGTTTTGTAGGTTGAGACACTCATTAAACATCCAGAAGAATGTTAAAGCTTTCTTCTTGCTCATGCTTTTCCAACTAGAAGAAAGTTACTAATACCGATTTCACTCAATCTAAACAGGGACTACGTGAGATGAAACAATTAGTCACAACTATTCAAAGCGAACTTTATTTTTCAATTAAATCTAGTAGCAGTGTGTGGGTTAATGTAGATTTATGTATTAAAGCACATATATGGGATTTGTTTTAAAATGGCAGAATATATTTATTTAAAGAGCAAGTAAGAGTTTGCTATATTTTAGCATGTCATTTGTAAACTGGGAACTTAAAGACAAATTGGAAAAGATAGTCATAGGACAATACTATCAAATCATAATGGATTGAAACCTGGGAAATGAAGATAATCCAACAGGTTATTTCCAATATTTATTGGAAAATGCTTAAGATTTTTGAGTGAAATACATAAAATATACTAAAATTTTTCAGTAAATGTGATACTGCATTGTAATTAATGGTGAATCATCTTAATAGTTTTATATTTTAACATGGCATTAATTCTGTAGGAATTTAAAAATTTTGTAAGTTTGTATACTTTTAAATATAATTTTATGCATGAAATCTAAATTGATACGGGGTTTTGATTTTAAAACAGTTTAATTGGTTTGACTTAAAATTTTTACATGTACTAATTAAAATGCAACTTCTCATCTAACTTAAAAATATTCCCAAGAATTATACAAGAGCACATAACAATGTTTAAAATAATTTTGACTATTTCTTACTAAAAAAGTTAATTTATAATTTATTCCAGTCTGAACTCTGAATGATACAGTAAGCCATGTAAGTGATTTCTTCACATTTAGTTGCTTAGAATTCCAGGGTTCTTAAACAACGGAAAAGTGTGTGTTTATCTCTAGAATCATGGCCTTTGAATCAAAGTGTTGTTAGTACATCCTAGTTAAGAGACATCTTGAAAAATCAGAGATCCTAAAATTGGATTCTCCACAAAGCACATATGAAAACTTTATTCTCTAAAATGGGAACATCTACCATCACAATCCTACCTGAGTCAATAATTCTGATATTTCCAGGCTCTCCTCTCACTAAGAACTAAACTTGGAACAGTGTCATTTTATCTCTTGGTAATATAAACAGTAATAAATTGCCACTAGACTTCATTTTTTTGCATCTTATCACTGTGAGCACAGAAAGATGTCATTTTTGTAAACGAGGAGAAGGTAGAGGAAAAACTGCAGGAATTAAAAACTTGTCAGGAAATGTGCCCCCTTTTGTAAACTGTCAGGAATACAATTTGTATATCTCTTATTCAGAGGTACACTCCTTGACTAAGTAAACAGTTACTGAATTTCATATGAGTCTATTGCAGCATATTAAATATAGTTCTCTGCATTTCTAAAGCACATAACCTCCCTGCCATGGTTTCTATTTCAGTATATATATTATTTACCTAGAAGATGATGCCTTTTATTTTAAAAATGTATTTAGGTGCTTTTAAAAGAAGATTTTTCACCTTAAAAACTGTTAATTTACATTTTTTACCTGCTGACACTATCTGAAAGAATTTTACCTGATAATAAATCTGGAGGAATTGCAATGAGACAATAGTTATTTGGCGTTCACTGCCTGAGCAACCATTGCTTTTTGGAGGCATTTAATCTTAAGTGTCCCAAAGCTACCCTAGAAAACTTACAAAACAGTAAAGAAAATCATTTTTGTAAAATTCATTTTGTTCAAGGAGGTCACTTGTAAGGCTTAAAGAACATTATTTTCAATCCTCTTTATTCAAATATCCACTAATACATGTTTGGGTTGACTATTCAATTTTATTGGGGAAAGGTGAACATTTGTAAAAAAAATTTAAGCAGAAATTTTAAACCTCAATGGTTAATACCGGTTTTTATTTTAAAGAAACATTTTAGAAGTCACTACTACAAATGCATGGAATTCCCTTTTTAACTCTAGTTTTACAAGCTGAAGATATTACAATATCATTTTTTCATTTGGGATTGAAGCCACATTCTACATAGAAAAGTGTTTGTTTTAAATGTTGTCCTATGATAAAAGTAAAATTGCTGAATAAGATAGTAGTCTGAACCTCATACCACGCTCTACTGTCATTTTCATGGTGACCAAATCTCCCCTACTGATTCTCCAGGGCTGCACCAGTGCTGAAACAGGATTCAATCTTAGGCTTCTGGGTTCTCTAGTTGAGCCAAAGGACCAAGTGTGACTTGGTCATACTTTATTTATAAGGAAAATGGACTACTTATTAGAATTTTAAATAATGGTTCAAATACTATCACCAGTCTAGAATGTATAAAATGTAAATTTTCATAAATCATCATGAAACTACTTGAGTTGGATTTAACAGGGTTAGTCAATCCATCACTTTTAACTAGGAGTCATGAGAGAGAATTTTCCAAGAGTGCCCTCTCAAGATATTTCTCTCTCTTGGGAAAGCCGCTTATGCATTTATAGGGGTTAACATCTTGGCCATAAAGTACTGAGAGGTATATCAATATAGTATTGTTTTTCTAGAATAAGGAGTTTGATTTGTTTTTATTTTGAAGGGTCATAAAAAGCACATGTATTGGGTTGGCCAAAAAGTACGTTCGGGTCATTCCATAAGATGGTACCAAAAACTCAAACGAACTTTTTGGCCAGCCCAATACAACAAAGTCATTTAAATTTTCTGTTGCTCTTTCAAGGGCTAAATCTAAACAAAAAACGTTTCTGTTGCTGTTTCAAACACTAATACAATCCATGTAGACACAACAACTGTGTGAAAAATAACCTTACAGTTCCCCATATTAAAGCAAAGCAAAACAAAAAGTACAATGAGTTGAGCTTAAAGATCACCTGTTACATGTTAAATTGGTTTCCAGACAGCATATATTCAAAATAGTATATTTTGCTCAAACTCAAAAAATTCAAGGAAAACTCTTTCCTTAAGAAAGTACTTAAGAGCTGATGTTCCAACAAATTAGCTGCCTCCAATTACACATGCTGAAAATATGTTCATAAATGAAGCAGTGGATTAGCAATACAATTTCCTATACTTATTACATAAATTTTATCATTATAATATATAAAATAGAACCACTAAAATAATAGCAGAACTGAAAACAAAACATTAATGTATTTCTTTTATAATGGTAAAGCAAATGAGTCCCAAAGCAGGCTAAAATGTCGGGTTTTATGCCTTGCCGAAATGGACTTCATAAGGATGTTTACCAGGGCTTCCCTGGTGGTGCAGTGGTTGAGAGTCCGCCTGCCGATGCAGGGGACACGGGTTCGTGCCCCGGTCCGGGAAGATCCCACATGCTGCGGAGCGGCTGGGCCCGTGAGCCATGGCCACTGAGCCTGCGCGTCTGGAGCCTGTGCTCCACAACAGGAGAGGTCACCACAGTGAGAGGCTCGCGTACCACAAAAAAAAAAAAAAAAGAATATTTACCAAACTGTAGTCCCACATATCTCCCAATCCTGTTGCAATGTTAATTTACAGAGTTACTTATTTTAAAAAAATCTTCTATAAATAGAACTGCTATATTCATATATTGATATAATTTTGAAAAGCATTACAATCTTTAAACTTCAAAAATTTTCTCAATTATACACTTTAATTTATATTTTTAAAATTGGGTGAATATTTTCAGATAATAGATCCATCGAATGAAAGGAGTTTTAATCAGATCTCAGGCGTTTTGCATATTGATATCTTTATCAATGTCTAAAACAAAAAGGTGGCTAAAGGCAAATTTTAAAATCACTTGAATTTGGAGGTATTTTAATAGAGCCTTTCTGAGATAATACAAAAAATGGAGTTTGGGTCCAGGAGCTTTCCCACTTTTTAAAAAGATATTCACAACTTTTCTAGCTCTGATATTTTGTCTTTAATTTAGCTGGGCTCTCATTTAAAACAATACTTAATCCTTCTCTTCAGTTTTCTTTGACTAAACTGGACATCAGTCACTATTAGAATAACTCTGAATTTAAAAGTTACAAATACTCTAGTAGTAAAACTGATAATAACATGTGAATATTTGTGAAATGCAAGAATATTTTAGTTTTTAAAAATATGTACCAATAACTGACACCAAATATATCTCACTGATATGAATGCTAGAAGTATATCAAAAGGTTTTTCTTTTTTTGGTTTTGGTTAGGTTTCTGGAGGGAAAAAAACAACAACAAAACAAAACTCCTGAGCCAAGACTCAGTCTTGAATTGTATAAAATAAAATAAGAAAAGACAGCATCATTTCTCTCTTGTAATGGGATGACATGCTATAGAGTTATATTTTTAACTAACTTCTATTAGCTCCTTTAGGACAAGAGGCTAGCACTCATTTCCTTATTTTAAAAATTCCATTTATTATCCTAATGAACAGAATGAGATAATAGTGCTTCTCAACCCAACTAGCCTAATCTTGGAGATATATTCATACACTATAGAAGATAAATATTTTTCTGCTTGAGTTGGGAGCAAAGAGGACAGCCTAGCTTGATGATGGTATCAACAGAAAGAAAGCCATGATAGATAAAGCTATAGCTTTCTCTTTAGTGATACCATTCCCTTCAACAAGTTTGGATTCTCTCTCTTGAGAAAAATCTGAACTTTTAAAATGCCAATTCTGAGCTTCTTTGCTATAATGGAAACACATGATTGACATGGTAGGAGGAAGCATATAGCTTTCAGGCCATTTTCCCAACAGGAGAATACCATAGGGGATTTGCTTTTTAGGGAAGGATTTCAAATTCTCAAAAGGATCAAAGGAAACTAAGGGAGCACATGGATGATAAGATGTTTCCAAATAGCTTCAAAATTCTGCGTTCAGCATAAAATGCTACTCTGGAAAATACTGAACCTTTACCCCTGACTCATCACTATCATAGTTCTTTTATTCTTAAATACTTTTCCTATATCTTTTGTAAATTTGTTGGTACTGTTAATATAGCATAAAATCCTTCAGTTTTATGTAGAAGCACTCTCATTGATATGGGGATATATGTATATGTATAACTGATTCACTTTGTTATAAAGCAGAAACTAACACACCATTGTAAAGCAATTATACTCCAATAAAGATGTTAAAAAAAAAGACACACTCTCATTAACTGAAAACTAAACAGTATACTTAGGGCAGAAAGATCAATCATTTTTAGCCCATACATTATACTGATAGATGACTGAATTTTCTCTTTAAAATAGCATTTTAAAATTCTTTATTTGTCCCAAGCAAGGAAGTGAATCCATACAATGTTTTAAAGCTTCACGGTTATGAGATATATATATATATATATATATATATATATATATATATATATATATATTCATATACTGATGGCCAGTGGCACTGTGGTATAAAACATTTCATAAATATTGGTTATTTGAAAATGCCATCTTTGGTGTACTTCTTTTGTCCAATACTGTAATATAGAGAAGACAGATTAAGCACAGTCTATAAGTGACAAATTCTCAGAATATGCCTGTTGGATCATGTTGTGATGGAAAACCTTGTGGCGGTCAATGAAAACTGAGATGGAAACTCATAAAAAATTAGAAGCAAGCAAAAATAGTGAAGTTATCTGATGGTCTTATCTATATTCATTCAGGACAGCTCCTCCCCTTCTGTCATCCCAGGTAATCTTGGTCATGGATTATTTTCTTCATTACAGGAAGAAAATACAGTTTTAATCCCACTGGAAGATTTGCTAGCTGCATATCTGATGTTGTGAGTAGATATTCAGATACATGATGAACATATACAATTGTTGAATAAATTACAGCATTATGCAAAATCTCACATGATGAGGCACTTGAGTGTCGTGTTAGAAACTGATCTTTGGAAAGGCAAGATGGAAAAAAGCCTCATTTAGTAATGATGAAAATATTTTCACTTACTAACATTGAACGTCTCCACATATTAAGATGTTGGTCAAGTCGGTCATAAAAATGGTAAATGCAATAGCTAAAAACCTCTGCCTGTTTTTTGCTGTTTGACATGTAGAGTCTCTTTTTAACAGATGATGATAGAAAACTTTCACATTCAGAGTTGGTCATTTTCATTCTTTTCAACTTGTTTGGGGGAAAATGAAGAAATCTGTATAAGTGGTCACAGTATTGGCTGTCCAGCTGGACGGTACTATTCTTCAGATCCACAAGTCAACTTATTTGATAGTTGATAAATTACTAATGGCCAATGTTTTCCAGAATCATTTTTTCAGTGTTCCTTCAAACTATAGTAGGATTTTGTATCTAACCCAATTCAATTGAGAAATGAAATATATGCTTACAAAGTCCAGGGTTTTAATATCTTCTGAATCTGTTGTCTTTGAAATTAGGCATTTTTGTTAGGCATTGAAAATTCATTGATGGTAATATTCACTAGCAAAAAATTAAGTAAAGGTAACAAAGGAATTGACTGAATACAAAAATGTTTGCACTGGTCTTTACTGTACATCTGGATTTTAAAATATGTCTGTTCTTTTGTATTTTAATCAAAGTTGCAGGCATCTCTAATGTATTTGTCATAGAAAATTTGAAAGTCATAAGTAGTCAGTCAGACTTAAAAATCATTTTAAGTGGTCCACAACATTTGAAAGTTGTTATAGCTAATTGATAACATTTGAAAATCATTTAAAGAGGTCATTTCACAGATGATATTGTATTTACTGTGATGGTTTAAGCTATAATTGATGAAAAATTGTTGGTAACTGCATAAAAGTAAAAATAGAGCTTAAATTTTATGGAATTTGGAAAATTGCTTTTAAGAGGTGTTTAATTAAAGCAAAGTTTCTACTGTGTTTTTTTAAAAGCCATACCATTTGGCATATGAAAGTGTAGTGGGTGGTATGGCTGAAACAATGTAGGTGGTAGTACAGATGTTACATAATACGTAGGGGACCCTCCCCAAGCAGCAAGGTATGGAGCAGGCAGATAAAAGCAAGTTACCTTGCCTGTATTAGGTAGGATATTCTGTTCTCCAAGTACTTTTAAAGCCATAAGGGTGATCATATTGAGGGTCTGTCTTCTTTTATGACCCATGGGGAGAACAGTGCTTTCATTCACAACTCCATGCAAGGTCATGAGGTAGTCATACTTTCTCTTTTCTTCACCTATGAAATGGTTGTAGAGGTATGATTCAATCTTCTTTCGCTGTTCTTCTATATCAGGAAAATCAATGAAAAATCTAGAACACATATAACGTTCTAGGGTCTTGATTTCTGCTTCACAAACTGGCTTAAAGTTATGAACCAGCAAGTTACTGTATTTCAGAAGACCACCACCTCTAATTTCTTCAGGTTTTCTGGTAGATATAAGCTTGTGCTGCAAGTGTGTCATTGCTTCTTGGAAGTCTCCATACATGCTTTCAGCTACCACAACAGGACATAATTCTTTGGTTAGCGTACCACTTTTGTCACTGTAGAAATCTAACATGGGATCCAAGATAATTTGAAAGGAATCTACACTAAATTCAAATTGTCGTCTGAGTGAATTCACAAATTTTAGCTCTACATTCTTCCCAGTGTTATTAGAAAGAGAGATAAGACTCCAACGATCATGCTTATTGCAAACTTTGACCATTTTCTGCACGTAAGCCTCTTTCATAGTCTTTAGGGTGATCTTTTCCTTTTTAACACCTTTTGGTAAAAAGTCGAGTAGGCAACCTAGAACTACATCCTTAACAAGCTGAAATTCCTGATCACTTAGTAGTTCAATACCTAAAATAACATCCAGATCCTTATAGCTCATGCCATTGTAGCTTGCAAGTATGTAACTTGCTGTGGAACCATTCAATCGGGTATCTTTAACAATAATTCCTTGCTCTATCAGTTGATCTTTCACAACATGAATGATATCTTTCGGTTTCACCTCCAATGTGGGGAAATTCCCCCTTCCATGAATTGGAATTACTTCATCTAACACTTGATGCAGTGTTATAACTTGATCCCAAGTGAGATTGCTGAATCTGATTTCAGACATTATGAAGTCAGTAGGTCAACTAGAAAGTAAGCAAAATATTGAGAAGAAATTTAGCATCTTGATATCAGTGTTATAGCTAAAGCATATGAAAAGTAAAAAATAGATTTACCTTCAACATAAATCAAACTAATATTAGGCAGTAAATTATCAATGTATCTAATTGTGTTCAAATCTATAAGTGAAATAAAAGCACTATGATTATATCAAATTTGTTAGATTGATTGGTGCATGTAAACAGACATTCTCAGGGATTTGTTAGAGTTGGAATTATTTTTGACGTGAAACGGTGGCCTTCCTCAATCTTTCCTCATGTAAATACTATAACAAGTATATTTGTTTGGTGGTATAAATTTTGTTCATGAGATAATCAGAGCACATAATTGAGGTTAACTGTCATGAATTTAAAGTGAGATCAGATAGCATGTCTGTGTGTGGTAGACCCAATTGACTGAACAGCATAATGTTTAAAAGCAATATATAGCATCTTTAATCCAAAAGCATCAGAGCATTCTATTATTAAATTTTATATATATTACTGCTCTTGTTTTAAAGAATGTTACTGAAGTCCATTATTAGATTATTAATTCCTTGAATTGCTTGAGGATAAGGAGAGTACCTAATGCAACACCTCCTCTATGTTCCTGGTAGCCCTTAAAGAAATGTTGGTTAAAGGAAATAATGAATGTCATTTTAAAATAGAAAACAAATAGTATTACTAAATTTGTCTCCAAAATGAGCAAGAATATACAAAAGCATAAGATTCATAATTTAAAAAAATGTTTTCTGCAGGTGTGTAATATGACATGCTCAGAAAATTTTACAGTTGGGGGAATATTAGAAAGCTAAAATTATAGACACTATAAATATAATTAAATATAATTATACTATTATATAATTAGGTACAATTACAGTTATTACATGGACCTTCAAATACTCTTAAGCTATTTAAGCAATAAATCTAGTAAGTAAAGTTCATTATGGATGTAGCTTTGGGTTTAGGCACTCTTTCCTGAATTCCAGAAATAGAAATTATACAAAGCTTATGACAGATTTGTATAGATAGTATTCATATTTTGCTTATCTAGAGAGCCATTAGAACAGAATATAAATATTTAGAATTTGGTGTTGTATATTTCTATATTTCCCCAATAGAACTAGAGCAAAGAGAATCATCTTATTTCACATCTGTAAAACCAACTTTGACAACCCAAGAATTTTGCAAAAGGCCAATTAAGCAATGGCAGATCTGTCAGTGAGAAGGCTAAACTTGTTTTGTTTCTCTATATGAAATACCCATGCATATGAATTAGAGTATTTATTTTTATTATGTGATGAAATGGCCCATATAATGTGCTGTGTGTTTCATTTTAAGCCACATTAATTGCCAATGTTCACACAGTTTTATCAGCTATGTCAATATCCAAATCAATCCTTAAAGATGAATGAACTGAACTGACTACACATCAGGTTGTTGGATTTTGGTCATTCATCCGTCAAGTGAAATGATCTTTATAGTGTCTTTAGGACAATGGAAAGAACAAAATGCTACATGAAGGATAGAATATGCAATAAGAACTGGCATGCTTATTTTCTAATTAATTTTCCTGGAATTATCACTGAATTATTTGAAGCTAATAAAGTTTGTTATCCTCAAATTCTCCATCTGGAAAAGTAATAGTTAATAACATTGGCTGGCTTCATGTAAGACTTTATGGAGTTCAATCATTTACCTAATAAATATTTTAGAAATATCACATATAAACTATGTAATTTTAATTGTTATAGAAAAAAGTTCCCAAATTCCTTTTTAATATGCAAATTTCTTTTGCAAATGGAAATTTTATTTTCCTTAATGACAAATTTCCTGTGTCAATATTAGCTAAAAGTTAAAAATTCAATGACCTAGGGAATTCCCTGGTGGTCCAGTGGTTAGGACTCTATGCTCTCACTGCAAAGGGCACGGGTTCAACCCCTGGTTGTGGAACTAAGATCCCACAAGCCACATGGTGTGGCCAAAAAACAAAAAAAATTCAATGGCCTAATCCCAGGCCTACAATTCCCATTTAATCTATACTTCTAATCACCAATGATCTGAAAATAAAGGAGATCATTTACATTGTCATACTGACATTACTGAAGTTACCAAATTCTTTTCCATACAGAAGTTTCCAGGACCTTTATGTGCAAATAAAACCATCTAAAATATGAATAATTTAACTATCTAATTGCCAGAATGCAGGAGTCCTTTATCAAAAAGGTAACTTTCAGATCAAGAAATCAGAAGCCTTGCTTTATATGTTGAATCTTCTCATAGATATTAGAGGAAAGGAAGGGACATAATTTTGTTTCCTGGATAGAATCACAGTAAGATCTTGCAAAGATGAGAAAGAGGTCCAGTTTCTCCAAAGAAGACATACAAATGGCCAAAAGGCACATGAAAAGATGCTCAGCATCACTAATTATTAGAGAAATACAAAACAAAATTACAAGGTATCACCTCATACTGGTCAGAACAGCCATGATCAAAAAGTCTACAAACAATAAATGCTGGAGAAGGTGTGGAGAAAAGGGAACCATCCTACACCATTGGTGGGAATGTAAACTAGTACAACCACTATGAAGAACAGTATGGATGTTCCTTAAAAAACTAAAAATAGAACTACCATACGATTCAGCAATCCCACTCCTGGGCATATATCTGGAGAAAACCATAATTTGAAAAGATACATTCACCCCAATGTCCACTGCAGCACTATTTACAATAGCAAGGACATGGAAGCCACCTAAACGTCCATCAACAGAAGAATGGATAAAGATGTTGTACATATATACAACGGATTTTTACTCAGCCATAAAAAAGAATCAAATAATGTCATTTGCAGCAACATGGATTGACCTAGAGGTTATCATACTAAGTAAAGTAAGTCAGAGAAAGACAAATATCATATGATATCATTCGTATGTGGAATCTAATTTAAAAAGTGATACAAATGAACTTATTTACAAAAGAGAAACAGACTTACAGATGTCAAAAACAAACTTATAGTTACTAAAGGGGAAATGTGGTGGAGAGGGATAAATCAGGAGCTTGGGATGAACATGGACATACTACTATATATAAGATAGATAACCAACAAGGACCTACTGTATAGCACAGGGAACTCTACTCAATATTCTGTAATAACCTATATGGGAAAAGAATCTGAAAATGAATAAATGTATGTATATGTGTAACTGAATCACTTTGCTGTACACCTGAAACTAATACAACATTGTAGATAAACTATACTCCAGTAAAATTAAAATAAAAAAAGAAAGAGGTCCAAAGTTTAAGTTCACTTTATAATAGGAAAGTGGTGCAGGAAAACTGATCATAATTGTGCAACTATCTAGTTGATGCTTAATTACCTATGTTAATGATACCCAAACTTTATGGTCTTCAGAATTATCTAGAGAGCTTTAAAAAATACACATATAGAATATTTCAGGCCTAGTATTTCTTGTTAAAAAAGGTAACAGTGAAGCCAACTTGCTAGGATGTGGGAAACCTGTGTCCTAGATTGAGCAATATATTACTTAATTGTTCAAAATCAGGGCTTTAAAAACCAGTTAGTATTTTTACCTTTCTTTATCTATAACTACATACAATTATTTTTTAAATCAAGCTTATTTTTCTATTGAATTAATACCTCATTAACAACCAAAGATTTCTGAGCCACCATCTCACTGAACACCTCTACAGCTACATGCACAGGAAATGCAAGTTAGAATTTTTAAAATTAGACTTAGGAAAATAATTATAAAAATACATCTATGATACACACATTATTATCTATGATAATAAATCTGTGATACACACACAGACACACATATACACATATATGAGCACACAAAATATAATGAAATATATGTCAGAATGGAATAAATATGTCACTTATATTGATCTGAAATCTATACACACTTCCACTAATGCTCATTTCTATTAACATGGATAATCAAGATTTGAGAGTAATGTTATGCTTCTTTGGCACATCTACTATTCATTTTCACATAATGTACAATATTAATTAATGCTATAAGTACAAATTTCAAACATAACATTAAAATAATGATTTATCTTTCATGTGTAGATTATGGTTCAGCATTTAACTGTCACACCTCATATAGCAGAATCAAATACTTTATATCAAAGACAAAAAAGTAACAAAACTTGTCGGGAAATTTGATTTGATTTGATGAACCAGAAAGCATGGCTAAATATAGACTTTGGATGACTATCATATTAGAAGCTTGAAAACTCCAACAAAGCCATCAATATTGCTTATGTTTCTGTCTTGGGCACAGTACAATTCTTAGTTACTGAAAGTGTATTTATTGAGCATGAGGTATATTTTCATGGACTAATAACTCAAATTCAAGGCAGAAATTCTTCAATAATTTGCCACATAAGCCCAAACAGAAGCCCAAAATCTGAAATTCCTAATTATTCTCCAAATATGAGGATCAGCAGTAGTTCACTATTTTAACAGAGCATATAAATCTTGTTCTGACTCTCTGCCTTCTTGCAATTTACTTATCCTTAAAGCTACCACTTTTTACATCTAACTTAACTAATATTAGTGTATCCAACTTTAATAAACACTGAATTCAAAACAAAGTGGTTTCCATTATTCAGTGGGTTAAATTCACCTGGTAATGCAAGGTAAAATGAGTGAGTTGCCAAGATTTCACAAAGGACTGTGAATAGATACTCATATAATAAAATATAATTATTCCCCCTACCACTACTGTATGGGAAATGAAGAACTTAGCCATCGTTTTCATATTTGTATTCATATTAGAATGTTATTTTCAAAGAGAAAAAGACTTAAGATTTACTTTGGAAGGAATAGTTTCAAGGATGCACTATAGTTGAATTGATATGATGATTCAGTGGATCCTTCAGTGAAGATAAGAATTTTCATCTTATCACTAAATAAAGTCATGAATCAACCAGGAATGCAGGGAGAAAAAAGCAAGTAATAATAGAGTCATTTAATAATCTTATATACAAGTAATCTGATGACTGCGGGCCAGTAGTCCTACAAATTATATATATATATATATATATATATATATACACACACATACATATATCACACGCACACACACATTTAGGATACATCAGGATTACATGGAGGATCTGTAAACATAGAATTCTGGGTCCCAATTCCAGCGTTTCTTCTTCGGGTCAGAGGTAGGGCCTGAATATTTGCATTTCTACCAACTTCCAAGGTAATGTTGATGCTGCTGGTAAGAGAACCACACTTAATAATCATTAATCTAAAATAAACTCAGAAAGAAGAGTAAAGGAACAGTAGTCCCAATAGCAATAACTAGTCCCTCATAGAATTTGGCTATTTCTATTTAATTTAAAGCATTACATTGAATAATGTAGATAATTCTGATCAAAGTGAATGTTCCTTTAAACATCTAGACTTCCTATTTTTACTTTGTAACAGTCCAATATTATTTTTTCAAATAAACATTAAAGGTAATAGAAAATCTTTATAAAGTTTGTATTACAATTCTAAAATATAAGTCTAACTTGTACCACTATCTATCGTAAATGATGATATATAGAAACGGACTCCTGTGCTTTAGGAACAGTTAAGACATATACACACATGCCTACATATAGATAAACAGACGAAGAGTTGTTTTTTTTGTTTGTTTGTTTGTTTTTTGCTTTTCTGCCGTATGTGGGCCTCTCACTGTGGTGGCCTCTCCCATTGCAAAGCACAGGCTCCAGACGTGCAGGCTCAGCGGCCATGGCTCACGGGCCCAGCTGCTCCGCGGCATGTGGGATCCTCCCGGACTGGGGCACGAACCCGTGTCCCCTGAATCGGCAGGCGGACTCTTAACAACTGCGCCACCAGGGAAGCCCAACAAAGAGTTTTTGATCATATATATTTTACCAGTCCAAAGAAGTGTTATTTGCTGACTGGAAAAAGGTGTTGGATATTTTATCTAGTATACTGCATTTGTTTCCAAGAAAGAATGTTAATGTCTGTGAGAAATGGTAAGAAATGACAGTGCAGTATTTAATTAAGCAATGGTTTACTCACAAACAACCATTATCCCTTTAAAAATACAGATACCTATTTCAGAAAAAAAGTAGTATTTTTGTATATCAAGAAGAAAACATTATGATTACAAATGATATTACTTTGATGTTTCCATGTGGTATTCAATAAGATGGTAGAATACCCTAGCCAACATTCATAGTATAATGCACTAAATTAAAAGAAAATCTATGAAACAAGCATTAATCATCTCACAGAAATGTCTCACATTATTTTCACCCTGTCAAAAGAAAAGAGTGAAGTATTACATTAACCTAAGAGAAAACTCTTATTGATATCCAACTCATTCAAATCTGAGAGAAAATTTAATAAAATACTGACTGGGATATCAATGAACATATAAGCCATCATGGTCAATACTTTGTGTCTGGCTCTGTAATTTAAAAAATGTAAGATGTCTACTGTTTTGTACTTTTGCCTTTCACAAATATAGTGACGTCAATCGAGTTGTTGGCTACTCAAACCATATTCTTTTCTTTTCTTTTCTTTTTTTTGCAGTACGAGAGCCTCTCCCTGCTGCAGCCTCTCCCGTTGCGGAGCACAGGCTCTGGACGCACAGGCCCAGCGGCCATGGCTCACGGGCCCAGCCGCTCCGCGGCATGTGAGATCTTACCGGACCAGGGCACAAACCCGCGTCCCCTGTATCGGCAGGCGGACCCTCAACCACTGAGCCACCAGGGAAGCCCCTAAACCATATTCTTTTGATTTAATAATTGCTGGGGAGTACAGGAGTAATTGTAGAAGGAATAAAGTATTGCAATAGCTATGTATAAATAAATAAAAAAATCCTTTTAACCAAAGTATCTTAAGTCAGGTTTGATGTTTTTAAAAAAATTCCCAAGACTTAAAAAAAAAGAATTCCCAGCAGAAAACATTTTTTCTTGCTTGTTTATGGTGCTAACCCAAAGCACATGATACCAGTCAGAGATAATAAAAGCAGTGAAAGGCAAAGTGAGTTGCTTCAAATGGGATAAAAGTGACCTCTGTAACAATAGAGAGCTCCAGTGATTTCATTGCCTGATTACAGAGAATGCAAATTAAAAGTGGAAGTCTATTTCTAATAGTCATAATATCGATAGGACTGAGATTTAAAATTAATGTACTTTTATCTCACTTTTCCTTGAAAGATGAGTATTTTGCAGTTATCACTACATACCAACAATTTATCTATATATCTCAGCTATCTTGAGTCCACAGTAATTATGCATATTACCTTTTCTGAATGCCTACAACATCTAACTATATAATCTTAAGGCAATGCTTAGAATGGCCACCAAATCCAAACAGATATCCCTTCACAGAGACAGAGATAACTCCATAGAATATTTCAGATTACAGGCACTCGTCAGAGACATTGAGGGTTTGGTTCCAGACCACCAAAATAGAGTGAATATTGGGAATTCCCTGGTGGTCCAGTGGTTAGGACTCCGTGCTCTCACTGCCAAGGGCCTGGGTTCAATCCCTGGTCAGGGAACTAAGATCCCAAAAGCTAAGTGGTGTGGCCAAAAAAAAAGGGCGGGGGGGGCGTGAAGAAGCCACTCCTCCTTCACATTGAGGTCTTAGAGCTAGAACAGAGACAACAATGCAGGGAGAAATAAATAAAGATTTGAAGTCAAATGAGAAGCTAGGTGTGTCTTATTAAAATAAATAGATAGATAAATAAATAAATAAATAAATAAAGTGAATATTGCAATAAAGTGAGTAACATAATTTTTTGGTTTCCCAGTGCATGTAAAATTTGTGTTTACACTAGCCTGTAGTCTATTAAAGTGTACAATAGCATTGTCTAAAAAACAATGTACATACATTAATTTAAAATACTTTATTGATAAAAAATGCTAACCATCACCTGAGCCTACAATGAATCATAATCTTTTTGCTGGTGGAGGATTTTGCCTCAGTGTTGATGGCTGCTGACTGATAAAGTGTGGTGACTGCTGAAAGTTGGAGTGCTTGTGGCAATTTCTTGAGACAGTGAAGTTTGCCACATCAATGGATTCTTCCTTTCATGAACGATTTCTCTCAAATATTATGCTTAGATCCACTTCCCATTCTAAATGTCAGTGCTCTTACTGACAGAATTTACATGAATTCTCAGTTTCCTGCCATTGATGAACAGGGAAATAACTTGTTCGTGATATTCTTATATATGGATAGTACCATGCTAAAAGAATGTCTTTTGAGTGGAAAAGCTCAGGTGAAAAGTGCATTGGGACAATAAAGATAAACATGTCAGGCACCTAGAGAAAAGAACACAAAGGTCCCAAAGAGGAGCAGCTCTGAATTTAAAGGCATGATGCTCAGAAGCTTAAAACGAACTGCCTTCCCACCAACAGTGCAAGAGTGTTCCCTTTTCTCCACACCCTCTCCAGCATTTATTGTTTCTAGATTTTTTGATGATGGCCATTGATACAGCCACTATGGAGAACAGTATGGAGGTTCCTTGAAAAACTAAAGACAGAACTACCATATGACCCAGCAATCCCACTACTGGGCAAATACCCTGAGAAAACCATAATTCAAAAAGAGTCATGTACCAAAATGTTCAATGCAGCTCTATTTACAATAGCCAGGACATGGAAGCAACCTAAGTGTCCATCATCGGATGAATGGATAAAGAAGATGTGACACATATATACAATGGAATATTACAAAATTGAGTTATTTGTAGTGAGGTGGATGAACCTAGAGTCTGTCATACAGAGTGAAGTCAGAAAGAGAAAAGCAAATACCATATGCTAACACATATGTATGGAATCTAAGAAAATAAAGACAAAAAAAGGTCATGAAGAACCTAGGGGTAAGACGGGAATAAAGACACAGACCTACTAGAGAATGGACTTGAGGATATGGGGAGGGGGAAGGGTAAACTGTGACAAAGTGAGAGAGTGGCATGGACATATATACACTACCAAATGTAAAATAGATAGCTAGTGGGAAGCAGCCGCTTAGTACAGGGAGATCAGCTCAGTGGTTTGTGACCACCTGGAGGGGTGGTATAGGGAGGGTGGGAGGGAGGGAGATGCAAGAGGGAAGAGATATGGGAACATATGTATATGTATAACTGATTCACTTTGTTATAAAGCAGAAATTAGTGGCTTCCCTGGTGGCGCAGTGGTTGGGGGTATGCCTGCCGATGCAGGGGGCGCGGGTTCGTGCCGTGGTCCGGGAGGGACCCACGTGCTGCGGAGCGGCTGGGCCTGTGAGCCGTGGCCGCTGGGCCTGCGCGTCTGGAGCCTGTGCTCCGCAGCGGGAGAGGCCGCAGCAGTGAGAGGCCTGTGCACCGCAAAAAATAAATAAATAAATAAAAAGCAGAAACTAACACACCATTGTAAAGCAATTATACTCCAATACAGATGTTAAAAAAAAAAAAGGAACTGTCTTCCCTCGGTTAAACCTCTGCCCCTAATCCCTGAGAAATCTTATCACTTTCTTTCCCTCTGCCCCAATCAACATACATACACTTTCTTGTGTTTGTTTTAATTTTTTTATGTTGTTGTGTATATTGTTTGTTGCTTTTAAGTGTTAAAAGTGTGCACTGTTCTAAGGAAATCGTCTCTCAACTCCTTTTAGTTTTAGCGCCAATCCGTTACCATGGGAAGTGTGAGAGCTTGCAGCAGCACTGCCTCCTTCCTCATTCTCCTAGTTTCTTACATGGCTGGTGGAGGTTGATAGTTACGCAAATTCAACAACCACCAAATTAGGCTTCTTCTACTTCTGATGTACCTAATGAAAAGACTTGCTGCCTCTCCAAACTGCCATTAATCTCAGTGAGGGGAGTTGACTAGAGAGAACTCCAGTTCCCTTTGGAGGGAGTGACTGGGTGGGGATATCACTGAGAAGACTCTAAAGTGCAACAGTCTTCTGGGCAAGCTGTGAGCTAAAACTATGTAGTGAGACCAAAGCACCATCCCTTCTGCACTGGACCCTGTTCAGCTCCTCATGACTCTCGGAATAACCCAGTAACCAGGTAAGTATTCCCTGAGTCATTCCAGATCTCTTACCCCTTTGTGGATAACCCTGCCAACACTCAAGGGATCAAGGATTCTCTGGAGACTGAAGGGGCCTTCCAAATTAGAGCCAACACCGTATACACCTTCCACATGACTCAGCAACACTATCTGAAAAAACAGGAACGTAGGAACTCACCGGAATGCTCAAGGAAAAAGCCTCAGCTTTTTTTTTTTTAATCTCTGTTAGCATCTCTCCCCCTCTACCCTCACCGAACCCTCTGGCAGGCTGTAAGAACTCACTTCACCAACTGCTGCTCTCTTCAAATTCATCCAGGCAAGGAGCAACTAAAGGAGGGGGCAGTTATGTGGCGCTAGAGTGAAGCTTTGGAGGGGGCCTGCTGGTAAGCACACAGGAGAAGGGGAGGGGTGGCAAATAGAGAAAAATAAAAATGCAGAAATTAAAATAAAAAGGAAGAAATACGGGTAGAAGGAAAAAAGAAAACGAAATTAAGGAAGAAAGGAAAGAGAACGCAGAGAGCCAGCACTTGCAACAGCTGCCAGGGCCGCTGAACCGCTGCTGTCCAAAGGCAACTGGGTGCTGAAATGACTTTCCCCAATACACTTCTCTAGTCCAACTCATCCACTCCACAGACTTCCCTTCCTCCCAGGCTTAACCCGCCCTGTAGCGTAAAACCATTTCCATGGTAACCTGTGGTCACACGATTTAAGGTGGTCTGTAGTACTGAGTCATAAATTCCACTTTCCCCAGGCTTGCGATCTCTCCACTACTTTCCTTTTTCCTTTAGTGCTGAACTTTCTCCAGTGGAATAATACTACCTTTTCTCCCTTCCTGCAATGGAAGGGAGGGAGATTTCTTCTCATTCCCACAAATAGTGTCTTGACTGTGTCTTTTCTACCTTCCACCCATCCAACTTCCCCCGCACACACAAATGAGTAACTCCTCCCCCACCTCTTTAATCATTGCCAACATAAACACAAACTTAAATTCGGAATGCAGTTTTTCTGAAACAAGTGGCTTTTCTCTAGTGTCTTTTATCCTTAACTCTGTTTATCATGAGGAGTTCCCTCCCTTACTTTAATACATTCTGTTCTCTGTTTTGCTAGAAATATTTAGGTCCTTATGATATTTCCCATATCTATAGCCACTTCTCATAAGTGAAAACAGGTGGATGGCATTCCTTAAAAATACAATTTCAAAGTGCAGTCTTTGATAGTTTAAAATACAATTACTTTAATGAAATCTACTAAGTTTATGATTGGTAATATTAAATGTATTAATCTGATTATTGTTTCTAAACTTTATTTGCATTAAATTGTTCTACTAGCATAAAATAGAGTTCACTTTTAAGGTACTCAAAGACTCTATTAAAAAAATGATAACTAATGAGTGCTTTATAGGAAGAAAAAAAATCTCAAAATGAAGTTCAGGATTAAAGAAAAAATACACACACATATATATACATATATATGTAAACATACTTGATTATCTGGTTATAATTTTCATTCACTGATATGTAGTAGTTAAACATACTTGATATCTAAAAAAAGAGGTACAGACCTTTAATACTTCATTTTAGAAATGTCTGAAGTTAAATTTTGAAAATCATTCACTATCAGGCTATTTATTGAGATGTCAATGTGTTAGTCAATTAATCTAGGAGATTTTGTATTTCCCTTACCTTGGAGTTGTGAATAAACATAATTCTTGATACTACATCAACATATCAGTTATATTACATCTCCCATTTATTACTGTTTACTCAGCACAGAAAATAAAATATTAAAATAATTACTGATGCTTTCTTCAGCACATTAAGTTCAACTTTACCATAGCCATATAGACACAATTATTAATAAAAGAGTTAATTTTCTAAGAAAGTCAGTATATATATTTTAGTCAAATAAAATCAGTTTCTGAATAAAATGTAATTTCAATGTCTACTCATAGTTAAAACTAAAAGGAAAAGTAACAAAATTCCTTTTCTATAGGATTTCTCACCATGCCTTTTGCTAGCACAGTTTATTGAATTTAACACCACCGACTCTGAAGACTAATTTCCTTCTCCATGAGTTCCCTATCAACTGATCTCCCCACATTCTCTGCACCTCACTTGCCACAACCACATGGATACCGTTGCCAGGAGACCAAGAATATTACTGTTGCATCATTAATGCTCTTATAGTTAAGAGTATTTTCAAATTATATGGGGCAATTCTGAATCCCAAATCTCAAGTAAAACAATATTAAGGATTAAAAACATTTCTCAAGTTACTTTGACTTTAATAAAACATAGTAGAGGTAAATAAATAACCCATATAGATATATGCAGATAGGCAAATACTTTTGTTTTATTGTAACTATCTATATGTGAAATCAAAATTAAGCTGTAATTTTTGAAATACAGACTTTGGGGAAATATTTTCTATTTAATTTTTATCCCCCAAATGAACAGTGTTTCAAAAATCCTCAAACAGTTAAAAATTATGGTCATTGATAAGCATTTGATAACTGTGTGGAATACCAAAGATTAATACAAAACCATTTTAAAAGACAAAGTTTTTCCCAACATAGTGTCTTGTTACAATATGTCCAGTTTATAGAAATCATCCTATAACTGTTTTTAATAAAAATATAAAAATTGAAAAGACAGGCAAGCAAATAGATATAGGAAGCAAATCAGTTGTCAAAGCCAATGATCCATAGGATATGTTTTGGAGAGCCCATGTATGTCATTTTGCAGTATAATAGAGAGAAGAGACTAAGTACATTTTAGAAGGGCCAAGATAAAACAAGATACCTGCTTGTTTTTCTTTGTTTTTTTTTCTGGTACTATAATATATGTAAAAAAAAGAAGAAACAATTTTTGAATTAGATCTAAGAGTATAAACCAAGTATATAAAAATAATGTTAAATCAGAGCTTAATTTGAAAAGAAAAATATATATGTAGATTTTCTAAGGGAAAAATATAGAAATTGCATGACACTTCGTGATATGTAATACTTAATATAGATTTTTAAACTTCAACATATTAAGTGTATAATTTTTAAACATGTATTTAAATGGTGACAATAACTAAAAATTATGTAATGCTTATAGTGTGTCAGGTACTAAGTGCTTTAATTAACTCATTTAACTCTCACTCAAAAGAATGTAAAGAAAATCAGAAGGGCCAAAGATTCATGTGAAAAGAAACATAGAGAACAAGTTATAAAGTAAATTAATGAGTAGAGTAATAGACAAAATAGTCCAGGATTCAGGAATAAAGATGCAGATGTAGAGAATGGGCTTGAGGACACAGGGAGGGGGAAGGGTAAGCTGGGACGAAGTGAGAGAGTAGCATTGACATATATAAACTACCAAATGTAAAATAGATAGCTAGTGGGAAGCAGCTGCATCACACAGGGATATCAGCTCAGTGCTTTGTGACCACCTAGAGGGGTGGGATAGGGAGGGTGGGAGGGAGGGAGATGCAAGGGGGAAGAGACATGGGGACATATGTATATGTATAACTGATTCACTTTGTTATAAAGCAGAAACTAACACACCATTGTAAAGCAATTATACTCCAATAAAGATGTTAAAAAGAACCCAGCATGATGGCACAAAAACAGATATATAGATCAATGGAACAGAATAGAGACCCCAGAAATAAACCTGCACACATACAGTCAATCTACAACGAAGGAGGCAAGAATATACAGTGGAGAAAAGACAGTCTCTTGAGCTTCCCTGGTGGTGCAGTGGTTGAGAGTCCGCCTGCTGATGCAGGTGACATGGGTTCGTGCCCCGGTTTGGGAAGATTCCACATGCCGTGGAGCAGCTAGGCCCGTGAGCCATGGCCGCTGAGCCTGCGCATCCGGAGCCTCTGCTCCGCAATGGGAGAGGCCACAGCAGTGAGAGGCCCGTGTACCGCAAAAAAAAAAAAAAAAAGACAGTCTCTTCAATAAGTTGTGTTGGGAGGGGACCTTCAAGATGGCAGAGCAGTAAGATGTGGATATCAACTTCCTCCTCACAAATACATTAGAAATCCATCTACATGTGGAACAACTCCTACAGAACACCTGAAGAACGCTGGCAGAAGACCTCAGACTTCCCAAAAGGCAAGAAACTCCCCACGTACCTGGGTAGGGCAAAAGAAAAAAGAAAAAACAGAGACAAAAGAATAGGGAGGAGACCTGCACCTCTGGGAGGGAGCTGTGAAGAAGGAAATGTTTCCACACAATAGGAAGCCCCTACGTGGGCTGAGACTGTGGGTGGCAGAGGGGGGAAGCTTCAGAGCCATAGAGGAGAGTGCAGCAACAGGGCTGCAGAGGGCAAAGCAGAAAGACTCCTGCACAGAGGATCAGTGCCGACCAGCACTCACCAGCCTGAGAGGTTTGTCTGCTCACCCACTGGGATGGGTGTGGGCTAGCAGCTGAGGCTTGGGCTTCAGAGATCAGATCCCAGGGAGAGGACTGGGGTTGGATCCATGAACACAGCCTGAAGGGGGCCAGTGCACCATAACTAGGCAGGAGGGGGGCCGGGAAAAAGTCTGGATCTGCCTAGGAGGCAAGGGACCATTGTTTCAGGGTGCGTGAAGAGAGGGGATTCAGAGCACCGCCTAAAGGAGCTCTAGAGATGGGCGCGAACCGTGGCTATCAGTGCAGACACCAGAGACAGGCATGAAACGCTAAGGCTGCTGTTGCAACCACCAAGAAGCCTGTGTGCAAGCACAGGTCACTATCCATACCTCCCCTCCCAGGAGCCTATGCAGCCCACCACAGCCAGGGATAATGTCCCCGGTAGAACACATGTCATGCCTCAGGCTGTTGCAACGTCATGCAGACCTATGCAGATGCAGACCTATGCTGCTGCAGGCTCACCCTGAATTCTGTACCCCACCCTCCCCTCCAGCCTAAGTGAGCCAGAGCCACCTAATTAGCTCCGACTTTAACCCTGTACTGTCTGAGTGAAGAACAGACACCCTCAGGCGACCTACATGCAGAGGCGGGGCCAAATCTAAAGCTGAACCCCAGGAGCTGTGTGAACAAAGAAGAGAAAGTGAAATTTCTCCCAGCAGCCTCAGGAGCAGTGGATTAAATCTCCACAATCAACTTGACATACCCTGCATGTGTGGAATACCTGAATAGACAACGAATCATCCCAAAATTGAGGTGGTGGACTTTGGGAGCAACTGTAGCCTTGAGGTTTGCTTTCTGCATCTAATTTCTTTCTGGTTTTATGTTTATCTTAGTTTAGTATTTAGAGTTTATTATCATTGGTAGATTTGTTTATTGATTTGGTAGCTCTCTTCCTCCTTTATATACATATATATATATATATATATATATATATATGTATATATGTATGTATATATATATATTTTTTCCTTTTTCTCTTTTTGTTAGTGTGTATATGTATGCTTCCTTCTGTGACTTTTGTCTGTATAGCTTTGCTTTTACCATTTGTCCTAGGGTTCTGCCTGCCCATTTCTTTTTTGTTTCTTTGTTTTTTGTATTTAGTATAGTTTTTAGAGCTTGTTATCATCGGTGGATTTGTTTTTGGTTTGGTTGCTCTCTGCTTTTCTTCCGTTTTTTTATTACTTTTTAATTTTTAAAATTTTAAATAGTTATTTTTTAATTTTTATTTTATTTTTTTTCTTCCTTTCTTTCCTTTTTTCTCCCTTTTCTTCTGAGCCGTGTGGCTGAAAGGGTCTTGGTGCTCCTGCCAGATGTCAGGCCTGTGCCTCTGAGGTGTGAGAGCTTGTTCAGGACACTGGTCCACCAGAAACCTCCCAAGTCCATGTAATATCAAATGGTGAAAGCTTTCCCAGAGATCTCCATCTCAAGGATAAGACCCAGCTCAACTCAACGACCAGCAAGCTACAGTGCTGGACAACCTGTGCCAAACAACTAGCAAGACAGGAACACAACCCCACCCATTAGCATAGAGGTGGCCCCAAAACACACCACAAGATGTGGTTGTGCCAACTAGAAAGACAAGATCAAGCCTCATCCCCCAGAACACAGGCACTAGTCCCCTTCACCAGGAAGCCTTCAAAACCCACTGAACCAACCTTACCCACTGGGGGCAGACACCAAAAACAATGGGAACTACGAACCTGTAGCCTGCAAAAAGGAGACCCCAAACATATTAAGTAAAATGAGAAGACAGAGAAACACACAGCAGATGAAGAAGCAAGGTAAAAACCCACCAGAACAAACAAATCAAGAGGAAATAAGCAGTCTACCTAAAAATGAATTCAGACTAATGATAGTAAACATATCCAAAATCTTGGAAATAGAATGGAGAAAATACAATAAACGTTTAACAAGGACCTAGAAGAACTAAAGAGCAAACAAACAATGATGAACAACACAATAAATGAAATTAAAAATTCTCTAGAAGGAATCAATAGCAGAATAACTGAGGCAGAAGAACGGATAAGTGACCTAGAAGATAAAATAATGGAAGTAACTACTGCAGAGCAGAATAAAGAAAAAAGAATGAAAAGAATTGAGGACAGTCTTAGAGACCTCTGGGACAACATTAAATGAACCAACATTCAAATTATAAGGGTCCCAGAAGCAGAAGAGAAAAAGAAAGGATCTGAGAAAATATTTGAAGAGATTATAGTTGAAAACTTCCCTAATATGGGAAAGGAAATAGTTAATCAAGTTCAGGAAGCACAGAGAGTCCCACACAGGATAAATCAAAGGAGAAACATGCCAAGACACATATTAATCAAACTATCAAAAATTAAACACAAATAAAAAATATAAAAAGCAGCAAGGGAACAACAACAAATAATATACATGAGAATGTCCATAAGGTTAACAGCTGATCTTTCAGCAGAAACTCTGCAAGCCAAAAGGGAGTGGAAAGACAAATTTAAAGTGATGAAAGGGAAAAACCTACAACCAAAATTACTCTACCCAGGAAGGATCTCATTCAGATTCGACAGAGAAATTAAAACCTTTACAGACAAGCAAAAGCTAAGAGAATACAGCACCACCAAACCAGCTTAACAAAAAATGCTAAATGAACTTCTCTAGGCACAAAACACAACAGAAGGAAAAGACCTACAATAACAAATCCAAGACAATTAGGAAAATGCTAATAGGAACATACATACTGATAATTACCTTAAATGTAAATGGATTAATTGCACCAACCAAAAGACATAGACTGGATGAATGGATACAAAAACAAGGCCTGTGCATATGCTATCTACAAAAGTCCCACTTCATATCTAGGGAAATGTACAGACTGAAAGTGAGGGGATAAAGAAATACACTCAATGAAAATGGAAATCAAAAGAAAGCCAGAGTAGCAATTCTCATACCAGACAAAATAGACTTTAAATTAAGATGATTACAAGAGACAAAGAAGGACACAACATAATGATCAAGGGAACAATCCAAGAAGAAGATATTACAATTTTAAATATTTATGCACCCAGCATAGGAGCACCTCAATACGTAAGGCAAACGCTAACAACCATAAAAAGGGAAATCGACAGTAACACAATAATAGTGGGGGAATTTAACACCCCATTTTCACCAATGGACAGATCATCCAAAATGAAAATAAATAAGGAAACAAAAGCTTTAAATGATACATTAAACAAGATGGACTTAATTGATATTTATAGGACATTCCATCCAAAAACAACAGAATACACTACTTTCTTCTCAAGTGCTCATGGGACACTCTCCAGGATAGATCGTATCTTGGGTCACCAATCAAGCATTGGTGAATTTAAGAAAATTGAAATTGTATCGAGTATCTTTTCTGACCACAATGCTATGAGACAAGATATCAGTTACAGGAAATAATCTGTAAAAAATACAAACATGGAGGTTAAACAATACACTAATTAATAACCAAGAGATCACTGAAGAAATCAAAGTGGAAATCAAAAAATACCTAGAGACAGATGACAATGAAATCACGATGACCCAAACCTATGGGATGCAGCAAAAGTAGTTGTAAGAGGGAAGTTTATAGCAGTAAAATCCTCCATTAAGAAACAAGAAACATCTCAAATAAACAACCTAACCTTACACATAAAGCAAATAGAAAAAGAAGAACAAAATATTCCCAAAGTTGGCAGAAGGAAAGAAATCATAAAGATCAGATCAGAAATAAATGAAAAAGAAAAGAAGGAAACAATAGCAAAGATCAATAAAAATAAAGGCTGGTTCTTTGAGAAGATAAACAAAATTGATAAACTATTAGCCAGACGCATCAAGAGAAAAAAGGAGAAGACTCAAATCAATAGAAATAGAAATGAAAACGGAGAAGAAACAACTGACACTGCAAACTACAAAGGATAATGAGAGATCAATACAAGCATCTATATGGCAATAAAATGGACAACCTAGAAGAAATGGATAAATTCTTAGAAAAGCACAACCTTCTCAGAAGAACCAGGTACCAAGAAGTCATCAAAAATATAAGCAGACTAATCACAAGCACTGAAATTGAGACTGTGATTAAAAATCTTCCAACAAAAAAAAGCCCAGGACAAGATGGCTTTACAAGCGAATTCTATCAAACATTTGGAGAAGACCTAATACTTTTCCTTCTCAAACTCTTGCAAAATATAGCAGAGGGAGGAACACTCCCAAACTCATTCTATGAGGCCACCATCACCCTGATACCAAAAGCAGACAAACATGTCATAAAGAAAGAAAACTACAGGCCAATATCACTGATGAACATAGATGTAAAATCCTCAACAAAAATACTAGCAAACAGAATCCAGCAGCACATTAAAATGATCATACACCATGATCAAGTGGGGTTTATCCAAGGAATGCAAGGATCCTTCAATATACGCAAATCAATCAATGAGATAAACCATATTAACAAATTGAAGTAGAAAAAATATATGCGCTCTCAACAGATGCAGAAAAAGCTTCTGACAAAATTCAACAGCCATTTATGATAAAAACCCTCCAGAAGGTAGGCATAGAGGGAATTTACCTAAACAAAATAAAGGCCATATATGACAAACCCAGGGCCAACATCATTCTCAATGGTGAAAATCTGAAACCATTTCCTCTAAGAAACAGGACAAGGTTGCCCACGCTCACCACTATTATTCAACACAGTTTTGGAAATATTAGCCACAACAATCAGAGAAGAATAAGAAATAAAGAGAATCCAAATCAGAAAAGAAGTAAATCTGTCACTGTTTGAAGATGACACGATATTATACATAGAGGATCCTAAGGATACTACCAGAAAACTACTAGAGCTAGTCCATGAATTTGGGAAAGTAGCAGGATACAAAATTAGTGCACAGAAATCTCTTGTATTCTTATACACTAATGATGAAAAATCCGAAAGAGAAATTAAGGAAACACTCCCATTTAACACTGCAACAAAAAGAATAAAATACCTAGGAATAAACCTACCTAAGGAGAAAAAAGACCTGTATGCATAAAAGTATAAGACACTGATGAAAGAAATTAAAGATGATACAAACAGATGGAGAGATATACAATGTTCTTGGACTGGAAGAATCAACATTGTGAAAATGACTATACTACCCAAAGCAATCTACAGAGTCAATGCAATCCCTATCAAACTACCAATGGCATTTTTCACAGAACTAGAACAAAAAATTTCACAACTTGTATGGAAACACAAAAGACCCTGAATAGCCAAAGCAATATTGAGGAAGAAAAAATGAGCTGCAGGAAAAAGGCTCCTGGACTTTAGACTAAACTGCAAAGCTACAGTAATCAAGACAGTATGGTACTGGCATAAATACAGAAATATAGATCATTGGAACAGGATAGAAAGCCCAGAGATAAACCCACACACATATGGTCACCTTATTTTTGATAAAGGAGGCAAGAATATACAATGGAGAAAAGACAGCCTCTTCAGTATATGGTGCTGGGAAAACTGGACAGCTACATGTAAAAGAATGAAATTAGAACACTCCCCAACACCATACACAAAAATAAACTCAAAATGGATTAAAGACCTACATGCAAGTGCGGACACTATAAAACCCTTAAGAGGAAAACATAGGCAGAACACTCTATGACATAGATCACAGCAGGATCCTTTTTGACCCACCTCCTAGAGAAATGCACTTAAAAACAAAAATAAACAAATGGGACCTAATGAAACTTAAAAGCTTTTGCACAGCAAAGGAAACCATAAACAAGACGAGCAAAAACCCTCATAATGTGACAAAATATTTGCAAACGAAGCAAATGACAAAGAATTAATCTCGAAAATTTACAAGCAGCTCATGCAGGTCAATATGAAAAAGATAAAACAAACAACCTAATCCAAAAATGGGCAGAAGACCTAAATAGACATTTCTCCAAGGAAGATATACATATTGCTAACAAACACATGAAAGAATACTCAACATCACTAATCATTAGAGAATTGCTAATCAAAACTATAATGCGGTATCACCTCACACCAGACCGAATGGCCATGATCAAAAAATCTACAAAAAATAAATGCTGGAGAGGTTGTGGAGAAAAGGGAACCCTCTTGCACTTTTGGTGGGAATGTAAATTGATAAGTCCACTATGGAGAACAGTAGGGAGCTTCCTTTAAAAACTAAAAATAGAACTACCATACGACCCAGAAATCCCACTACTGGGCATATACCCTGAGAAAACCATAGTTCAAAAAGAGTCATGTAACACAATGTTCATTGCTGTTCTATTTACAATAGCCAGGACATGGAAGCAACCTAAGTGTCCATCGACAGGTGAATGGATAAAGACGATGTGTACGTACATACAATGGAATATTACTCAGCCATAAAAAGAAACAAAATTGAAGACATTGGGTGGGAGACGGGTAAGCTGGGACGAAGTGAGAGAGTGGCATGGACTTATATAAACTACCAAATATAAAATAGATAGCTCGTGGGAAGTAGCCGTATAGCACAGGGAGATCAGCTTGGTGCTGTGTGACCACCTAGAGGGGTGGGATACGAAGGGTGGGGGGGAGATGCAAGAGGGAGGAGATATGGAGATATATGTATATGTATAGCTGATTCACCCTGTTGTAAAGCAGAAACTATCACACCATTTTAAAGCAATTTTACTCCAATAAAGATGTTAGAAAAAAAAAAAGTTTTGGGAATGGCAGACAGCAACATGTAAATCAATGAAATTAGAACACTTCCTCACACGATATACCAAAATAAATTCAAAGTGGTTTAAAGACCTAAATATGAGACATGAAATAGACAAAACTTTCTAAAACGTATATCGTAGCAATATTTTCTTAGATCAATCTCCCAAGGCAAAATAAATAGAAGCAAAAATAAACAAGTGGGACCTAATCAAACATGAAAGCTTTTGCACAGCAAAGGAAACCATCAACAAAATGAAAAGACAACTTATGGTATGGGAGAAAATATTTGCAAATGATGTGACTGATGAGGGCTTAATATCCAAGATATACAAATGGCTTATACAACTCAATATCAAAAAATCAAGCAACCCAATCACAAAAGGGGCAGAAGAACTAAATAGACATTTCTCCAAAGAAGACATACAGATGGCCAACAAGCACATGAAAAGATGCTCAACACTTCTAATTCTTAGGGAAGTGCATATCAAAACCACAAGGAGGTATCACCTCACACCCGTCACAATGGCTATCATCAAAAAGTCTGCAAACGATAAATATTGGACAGGTTGTGGAGAAAAGGGAACCCCTGTGCACTTTCAGTGAGAATGTAAATTGGTGCAGCCACTATGGAAAACAGTATGGAGATTCCTTAAAAAACTAAAACTAGAGCTACCATATGATCCAGCAATCCCAATCCTGGGCATTTATCCAAAAAAGATAAAAACTTTAATTTAAAAAGCTATATGCACCCCAGTGTTCATAGTTGCACTATTTACAATAGCCAAGACATGTAAACAACCCAAGTGCCCATCAACAGATGATTGCTTTAAGAAGATGTGGTATATATATACAATGGAATATTATTCAGCCATAAAAAGAATGAAAGATTGTCATTTGCAGCAACGTGGATGTACCTAGAGAATATCGTACTAAGTGAGGGATGTCAGATAGAGAAAGACAAATATTATATATTACTTATATGTAGAATCTAAAAATAATGCAAATGAATGTATATACAAAACAGAATCACAGACATAGAAAACAAACTTGTGGTTACCATAGGGGAAAATGAGGGGGAAGGGATAATTTAGGAGTATGGGATTAACAGATAACAACTACTTTATATAAAATAGATAAGCAACAAAGATTCACCATATAGCACAGGGAACTACGTTCAGTATCTTGTAATAACCTACAATAAAAATAATCTGAAAAATATATGTATACCTGAATCACTTTGCTGTACACCTTGAAACTAATGCAATATTGTAAATCTGAAAACTGAGAATTTTTTTAATTCCAAAATTCCAATTTTCGCTTGAAAACTTACATTTTGGCATTGCTAATGAATACCATCAGTTGTCTTCTTTGAAGTGAAAGCTTCAAGTCATTCATTTTTGAAAAAAATATATGTCAAATAACCAAATCAGAATAACCATAGTTTGTTACTAGTTCTTTCAAGTAAAAATGGTATTCCATGAAAAAAGCAGCTAGGAAAGTTTGACAATGCAAACAATCTTCTAAGTGCTTTATGTGGAGACAACCACCATACTTGGTGTGAGGAAGAAGTGCTTTCTGCCTACTTTCCATTCTGTTGTACAATTAAAGAAATATATATTCAAGGGTCTAGATCAAATAAAATTAATAGTTTTTACTGCTTAATCAAAGACATTAAGTGAAACTGGCTTCTTTTCCCCCTCTGAGTGCATTGTGGTGAAGAATACAAATTACTACTACTATAGTTTAGTACCAGTGCTTTGATTCATGCTAAGGCAAAGTAGTTTTAGTTGTCGTTTTTGTACCATTGTGAAAATGTCAACATAGTGCATAATGAAAATAATGTTTTAGTATTATGAAAACAGTTTGACTTCATGGATCTCCAGTAAGATCTTGGGGCCTCTTAGGGGTCCTTGGACTACACTTTGAGAGCTACTCAAAAGGACAATCTAAAAGCATGAGTTTCCCATTGATTTTTATTTGCACCCAAAGCTTAATTTAGGTTACTGTATGCTTTACATAATGAAATTTTAAATATTTTTATTGAACAGGAAGATTTTTGTTGTTGTTCCTATGGGAAAAGGGTAACTACAATCTAATAGCTATTTTCTCTTCCCCAGTTCATCTATATGCCAGCGCTATATAACTCTCTACTGCCACTTGGATGAGCAAACTCACATTACAAGGGACGGAAAAATGAACAGAAAATATTTAGTAAATATAAAATCATAGTTCACTGTGTACAGTGATAATTCAAAATGAAATAAACAAACAGAAAGAAAAACTGTATAAAACTCATAAATGATAACTTTACATAACTTTTATTTTTAAGATAGAAAATAAAGCTGCATAAGAACCCCTTTGCTTTAACATTATTCCAAATGTTCACTATACTAATAAAACTTCTAGCAAATTAATACAAATCCCTTACATAGAACACCATGATTTCTTTGATGATAAGGATGTTTTATGTCTGGCAGAAATAAAAAATAGAATATGACTTTAATCAAGAAAGACCCAATAGGTTTTATATCATCATTTCTTGCTATTTCCAAAACATACTTTTAAGCTTTTCTATCTCCAGTAATTTGTTCCTCAATGCTTCCCTTAAACTATGCCTATAAAAGCCCTTCTCTACCCTCTACTCTCCATAAACCTGCCTAACAGCCATTCTTTAGGCCCATTTCAAAACCCATTTTGTCCTTGAAGCCTTTCATGATCTCTCTTGCCTTTGGCATTTGCTTGTATCTTTCTTATGGCTTTTAGCATATTCTCCTTTCTACTAATTTTTAATATATTTACTTTAGTTCTGTTCCTAATATGCTTCTTGAAGGAGCAGACTAGGCTTTCCCATATTTGTATGCTCTTCAAGGCCTAGCATAATGCTTTTCTCAATAAGAATAGGTTGATTTAAACCTATAAGCATTTACTGAAGTCATATAATGCATAAGGTACAAGGCAAGGTTATGTATATATGAAGTAGATGACCATTCTTGACTTCTGAGATCTTATAATCTACCGGGGGAAAATAAAGCATGAAAACAGCAAGATATATGATGGTAAATTAAAAGTATAATGATTCATACAATAAGGTCAGAGGAAGATTTGGGGCAAGAGCTTATTAATTATTTATGGCTGATTAGAGTCAGTGAGATAAAATCCCATAACTTTTCTTCAATTATTAAAGCTGTGGAAAAAATGAATAGTTCCTCTAAAGTGTTGTTATTACATGGTCCTCAACGAGGAGTAATTTTGCCCCCTAGAGTATATCTGGCAATGTCTGGAGATATATTTTGTTGTCACAATAGTGGACAGGGGATTGTTACTGGCACATAGTGGGTAGAGGCTATGTTCTAAACATCCTACAAAGAACAGGGCAGCTTCCCACAATAAAGAATTATGCAGCCTAAATTTTAGTAGTGTCAAGGTTGAGAACCCTGTGCTATTAGGAAGTACACAGACATTTACTTAAATTCAATGAGAAGTACTGCTAGTAAAGGATACTAAGGTCTCTGAAACATAAGACTCCATGTAAAACTGTCAGAAATTCCTGGTTTAAGAAAGGAAAATAATAGCATATTAGTAGGTAATTAACAGTGTATTAAACATATTTCACATTGTTATCTTGCTGATTTTTGTGGCAGATTCAATTTTGAAACTCTAAGTAGTAATCAGACAGTTTAATTTTTACTCAAAATGCATTTAATTGATTTTTTAAAGCACATTGACTTCATTTTAGTAAAAATGAGACATGTTCACTTAAAAATATTTAAGCAACAGTAAAAATTGCAAATAGGATAGAAACAAATTATCTTGAATCCTACCAGTGCTAAAATTTGAGAAAACACAATCTGAAGCACTTTGTTCTCTCTGTGCATATATCATATGGAAAGTTAGAAACAAATGATTTTACTACAAAAGGATATTATAATATTATTTATAATAAAATATTAAATCAATTTTAATTTAGTAGACAGCAATGTAGACTAGCTTTTAAGATTCTTCTAAAGTAAAACAACTCTACTACATTGGCATTAAAATATTTTTGTATTTTTAACTACTTATTTTAACTTTATTGGAATTTATTGATTCCATGCTATGAAAGATAATGAAATTAGCATACTGACATTTTATCTCACTCATGATTGTTATTAGCTATGCCATCACTTTTATATCACTAAGGCTTAAAGCATTTACACTTTATAACAAAAACTGTCTTAATTTCTCTATCTTCTTTTCCTTTTAATTTCCTAATAACTGTCTAAATGTGCTCTATTATAGCTATGTTTGCTCTAGTTCCTGTGATTTTTACATTCTTTCCACAACTTTTACATATTGCTAGATCTTATTATTCTAACAAAAACATTGTAGGGGTTATTTTGCCTTCCACTTGGTATGCAGAAAATTGGAAAGAGAATCATTCCCACTGTTACAATAAGATAAACTGGATAATATACACAATTATAAATTTCCATGAACCTATCAGAGAGTCAAGGTCACAGGGCAACAAGCAGGCCTGAAATCTAAGGAAAGACAGGTGCTTCCAAGAATGGAACATGAGCACTGGCTAATTTGCAGAAGTACATGGGAGGGTAATAGGCTGCCATACAAGCAGGAAAAAGTTCAGATATATTTTTTTAACAAATTGCTGAAGGCTGTATGTGAGCTAGCACGAAAATATAGAACCCTTGAAATCTATAGACTATGGAGAGCTCTAACCCAACTTGCAGGCTTTTCTCCACAAACCTCTATGGCTTCCCATAAAAAACAACAGCAATAAACAAGAACAAAACAAAACATTGAGGGCAGGGCAGGAGACCAGAGAAAGCCTACCTCATGGTATAGACCTGGGGGAAAGGAGTGGTTACCAATGTGGGAAAAACATGAATCTCTGCCCAGAACACTCTACCTTCTGGAACAAAAGCCTAAGTTGCTAGGGGAAGGACAGCAAACCTTGTCATCCCTAGGGCACAGTTGAAGACCCACTGTGGCTAGAGGAAAGTAATAGAAAACAAAACAAAACAAAAACAACCTCTACCACTGGGAAAAGGGCTAGATCACTGAGAAAGCCCTCTTCAGGAGAACCAGGGGCACAGGGCCTATGGAGGACAGAACCTAAAACAAGACAATAGAGAATATCCTCACCTGCCCCCATCAGCAGAGTCATGTTTCAAGTAAAAATGTGGAGAAATACCTTCTCTGAAGCACAGGACCACAAAGAAAGGCTAAAGCTGAAGGTGTGATATGAACACTGGAAAAATCCCCCAGCAATGTAGTACTCACCTAAGCACAAGGGATCTAGAGGAATTTGAAGCAGGTGGTACACTGAGAATAATCACAGCAAGACCAAATTTCACACCCACTTCAATTCCTGATTAGATTATTTCAAATTCCCAACACTAAAGGCCTAACCAAAGAGACATGCTCATTTCCAGGCATAAATATGATTTACACTAGTCTCTTCTGTCCTATACATTCTGTTCAATTATAAAGCAAATAATTATGAGTTAAAAAAAAGGAAAGAGAAAACAATAGAACAGAAAGAGATTCAAATATAAATAATATATATTTATGAAAAGAATCAGTGAACTTGGAGACAGATGAATAGAAATTATCTAAACTAAAACACAGTGGGGTGGAGGGAAGGGAGGACAAAAAGAGGGGAAGAAGGATGAGGAGAGGGAGAAAGAATATGATAGAAAATGGTGCATTCAAAAGCTGTGGGACAGACATTCAGTTGAATGGTTGGCTGCAGAGACAGTTGAGGGCTTCCCAGCATAGGTAGAGTAGGCAGGGCTCAGCAAGCAGCCTCGCCTGGAATTCCAATCAGAACTTGGACCAGAGCTTCTCCTGGGGATGCTGAAGCAACACTTTCTTTGGACTGTGAATTTCTTCAAAAGTGGAACCAAGAAGAGGACTAATAAATACGCTGAATTCCAAAAAGAAGGCATGGCCATTTAAGATGATGGAATAGGAGGATGCGGAATTCATCTCTCCTCACAAGTACATTAAGAATACATCTACAAATGGAACAGTTCTCACAGACCACCTGCTGAACATTAGCAGAAGACTTCGGACACATAAAAGGACAAGAAAAATCCCCACACAACTGGGTAAGATGAAAGAAAGAAAAAAGAAAAGAGGAATCAAAAAAGGGACCAGTAACTCTGGCAGGAAGCTGAAGGTGAGGAGAGGTTCCCGCACTCAAAAACCCCCCCACATGGTGGAGAAAGTAGCTGGGACAGAGAGACCTTCAGGGGATCAAAGGGGAATGCAGCGGACAGTCTGTGGAAGGCAGGTCAAGGTAAGAACTGCACTCATGGTCTGTGTCGCAGCCCTGCACACCCCAGCTGGAGTCATGTGTCTCCTGTTGCAGAGGGGGGATGGGTGTTGGAAAGTGGGGTTTAGAGCATGGACCCAGGGCGGGGACAGCTGTTGGCTGTGAAAAGACAGCCCAAAGGGACAGGAGTAAGGTGCTTTATGACTGGGAAAGTTGGCGGAGGAAGCCCGGGACACCATAGAAACAAGGCGTCATTGTTGAGTGGTGTGCAAGGGGTGGAGCCATCACTGCAACCCCCTTCACCACCCGCTGGCTTCAGCCTCCGTGGGTACTGGGAGGGACACCCATCTGAGCAGGCTCACCCACCCCTCAAGCCAAGGCCGCCTCTGCCTGTGTAGGCTCCAAGGTCCTGAGTGCTGCCCATCACAAAGCTTCCTCCAGAATCAGCCCTGGGTGCCCCTGCTTGAGATGTGAATCTGCCAATGTTGGCAGGGGCTGAGTGCTAAAGTGTGGGGTTAAGAGAGTGGAAGCAACCGAAATGTCCATTGACAGATGAATGGATAAAGAAGATGTGGCACATATATACAATGGAATATTACTCAGCTGTGAAAATAAATGAAATTGAGTTATTTATAGTGAGATGGATGGACCTAGAGTCTGTCAAACAGAGTGAAGTACGTTAGAAAGAGAAAAACAAATACTGTATGCTAACACATATATATGGAATCTAATAACAAATGGTTCTGATGAACCTAGTGGCAAGACAGGAATAAAGATGCAGATGTAGAGAATGGACTTGAGGACATGGGGGTGGTGGGGAAGGGGAAGCTGGGATGAAATGAGAGAGTAGCATTGACATATACACTATCAAATGTAAAATAGATAGCTAGTGGGAAGCAGCTGCAGAGCATAGGGAGATCAGCTCAGTGGTTTGTGTCCACCTAGATGGGTGGGATAGGGAGGGTGGGAGGGAGGCTCAAGAGGGAGGGGATATGGGGATATATGTATACATACAGCTGATTCACTTTGTTATACAGCAGAAACTAACACAACATTGTAAAGCAATTATACTCCAATAAAGATGTAAAAAAAAGAGAGAGAGAGCGGATCTGGGGAGAGGACCACTGTTGGCTGCACAGATACAACAGAGGGAACAGGAGTGAGGGGCTCCATGGCCTGGAATGCCCTAGAGGATACATGGTCTGCCTAGGAAACGAGGTGTCATTGTTGAGTGGCGCGTAAGAGGTGGGGCCACTACAGCCCCCACACACCAGTCCATGCCTCCGCGAGCACTGGGAGGGACTCCCACCAGAGTGAGCATGCCCCAGTCTGCTGCAACTGTCTGCTGGTCACTGCTGCTGCAGGCACTTTGTGCACACCCCAGTTGTGGCCAACGTACCCCTCCCTGGCCTGAGTAAGTGTGCCCCAATCAGCCACTGCTTTCACTCACTATCGCCTGGGCAGGGAACAGATACCTAAGGGTGGCAAACATGCAGACTTGGGGCCAAAACCAAAGCTGAGCCCCAGGGGTGGTGCGACTAAGGAAGAGGAACTGGACTATCTCTGTGCAGCTGCATAGCCACAGATTAAATCAACATGATCAGCTTGGTAAATCCTACATCTCTGAAATACCTGAATAGACAACAAGTGTTCCTAAAACTGAGACCAGTCTAGCATTAAAAGCAGTGGACTTTGGGGGCAAGTACACGTGAGAGTTGGGCCAGGTCAGATTATGAGCTGGCCCCACAGTGCCCACAGCAGGTCCAAAGACCTACCTAGAGGTATTATAGGGCTCCCTGGGGAGGTAGAGAATGGCTGTGGCTCACTGTGGGAGCAAGGATGCTGACAGAGGAGGCCCCAGGAAAACATTCTTATTACTATTATTCCTTTGTTGCTTGTTTCATTTTGTTCAGTTGATGTTTTTATTATTATTTTTTTAATATTATTTTTTAATATATTTTTTCTATTTTTATTTACTTTTTGTTCTGTGTTTTTTCTTGTCTTTGTTCTTTTTTTGATTGTTTCTATGTGTTTTATTTATTATTTTTAAAAATAAATTTATTTATTTATTTTTAAAATTTTTGGCTGTCTAGAGTCTTTGTTGCTGCATGTGAGCTTTTTTCTCTAGTTGTGGTGAGTGAGGGCTACTCTTCATTGCAGTGCATGGGTTTTTCATTGGGTAGCTTCTCTTGTTGCAGAGCACAGGCTCTAGGTGCACGGGCTTCAGTAGTTGTGGCACTCAGGCTCAGTAGTTGTGGCTCATGGGTTCTAGAGTGCAGGCTTAGTAGTTGTGACGCATGGGCTTAGTTTCCCCGTGGCATGTGGGATCTTCCAGGAGCAGGGCTTCAACCCGTGTCTCCTGCATTGGCAGGCAGATTCTTAACCACTGCGCCACTAGGGAAGCCCTGTTTTATGGGGTTTTTTGCCTTTATAGTCCGTTTCTTTGTTTCTGTTTGTTTGGTTTTCTTTTTATCACTTATCTTGGGTTTGGTTTGTCTGTTTTCTTTCTTCCTTTTTATTGTGTTGTTGCTGCTGTTTGGTTTTGATTTTGCTATTTGTCTTGGGGTTTTGTTGTTTCATTTCTTTTCCTTTGTTTTCCTTTCTTCTATGGATGCACCATGCAGCTTGCAGGTTCTTGGTTCCCCAGCCAGGGGTCAACCCTGGGCCTCCATGGTGGAAATGCTGAATCCAGGATGCTGTACCACCAGAGAATTCCCAGGCCCAGGGAATATTAATTGGCATGTGCTCTCCTGGAGTATCCATCTCAACACCAAGACCTGGCTCCACCCAACTGCCTGCAGGCACCAGTGCTGGACACCTCATGCCAAACTACCAGCAAGACAGGAATACAGCCCCACCCATAAGCAGACAGGCTGCCTAAAGTCATACTAAGCTCACAGAGAGCCCAAAACACACCACATGACGAGATCCTGCCCATCAGAGGGAAAAGACTAAGCTCCACCCACAGGAGTGCAGGAACCAGTCCCTCCTCCCAGGAAGCCTACAAAAGACCCTGGACCAACCTCATCCACCAGGGACCAGAAAACAGAAGCAAGAGGAACTATGACCCTGAAGCCTGCAGAAAGGAGACCACAAATGCAGAAAGTTAGACAAAATGAGACAACAGAGAAATACATTGTAGATGAAGGGGCAAGGTTAAAAACCCACAAGACCAAATAAATGAAGAATAAATAGGTAATCTACCTGAAAAAGAATTCACAGTAATGATAGTAAAGATGATTCAAGATCTCACGAACAGAATAGAGGCATGGATCAAAAAGATATAAGAAATGTTTACAAAGGACCTAGAAGAATTAAGAACAAGCAATCAGTGATGAACAGCACATTAAATGAAATGAAAAATATACTAGAAGGAATCCATAGCAGAATAACTGAGGGATAAAAACAGATAAGTGAGCTGGAAGATAGAAGGGTGGAAATAACTGCCATGGAGAAGAATAAGGAAAATAATGAGACAAAATGAGGACAGTCTCAGAGACCTCTGGGACAACATTAAATGCACCAACATTTGAATAACAGGGATCACAGAAGAAGAAGAGAAAGCGTCTGAGAAAATATTTGAAGAGATTATAGTTGAAAACTTCCCTAACAGGGGAAAGGAAATAGTCACCCAAGTCCAGGAAGCACAGGGAGTCCCATACAGATTAAACCCAAGGAGAAACATGCTGAGACATATATTAACCAAACTAACAAAAGTTAAATTCAAAGAAAAAATATTAAAAGCAGCAAGGGAAAAGCCAAAAATAATATACAAAGGAATCCCCATAAGGATATCAGCTGATTT
The DNA here is from genome assembly GCF_005190385.1 of Monodon monoceros. Classification (NCBI taxonomy): domain Eukaryota; kingdom Metazoa; phylum Chordata; class Mammalia; order Artiodactyla; family Monodontidae; genus Monodon; species Monodon monoceros. The sequence continues at coordinate 66,661,185 of NW_021703779.1, read as the reverse complement.
TTCAACAGAAACTCTGCAGGTCAGAAGGGAATAGCAGGATATATTTAAAGTGATGAAAGGGAAAAACCTACAGCCAAAATTACTCTACCCAGCAAGGCACTCATTTGGATTTGATGGAAAAATCAAAAGCTATACAGACAAGCCAAAGCTTAGAGAATTCGGCACCACCAACCCAGGTTTACAACAAATGCTCAAAGAACTTCTCTAGGCGGGAAACACAAGAAAACAATTAAGAAAATGGCAAAAGAAACATATGTATCCATAATTCCCTTAAATGTAAATGGATTAATTTCACCAACCAAAAGACACAGACTGGCTGAATGGATACAAAAACAAGACCCATATACATGCTGTCTACAAGAGACGTGATTCAGATCTAGGTACACATACAGACTGAAAGTGAGAGGCTGGAAAAAGATATACCATGCAAATGGAAATCAAAAGAAATCTGGAGTAGCAATACTCATATCAGAAAAACTAGACTTTAAAATAAAGACTGATACAAGAGACAAGGAAGGACAATACACAATGATCAAGGGATCATTCCAAGAAGAAGATATAAAAATTGTAAATATTTGGGCTTCACTGGTGGCACAGTGGTTGAGTCTGCCTGACAATGCAGGGGACACGGGTTCGTGCCCCGGTCCAGGAAGATCCCACATGCCGCGGAGCGGCTAGGCCTGTGAGCCATGGCCACTGAGCCTGTGCGTCCGGACCCTGTGCTCTGCAATGGGAGAGGCCACAACAGTGAGAGGTCTGCGTACTGCAAAAAAAAAAAAAAAAATTGTAAATATTTATGCACCCAACATAGCAGCACCTTAATTCACAAGGCAAATGCTAACAGCCATAAAAGGGAAATCGACAGTAACACAGTTAGAGTAGGAGAATTTAACACTCTGCTTACACCAATGGATAGATCATCAAGATAGAAAATTAATAAGGAAACACAAGCCTTAAATGACTCAATAGACCAGATAGACTTAATTGATATTTATTGGACATTCCGTCTGAAACAGCAGAATACACTTTCTTTTGAGGTGCATACGGAACGTTCTCCAGGATAGATCACATTTTGGGTTACAAATCAATCCTCTGTAAATTAAAGAAAATTGAAATAGTATCAAGCATTTTTTCCAACCACAATGTTATGGGATTAGAAATCAATTACAGGGAAAACAAACTGTAAAAAACACAAACACAAGGAGGCTAAACAATATGCTACTAAATAACCAAGAGATCACTTTAGAAATCAAAGAGGAAATCAAAAAATATCTATAAACAAATGACAATGAAAAAACAACGACCCAAAACCTATGGGATGCAGCAAAAGCAGTTCTAAGAGGGGAGTTTATAGCAATACAATCTTACCTCACAACACAAGAAAATCTCAAATAAACAACCTAACCTTACATGTAAAGCAACTAGAGAAAGAAGAACAAACAAAATCCAAAGTTAGTAGAAGGAAAGAAACATAAAGACCAGAGCAGAAGCAAATGAAATAGAAGTGAAGAAAACAATAGCAAAGATCAATGAAACTAAAAGCTGGTTCTTTGAAGAGATAAACAAAATTCATAAACCTTTAGCCAGACTCATCAAGAAAAAAAAGGAAGATAACTCAAATCAGTAAAATTAGAAATAAAAAAGAAGTAACAACTGACACCACAGAAATACAAAGGATCATAAGAGACTACTACGAGCAACTATATACCAATAAAATGGACAACCTGGAATAAATGGAAAAATTCTAAGAACAGGACAACCTTCCAAGACTGAAAAAGGAAGAAATAGAAAATGTGAACAGACCAATCACAAGTAATGAAATTGAAAATGTGATTAAAAATCTTCCAACAAACAAAAGTCCAGGACCAAATGGCTTCACAGGTGAATTCTATCAAACATTTAGAGAAGAGCTAACACCCTTCCTTCTCAAACTCTTCCAAAAAATTGAAGAGGGAGGAACACTCCCATGCTCACTCTACAAGGCCACCATCACCCTGATACCAAAACCAGACAAAGTTATCACAAAAACAGAAAATTACTGGCCAACATTACTGATGAACATAAACACAAAAATCCTCAACAAAATACTAGCAAACAGAATCCAACAGCACATTTAAAGGATCATACACTATGATAAAGTGGGATTTATCCCAGAGATGCAAGGATTCTTCAACATATGCAAATCAAACAATGTGATACACAATAGTAATGAACTGAAGAATCAAAACCATATGATCATCTCAATATATGCAGAAAATGCTTTAGACAAAATTCAACTGCCATTTACGATAAAAACTCTCCAGAAAGTGGGCACAGAGGGAACCTACCTCAAAATAATAAAGGCCATATATGATAAACCCACAGGAAACATTATTATTCTTTTTTTTTTTTTTTTTTTTTTGCGGTATGTGGGCCTCTCACTGTTGTGGCCTCTCCTGTTGCGGAGCACAGGCTCTGGATGCGCAGGCTCAATGGCCATGGCTCATGGGTCTAGCCGCTCCGCGGCATGTAGGATCTTCCCGGACCGGGGCATGAACCCGTGTCCCCTGCATTGGCAGGTGGACTCTCAACCACTGCGCCACCAGGGAAGCCCGGAAACATTATTCTTAATGGTGAAAAACTGAAAGTATCTCCTCTAAGATCAGGGACAAGACAAGGGTGTCCGCTCTCACCACTATTCATTATTATTCAACCTAGTTTAGGAAGTCCTAGCCACAGTTATCAAAGAAGAAAAAGTAATATAAGGAATCCAAATTGGAAAAGATGAAGTAAAACTGTCACTTTTGCAGATGACATGATATTATACATAGAAAATCCTAACGATGCCACCAGAAAACTACTAGAGCTAATCAATGAATTTGGTAAAGTTGCAGGATATAAAATTAATATACTGAAATTTCCTGCATTCCTATACACTAACAATGAAAGATCAGAAAGAGAAATTGAGGAAACAATCCCATTTACTACTGCAACAAAAAGAATAAAATACCTAGGAATAAACCTAATTAAGGGGGCAAAAGACCTGTACAGGGAAAACTATAAGATACTGATGAAAGAAATCAAAGATGACACAGACAGAGGGACAGATATACCATGTTCTTGGACTGGAAGAATCAACACTGTGAAAATGACTTTACTACCCAAAGCGATCTACAGATTCAATACAATCCCTATTAAATAACCAATGGCATTTTTCACAGAATTAGAACAAAGGTTTTACAATTTGTACAGAAACACAAAAGACCCTGAATAGCCAAAGCACGCTTAAGAAAGAAAAGTGGAGCTAGAGGTATCAGGCTCCCTGACTTCAGACTATACTACAAAGCTACAGTCATCAAGACACTATGGTACCAGCACAAAAACAGACATATAGGTCAATGGATCAGGATTGAAAGCCCAAAGATAAACCTATGGTCAACTAACCTATGACAAAGGAGGCCAGAATATACAATGGAGGAAAGACAGACTCTTCAATAAGTGGTGCTGGGGAAAATGGACAGCTGCATGCAAATGAATGAAATTAGAACACTCCCTAACACCATATACAAAAATAAACTCAAAGTGATTTAAAGATATAAATGTAAGTCCAGATACTATAACACATAGACAGATAACTCTTTGACATAAACTGCAGCAAGATCTTTTTTGACCCACCTCCAAGAGTAATGAAAATAAAAACAAAAATAAACAAATGGGACCTAATTAAACTCAAAACTGTTTGCACAGGAAAGGAAACCTAAACAAGATGAAAAGACACCCCTCTGAATTAGCGAAAATATTTGCAAATGAAGCAACTGACAAAGAATTAATCTCCAAAATCTATAAACAGCTCATGCAGCTCAATGTCAACAAAACAAACAATCCAATCAAAAACTGGGTGCAAGATCTAAATAGACATTTCTCCAAAGAAGACATACACATGGCCAACAAACACATGGAAAGATGCTCAACATCACTAATTATTAGAGAAATGCAAATCAAAACTACAATAAGGTATCACCTCACACCAATCAGAATGGACATCATCAAAAAAATCTACAAACAGTAAATGCTGGAGAGGGTGTGGAGAAAGGGAATCCTCTTACACTGTCAGTGGGAATGTAAATTGATAAAGCCACTATGGAGAACAGTATGCAGGTTCCTTAAAAAACTAAAAATAGTAATACCATATGACCCAGCAATCCCACTACTGGGCATATACCTTGAGAAAACCATAATTCAAAGAGTCATGTACCACAATGTTCATTGCAGCACTATTTACAATGGCCAGGACATGAAAGCAACCTAACTGTCCATCGACAGATGAATGGATAAAGAAGATATGGCACATATATACAATGGAATATTAGCCATAAAAATAAATGAAGCTGAGTTATTTGTAGTGCGGTGGATGGACCTAGAGTCTGTCATACAGAGTGAAGTAAGTCAGAAAGAGAAAAACAAATATCGCATGCTAACATATATATATGGAATCTAAAAAAAAAAATTCTGAAGAACCTATGGGCAGGACAGGAATAAATATGCAGATGTAGAGAATGGACCTGAGGACACGGGGAGGGCGAAGGCTAAGCTGGGACGAAGTGAAAGAATGGCATTGACATATATACACTACCAAATGTAAAATAGATAGCTATTGGGAAGCAGCTGCATAGCACAGGGAGATCAGCTCGGTGCTTTGTGAACACCTAGAGGGGTGGGATAGGATTTTTTTTAAAGCTACTTTTACTCCTTGAGAAACTGTATCAGTTTCACGGCTTTAAATACCATCTATATGATGACTGCTCCTCAATATAAATCTCCAGGCTCAACCTCTACCCTGAACTGCAGACTTGTATATCTAACTGCCTCCTTGGCATAATTACTTTGATGTTGAATATGCTTCTCATATTTAACAATTTCAAAGTTGAGTTTATGATAGAGTTCAAGACCTCAAAACATATCCTCATGCAAGTTGCCTACATCTCAGCTGTGCTATTATGGGCTCATCTCTTTCACTCACACCTACATTTATCAACAAGTGCTGTGAGCTGTACCTTCAAAATAAAACCAGATGTCAAACCACTTCTGCATTCCCACACTTTGGTCCAAGCTATCATTATCTTTTTTTTTTTTTTTTTGCGGTACATGGGCCTCTCACCGCTGCGGCCCCTCCCGCCGCGGAGCACAGGCTCCGGACGCGCAGGCCCAGCGGCCATGGCTCAGGGGCCCAGACGCTCCCCGGCATGTGGGATCCTCCCAGACCGGGGCACGACCCCGCATCCCCCGCATCGGCAGGAGGACTCCCAACCACTGCGCCACCAGGGAAGCCCAAACTATCATTATCTTTTACCTGGATTATCAAAATAGCCTCCTAACTTATCTCCCTCCTTCTACCCTTAATATTCTTGCAAATTTTTAAAAATACAGAAACCAGAGTAATCCTTAAAAAATGGAAGTCTGTTTATGCACTTCTCTGCTCAAAACCCTCTAGTGGTTTCCTGCTTCACGCCATAAAAAGCAGAGTATTGACTATGACCTACAAGGACCTATATGATCTGGCCCCCCATTACTTCTCTGATCTCATCAACTACTCTTCCTTTTTATATACACTCTAGTTACACTGGCTTTCTTGCTCTTTTGTGAACATGCCTGGCACACTAACACCTCAGAATGTTCTCTGGTCTGGAATGTGCTTTAACCATATATCCACATGGTTGCTCCCCTACTTCCTTCAGGTTTTAACTTGAAAGTCACCTTCTCAGTAAGACCTTCCCTAGCTATCCTTTGTAAATTTTAATTGTCCTAACTCCACATACCTCTCATCCTTTTTCCCTTTCCCTTCCATTTCCTTCTTAGCATGTATTACTTTCTAATATTCTATATTTTTCATTCACCTAATTTATTACCTACCACCATACTGTTAAAATAAGGGCAAACTTTTTGTTCACTGCTATATCCCAAGCAAATAAAATACTGACCTGAACATAGTAGAGGCTCAAGAAATATATGCTGATTGAAAGCATAAATTTACTATAGTCCAGACACTGTAAATTTGAGAATGTATAAGGACCAGTCCCTGCCCTCAAGTACCTCATGGTCCAGTGGAGGATTCATACCCTCAAAGCATGTGTTCCAGTTATTTGTATTTAATATGAATTATAAACATCTTTTGATTGGAAAAGAGTGAAATATACCCAGTACTCCTTAATGGCAGGAGTCTTAGCTTATTCATCTTTGATAGTAAAGCATATAATAATAGTAATTATAGTAAATATAATAAAAACATATAATAGATTTTGTTAAAGAGGTAAATTAGGGGATGGAAAAAATGGAAGTGTGACTATAACAGAGAACAATTTGGATTATATTAAATAGCCATCTTCACTGGATCCTGTAAAGTGTTTTCCAGAAAATTTCTGGAAATGGCATTTTTCCTAATATTAGCTTAAGTTAAATGCTGAAAATGGGGCTGGATATTCTATACTTCACTGAAGTTTAGGGGGAAATGTGTTTGGAACTTAAAGTAACATTCCAACATTCAAAAATACCATGCTGGTAAGTTAATAAAAAATCTGACCATTGTAATCCCTTTATATTTACCTCTGCATACAGGTACACAATGAATCATACATTTACAACATCTAAAACATTTACCTTCAGATTCAGAGCTATCATGTTTTTACTATTTTGATTTCTAGTTTCATAGTTCCTGGTGGATTATCCTCTTTTACTGTACTGTACATTGACATTTGCATATACAAATTTCTTAGGTTAGGAATTGTAGGAGGAGAAGACTCCAATTCCCTTTTCCCATGCTAAGCCTGGTTTGGGTCACCCTCTTACTCAGAATGTTCAGAGTGTAGGCCCCAGATTGTGCTAGGTACTAATGGGTGAATGGTCAATAAATTTGAAAAAGATCAGTTTTGCAAATGACCACATATTGCTTAACTCTAAAGGACACCATTCTCATAGATTAGGATGTGAATTGCGCCCTCTAATGTTAATGCAATGCAGAATCCCTGAATGTGGGATCTCTATCTCCAGTTTCCTGCCTCAAATCTAGATTAGGTCACCTTCCCTAAGAGAGGATGAGCAGATTTTTTCTCTCTTCTTTTCTATTTCCCCTATACTACCTCAGTTTAGTTAAAACGTGATCTGCTTCACACACTCTATCATCTATTTTATTTTTCTATTTTTTTTGCTTCTGCCCAGACCTAGAAATGGGGTGCTGGTTCAAATATTTCCATTTGAGATCACTAATCCAAATATTTTAATTCCAAGGGTAAAGAGGAGTCACTATCCCCACTGGTCCTAAAATCTTAATCCTAAACCACATGCTGTAGCACAGAATGCAGCATAGCCCTACAGTAGGGTATCAGGTGCTAGACCAGCTAATAATAAAGAGAAACTTTGATTCTCATTCTGCTTTGTTGTTGGTTGCAGAGAAACTCTATGAGGAGAAGGGGAGGGCTTCCCTGGTGGCGCAGTGGTTGAGAGTCCGCCTGCCGATGCAGGGGACACGGGTTTGTGCCCCAGTCCGGGAAGATCCCACATGCTGTGGAGTGGCTAGGCCCGTGAGCCATGGCCGCCGAGCCTGCGCGTCCGGAGCCTGTGCTCTGCAACGGGAGAGGCCACAACAGTGAGAGGCCTGCGTACCGCAAAAAAAAAAAAAAAAAGAGAAGGGGCAATTGGCAAAGCAGGATCTAGACATTTCTGGGTTTCTGTCTATTATACCATCCAGCAGAAATTGAAACCTTTACTTCTAGCAGAAACTATCATTTAGCTTCTCTACAATACAGGATTCATTGTTAATAATCTAAAAAGATTAGAATTCTAAAAATAATGAAATTCCAGTATTTTTGGATTATTTCTGCACAGTATTGCAATTAAAATGTAAACAAATTTCCTCATGTTTTTCATCAAAGCACATACACATACACACACACACACACACACACACACACACACACACAAAACAACCACAAGAACAAAACACTTCTTGAAGCAGTAAGAATAATGACTGCCACTTGAATGCTTCCTCATACCAAACTTTGTACATGATGGATACTTTTAGTCTCTGACTATCCTCCGTTAAAAAAAAGAAATTAATAAAGAGAATTTTTGATTTGATAAAATAATAGCCAAGACATGGAAAGAACCCAAGTGCCCATCAACAGGAGATTGGCTTAAGAAGTTGTGAGATATATATATATATATATATATATATATATATATATATATATATAAGGTAATATTACTGAGCCATAAAAAAGAATGAAATAATGCCATTTGCAGCAACATGGATGGACCTAGAGATTATCATACTAAGTGAAGTCAGACAGAGAAAGCCAAATATCATATGATATCATTTATATGTGGAATCTAGAAAAATGATACAAATGAACTTATTTACAAAACAGAAACAGACTCACAGACTTCAAAAACAAACTTATGGTTACCAAAGGGGAAAGGTGGGAGGGAGGGATAAATTAGGAGTTTGTGATGAACATATACACATTACTATATATAAAATAGATAATCAATGAGGACCTACTGTATAGCACAGGGCCTACCTCACTTGTTCCACTTGTCCCAAGTACAATCCAGGGAAGCCTGTTCATACTACTCCTGGATATTTAAAACTGCCTAATGGACCATTCAGGCTCTGGCAAATGGATTTCATACAACTTCCTCCATATAATGGATATAAATATGTTTTAGATATGGTCTGTATGTTTTTACACTAGTCTGAAGCCTTTCCTTGCAGACAGGCTATGCCACTACTGTGGTTAAAGTCCTTTTGGAAAAGATCATCCCTACCTGGAAAACTCTCAAACTTCATTGTGATGGAAGAACCCATTTTACTAGCCAGGTACTTTGAAAAGTCTTACTGTTTTTATGGCTTTACAACACTTTAACTATGTTTAACTCCCTTAATTATGGCATTATTAGACTCAAATGACAAAATTTGTAGAGGCCCTCCAAATACTTTTGCCAAAAGCAGTGCTGTATGTCCTTCTAAAAATCTCAGATTCACCTCTTTTGGAACTAATATAATCTCACCCTTTGAAATAGTCACAGGATGCCCAATGCACTTGACTCCTCCTTCTTTTGACCCACAGCTGGTTAAAGGAGAGATACTCCAATATTGCAAAGGCCTAATAGCTTCTATTAAAAACAACCACAATTGGGTAGAGCAATCTTTTCACAGTGTGGGAGATGAAGACCTTAAGCATCATACCTTGCAACTTAGAGATTCTGTCTATTGGAAAAGACACCTCCAGAAGAACTCTCTTCAACATCCCAGGAAAGGCCCTATCAAGTACTACTAACCAAGCCTTGTGCCACCAAACTCCAAAGAAGAGACTCTGGGATTAATGTGACACCATAAGGAAAGCACTGAACACTGACTGGACCTGCATATCATCTGTGACCTGAAAGTAAAGATTTCCCAGTATTGAAGCAGATGGCATCTGATTAGACAGCTTTCCCAAGATATCTAGACCTGTTGGAAGTTTGTCATCAAACCTTTGATGATGGCATAACACTTCAGATGACCTCCAGTGTCTATGATCTTACTAACATATGGACTTTAGATTAAAAGTACCTGAGAGTTCTCCCTCCTACTCCTCCTTGTTACTATGTGACCTTACTAGGTTTCCAATCTATGTACTTTCCCTCCTACATGAGACACTACATCCAGGAAAGGTCCTTCCACACACTGAAGGACAAAAAGCTGCTGAAACTAGAAAACCTGACTCTTGATCAGTGATGTTTTCCAAGAAAGATCTTTATCAAAAGGAGGAAATGTAAAAAATGAATAAACAGAAACCTCAGTTAAATTGAATTGGGAGACCAGAAGGGAAACCTCTCATGCCTGTGACAACAGCAGAGCCCAGGAGGAAGAAGGCTCCTTTTCTTTCCTGGAAAGAACTAGGTCGATGAAAAGCCATGGACTCTTTGTTTACTATAGCCCTCCCTTTTCCTTTTCCTCTCTATAAAAGTGTTCTCCTTCCCTTGCCATGAGGGAACTTGCACATGGCTTACCATTGTTGCAGATCCCAAACTGCAATTCTCTGCTGACCCCAAATAAGCCCATCTTTGCTGGAGAAATATCTTACAGTCCATTTGTTTTAGGTCAACATCTCCAGCATCCAATAATGTCATTTTTTTTTAAAAAAAAGAGTGAACCAAAATAGAAATAAAGAAGATAGAAATTCAGAGAATAAAGTGAGAAAAAATCCCGCAAAGAAAGGGTAACGTAATGTTGTGAGTAAAATAAGATGAATAATAGAAGGTATTTAGGAAGAGAAAAGACAATAAATTCTGTATAGCCGTGTTCATTGAGATCTTTAAAAACAACTGGAATTATTATGTTTTGTACATTCTTTTTTATGAAAGGTTAATGACAGAAAGGGAATTTGATATCAGGGACTTATTGAGAAAAGTAACCATCTGTCATAGGGTTAGTATAGCTTCAGCTATACCTTATACATCTATGGTATCATATATATCAGTTAACGTTAATTACGATCCTGAGATCCTATTAAATTCTCAAATGTCTTCTGAATTACACACCATTAAGTTTAAAACAGTTATTGTGATAAATATGTTACTATAACTGATTTCTCTGAGAAATAATAAGCCATAAGTGGTATGTGTGGTAACTTAAAGTTAACCACAGTATTTCATTAACCAAAATAACTCACTGCCCAGCATTCTAACTTATGGGATTTACTGCATACTAATTAAATATAGTCAACCAGTCCTCAGGTTTCAAATTTCCACTTACAATACATTTGGCTGGGACCAAAATATGTATTTTCCTCATTTGTTTAAGGGATGTACGGCCATTGCCATGTCACTATCAGAGAAGGAAAAGAAAACCAAAAATCAGATCCATTTGCTAGAAAATATCTCCCACTGAAAATTTGCAGCACTAGCTGATTTGATATGAGAACAAATAGAGATCAATATGTTTGACAAGTGTGTCATTGTGTTGCTCACTCTGACTTTGTAGCTCACATGCTGGTCCTTGCTGTGACATAAGCTGATTATGATTCAGTTATATAAGACAAGAACACAGTAGATACCACTTTTATAAACAGAAGAAGTACAGGATAGTTAACCAGCTTGAAGTGTTCTTCCCTCAAAGAAACAGCCTGGATTTTTTAAAAAAGAAATGTTTGCAGTTATCTTAATAACTGTGAGGAAATAATTTAAGTTCTCACTAAACAATTATTATATGTAGAGTTTTGCCAGTTTTTTTTTTTTTTGCAGGGCTCTACAAAGTCTATAGCCTAAAATGAAGACACCAAGATAATAAGGTATTGTGCACCCAAACACAAATATCATGAACTATTTTTATAAAGTATTAAAAAAAGAGATTTGCCTTGGATTTCATCAAATATTTTTTTTATTTTAGAAACAGCAATGAATTTAGCCTGTGTGTAAAAGATTGTATATTGGCAAATGTGTTAAAGAAAATCTTTTATCAACCAAACAGTTATAGCATGGTAATTCAATGATACTCAGACAGCTATTATCCAACCATGACCTAAGGGGGCATCCTATCCTTAGATTATACCCAGCTTCTATTTTGTAACACATCAAAATGATGATACTGATGGCAGCATTGTGACAGTACCAACCTCATTTTTTTTTTTACTTTTTTTTTAACATCTTTATTGGAGTATAATTGCTTTACAATGGTGTGTTAGTTTCTGCTTTAAAACAAAGTGAATCAGTTATACATATACTTATGTGCCTATATCTCTTCCCTCTTGTGTCTCCTTCCCTCCCACCCTCCCTATCCCACCCCTCTAGGTGGTCACAAAGCACCGAGCTGATCTCCCTGTGCTATGCGGCTGCTTCCCACTAGCTAGCTATCTTACGTTTGGTAGTGTATATATGTCCATGCCACTCTCTCACTTTGTCCCAGCTTACCCTTCACTGTCCCCGTATCCTCAAGTCCATTCTCTAGTAGGTCTGTGTCTTTATTCCCATCTTGCCCCTAGGTTCTTCATGACCATTTTTTTTTAGATTCCATATATATGTGTTAGCATGCGGTATTTGTTTTTATCTTTCTGACTTACTTCACTCTGTATGACAGGTTCTAGGTCCATCCACCTCACTACAAATAACTCAACTTCGTTTCTTTTTATGGCTGAGTAATATTCCATTGTATATGTGTGCCACATCTTCTTTATCCATTCATCTGTTGATGGACACATAGGTTGCTTCCATGTCCTGGCTATTGTAAATAGAGCTGCAATGAACATTTTGGTATGTGACTCTTTTTGAATTACGGTTTTCTCAGGGTATATGCCCAGTAGTGGGATTGCTGGGTCATATGGTAGTTCTATTTTTAGTTTTTTAAGGAACCTGCATACTGTTCTCCATAGTGGCTGTATCAATTTACATTCCCACCAACAGTGCAAGAGGGTTCCCTTTTCTCCACACCCTCTCCAGCATTTATTGTTTGTAGATTTTTTTTTGATGGCCATTCTGACCGGTGTGAGATGACATCTCATTGTACTTTTGATTTGCCTTTCTCTAATGATTAATGACCAACCTCATTTTTAACAGGAAGTAAACATCTATGAATTAAGAGGAAGCTAGTATTGAGCAATTATTATTCAAGGGCACGATTCTCAGTGTTTTACATATATTGTCCCATTTATCTCACAGCAACCCCATGAGATACATACTACTACTATTTCCATTTTACAGTGCACAAACCAAGACTCAGAAGAGTAACTTGACTAAAATAAGTTAGTTAATGAGCTACCAGGGATTTAACGTAGGTACATGGGAGCAAAAATACCAATACTTTTCATTATAATTATCTATTCCTTTTATCCAAGTTATCTTTGTTAGCAGCTTTCACTGAGCACCTGCTGCAACAAGCACCTGCAGAGCTTTAAAATATACTGATGCTTGGGTCCCCTAGAAAAGATTCTGATGGAATTGGCCTGGCCACTGAGAGTGCTAAAGGCTCCCAGATGATTCTAATGTGCAGCAAAGAGTGAGAACCACTATTCTATGTGCTCATACCATTTTGTAGGCCCAATGATTTGTGAGAAAAATAGACCATTTCTTGCCCTTAAAAAAGATATGAAACAGAAATCAACTATACTTCCATCTTAAAAAAAGATGAAACATATAAAATCCAACTAAAAGCACAACCTATAGTACATTCTAAGAAATTTCCATAGATTAATGTCAAATGCTGTTTATATATCTGTTTGCACAACATATGGTGCAAACAAATATATAGTTTGGTTCTTCCTTAAGCAAACAAAATATTTACAAAACAGATGAATTACTGGGTGATTATATTAGAAAATATTTCCCCATGTGTTTCTTTAGTGAGTTCCCCCATGAAGTTAAATTATAATTCTACTATATTTTTTTTCACATTTTTGAAAACAAAGTACATAATTGTAGATGAGGCAAAAATATACCTGGCTATGATGTAAATCCAATTAAAAACAACAACAACAAAAATGAGCCAAGTAATAAAGTACTAAAACATTATATAAATATCCATGAAGGAGTGTTTAGAATAAGGTGGTGTTTACCAAGGAATATGTCCTAGAAAATGAGAATTTTGAACCAGTGTTGTATGGAGTGAGAAATCAAAACCAAAGAAGAGGAAAGGGGATAACATTACAGATACAAGACAAAAGCAAGACCTGAGGAGGAGAGGGGAGTAGAAAAAAATAAGGAACGAGGAGTGGGGAAGGAAGAGGGGAGGGGGAGGGAGGGAGAAATTCATGGCAAATGGAAAGTTAAAAATGCTTTGAAGAGGTAGTATAACACAGTAGTAAAAGTGGGTGTGAGGTTCTGAAGTCTAACTGGATTTACTTCCAGGTTCTAGCACCTATAGCTGCTTTGCCTTAAGATACTTATTTTGCGTCCCTCTGAATAAGTTTCAATATCTGTAAAATGAGAATAATCTGCACTTCATGGGTTATTTTGAAGATTATATGAGCTACATATAAAGTACTTAGAACAGTACCTTAAATACTGTGTTAGTTAGCTGTGTGTGTGTGTGTGTGTATGTGTGTGTGAGTGAGTGTGTGTGCGGGTATATGTGCAGGTGTGTAAAGCAGGCATGTATATATGTACAAAAGTAGGTAATCCTTTCAATTAACATCAGAAAAAAATGAGTTTCAGAAAGGTTAAATGACTTGTTTAAAGTCAAACAGCTGGTATGGATTGTAATGAAGGTATTAAGACTAATTTTCAGAATTTGACATAAATGTAAATATTTGTGCTTGAAAAAGAAGCAGCTAAAGAGGAAAACATTTTATGCTATTTAGAGACATGAGTGATAAGATTGCAGAGAGAGTCAGGCTCTCTACTACAATAGATAGTGGAACAAACTGAATTATTGACAAGAAACAATTTCTTAGTTATGATGGACACACAATGGTTAATTTATTCAGTACCTTTGTAGATCTATTATATTCTTCTTAAAATCCTTGCTAATACCTAGTCTTGACCCTTGGAAAAAATGGGAAAATAAGCAGAATGGCCCCAGCAGCCCCTATGATAGTCTTCAGCCCTACTGATGGTGCCTTCTCCTAAACTCAGTTGCTCACTATATTCTTAACTTGTCTTGAATTTCCCACTATGATTAAATATGTGTCATGATATAGGAAGTTAATTCTTTACTATTGATTATGAGTGCTAGTGTGAGAGTAAAAAGAAACAGATAATTAAAAACAATGGATAATCCTAATAACTACTATGTTTGACTTTATATTACCGATTTTTGATAGCAGATTTATCTTTTTAAGGAAATTTCTGATTAGGTGAAATAATAAAATTAAATTATATTCCTTGAATATGCATACATTGGCTACCCAGCAAAGGAAATCTACATGATAACATGATGACAGATGGAGAAAGCTAAAATCAAGAAAGGAGTTTATCCACAAAATAATCAACATATAAAAAATTGAGGCCTGACTACAACGATAATAGCCAATTTCAAAATAGGTTTTTAAAGACACATTTACCTAATGCACATTCTATTAAGTCTGAAAATAATGTTTGACTTAAAGATGGGCAAGACAGGAGTAATTGGAAGGAGAGGATGAAAAGTTACTAAAATACACAAAGAAGAGTGGTATGTTCAACAAAAAGATAAATTTCAGCCATCAACGTTTACATAAAAGAAATAACTCTCCGATTGTACCCATTTCTAGCAGATATTTTTGTTGCATATACTATTTTCTAATTATGATAGAAAACTGCAACACTCTAAAGATACAAGAAACTTATCAGCATGTTATTAATTTTATAAATTGAGATTAACAAAAAAGAAAAAAAAGGATTTGTAATACAGTGAGTAGATTATTTACCTCTTGTTCTTTCAAGAGAGGAAAATTAAAGTCCAGTGGAATAAGCAATTAGGCCATAAACTTTAATCATTACAAGTAGCAAAATACCAAACTGTCTTAGAGATCTATCATATACCACCCTCCAAAAAATCAACATTGAAGTTTCTTCTCTAGCCCAACAGTGTGAACATTTCAGAAAATGGTTGTTATTCAATTTAATATATAGAGGCATAAAAACCTATTTCTATCAAATAAGAAGTGAACAACATATGACACATAATATTTGTTGCCTTCTTTGTTACAATCTGCTATTCCATTTCACCAGAAACATGAGTAAACACAAAGCTAAATTCTTAAGAGAATAAAAATACCAGTACTCTAAAAATAGGGCTATGTTTTTCTAGAACTCTGTAGGCTAAAGATTTGAGTTTCAACATTATTTGTCATTAAAAGTTTCTATTATTTTTTTTCAGAAATACTATGCTTGAATTACCACATCAACTTTCACTAAAAATTAGCATAGAAACATTGTTTTTCACAGAAAGTTTTCTTGTCTTCCAGAAATGTGCACAGAAAGGAGGTAGAAAACAAATATAATCACAGAACAAATGGGTGAAAAGGTCACTTGAATTAAACTGACTGAAAATATACATATACAAACTGTACAAAATATAGCTATACACTGGTACACAATTAGGATTTTTCATTGCAGCAAAACTTATCAAGTTATCATTTCTGCAATATTACAAATCACCAGCTTATTGAGCACCTGTTACATTAAGCACTTCAGGGACCATAAGAAAACATAAGGCACTATCCTTGCCTATAAAAAATTTACAAGTTAGCTAGCAAAATAAGTTTATATACACCTGAAAAGTCAACTAGTACCCAATGAACTGCACAGAAAATGAATATAAGAGTTCAGTGAAGGAAGAGACTGGATGTGATGAGAAAAGCCTTCTAGGTGTGGACCTTAGGATTTAATTTGAAAGAAAGGTAGAATTCTGATAAACAGGTAATGGGGATGGAGTGAATGTTCCAGGAAGGGAAAATTATAAACATACAAGTGAAAATAGAATGTGAAAAACAATAGTAACAAAGGGAAAGAAATGGAATACACAGGCAGGCACATGGGAGGCAAAGAGTAAACTAGACTGGTTTATATAAATTAGAAGAACTGTAGCAGATAGATTTAAAATATAATTGTTAGGCCACAATGAGACACTAAATTTTCTGAGTATGAAAGTGACTGTTAAAAATTATGTTTGTTGTGAAGATTAATCTAGAAACAGTACATAAAGTGAATTAGATGGGGTAAGAGGTAAAAGCCAGGAAGCATGATGACAGTAATGGGAAAACAGAAGAATGGGAGATACCAAATATAACTTTAGAATCAGTCACAGTTGGTGATGAATATATACAGGAGATCAGGAAAGAATGGTTAACCAAGAGGACTAGATATATGGCTTGGGTCAAATTATTTAACTTCCTGTGCCTCAGTTTCCTTATCTATATAATGAGAAGATTCTATAGAGTTCACCCAAATCCAAAGATTCCATGATTTGATAGCTTCAAGATTTCAAGACTGGGTGACTAGAAGAATGATGGTACTAATGGCAGAAGTTGTTTTATTTAGAATACTGGTTCCCAAATTTAGCTTGAGTCAGAATCACATGGAAGGTTTCTTAAAACACAGATTGCTGACCCCACCCCCAGAATTTCTGACTGGGAAGGTTGAAGCAGCATCAGAGAATGAGCATTTCCAACTTTCTAGGTGATGCTGATACTGCTAGTCGAGGGGCCATACCTTGAGAATCCCTGGTTTAGAAAAAGAGGAGAAATCCATCAACATGGAATAAAGACACAGACATAGAGAATGGACTTGAGAACACAGGGAGGGGGAAGGGTAAGCTGGGATGAAGTGAGGGAGTGATATGGGCATATATCCACTACCAAATGTAAAATAGAGAGGGTCATTTGCAGAGATGTGGATGGACCTAGAGAGGAAATTCGTTCCTTTTTATGGCTGAGTAATATTCCATTGTATATATGTACCAGATCTTCTTTATCCATTCATCTGTCGATGGGCATTTAGGTTGCTTCCATGATGTGGCTATTGTAAATAGTGCTGCAATGAACAGTGGGGGGCATGTGTCTTTTTGAATTATGGTTTTCTCTGGGTATATGCTCATTAGTGGGATTGCTGGGTCATATGGTAACTCTAGTTTTAGTTTTTGAAGGAACCTCCATACTGTTCTCCATAGTGGCTGTATCAATTTACATTCCCACCAACAGTGCAAGAGGGTTCCCTTTCCTCCACACCCTCTCCAGCATTTGCTGTTTGTAGATTTTCTGATCATGCCCATTCTAACTGGTGTGAGGTGATACCTCATTGTAGTTTTGATTTGCATTTCTCTAATAATTAGTGATGCTGAGCAGATTTTCATGTGCCTCTTAGCCATCTGTATGTCTTCTTTGGAGAAATGTCTATTTAGGTCTTCTGCCCATTTTTTTATTGGGTTATTTGTTTTTTGGATATTGAGCTGCATGAGCTGTTTGTAGATTTTGGAGATTAATCTTTTGTGTTTTGATTCATTTGCAAATATTTTCTCCCTTTCTGAGGGTTGTCTTTTCATCTTGTTTATAGTTTCCTTTGCTGTGCAAAAGCTTTTAAGTTTCATTAGGTCCCATAAGGAGGCAAGGATATACAATGGAGAAAAGACAGTCTCTTCAATAAGTGGTGCTGGGAAAAGTGGACAGCCACATGTAAAAGAATGAAATTAGAACACTCCCTAACACCATACACAAAAAAAACTCAAAATGGATTTAAGACCTAAATATAGGACCAGACATTATAAAACTCTTAGAGGAAAATATGGGAAGAACACTCTTTGACATAAATCACAACAAGATCTTTTTTGATCCACCCCTAGTGTAATGGAAATAAAAACAAACATAAACAAATGAGAACATTTGTATTTGTTGTGAAACATTTCTTTCCTTTTAGTCATAACATAGAATGAATCATGTTCATACCATGAAAAACTTCCTTTTTAAGCTTCCGAAAACAGCATTCAAATAAAATAGGACACTACTTGAAAAGTTCAAGCCCTCCAAATCACTCATATCTAATATTATGAGATAACTGGAGCAGAATCATCACTGTGTATACAGAAGGGGAAGTCCATATACCTTTTATATCTCTGGGTTCCCTCAATAGCACCTAGTGAAAGGTCTGGCAAAAAATAAGAGCTCAATTAACACTGACTGAAATAGCATAGCTATAATAAATATTTAATTATTACCATTCATTAGTGCCAGTAACTGGTCTTTTATGGAGAAAGAGGTTAATATAAAGAGTAAGTTCTGAAACTGAGTTATTTGTAATGAGGTGGATGGACCTAGAGTCTGTCATACAGAGTGAAGTAAGTCAGAAAGAGAAAGACAAATACCGTATGCGAACACATATATATGGAATCTAAGAAAAAAAAATGTCATGAAGAACCTAGGGGCAAGATGGGAATAAAGACACAGACCTACTAGAGAATGGACTTGAGGATATGGGGACGGGGAAGGGTAAGCTGTGACAAAGTGAGAGAGAGGCATGGACATATATACACTACCAAACGTACAATAGATAGCTAGTGGGAAGCAGCCGCATAGCACAGGGAGATCAGCTCGGTGCTTTGTGACCACCTAGAGGGGTGGGATAGGGAGGGTGGGAGGGAGAAAGACGCAAGAGGGAAGAGATATGGCAACATATGTATATGTATAACTGATTCACTTTGTTACAAAGCAGAAACTAACACACCATTGTAAAGCAATTATACTCTAACAAAGATGTAAAAAAAAAAAAAAGAGCAAGTTCCAGCTTTCCACGATTTACAATACAAGATAATAGTCCCCAAGCTTCTGAGTATGAAGACACCTTTTTTTTTTTTTCTTTTTTTTTGCGGTACGCGAGCCTCTCACTGTTGTGGCCTCTCCCGTTGCGGAGCACAGGCTCCGGACGTGCAGGCTCAGCGGCCATGGCTCATGGGCCCAGCCACTCCGCGGCATGTGGGATCTTTCCGGACCGGGGCACGAACCCGTGTCCCCTGCATCGGCAGGCAGACTCTCAACCACTGCGCCACCACGGAAGCCCAAGACCCCTTTTTAATACTGAAAATATTCCCAGAATCCCACATGACAGTAGTTGTCATGTTCAATGTCACTAACTGAATAACTATATAATAATTTTGAAAAATTCAATAACACTTTTAAGTAATTGTGTATTTAAATTAAATACACAATTTAAAAATTGTGTATTTAAAAATTGTGTATTTAAAAAATTGTGTATTTAAAAAAAACTATGTCAGTTTATTTTTGTTTTTTTTGCAAATAAAGACAGAGATCACCTGCAATGACTCAAAGCTCTTGATTCCTTAGGGAATCACTGCCCAAAGGTATAGCTTTGGCAAAGATAAAAGCAGCTACATAGCATAGGGATATCAGCTCGGTGCTTTGTGACCACCTAGAAGGGTAGAATAGGGAGGGTGGGAGGGAGGCGCAAGAGGGATTGGGTATGGGGATATCAGTATACATATAGCTGATTCACTTTGTTATATAGCAGAAACTAACACAACATTGTAAAGCAATTATACTCCAATAAAAATGTTTTAGAAAATTAAATAAAAAACCAAACACACACACACACAATAAATCAATTGACTACAATAAATATTTTTGAAGTACCACCTAGAGAAGTACCACTAGGTGGTACTTCAAATGAATTATTATAACAGGCTCAGATAAATAAAAGTTAAATAGAGTCACTACCTTCAAAAAGTTCAATATAGTGGGAAGCACTAACCAAAAAATATAAATCAATCTGTCTGTACAAAGAATGCTATAATTATAATTATACAAGGAGGTAGTGAGGTGGCCATGAAAAGGTTTCTAGGGATGACATCTGAGCCGAGTCTTAAACTCTGGTTTCAGAGAAGATGGAATTCCAGGCTGAATAAAGTCCAAAGCAAATCCATAGAAGTGATAAATAGCATCATATGGATTTGGAGGCAAAGCTCTGGATTGGTATAAAACAATGTATAAAGCAAATAATTGTAGAATATAAGGCTAAAAGAGAAAGGAAGAGGCCTAATCATAATGGATCTTATGTGACTATGTTAAAGAGAGTGAATCTTATGCTGCAAATGATAGGGAACCATTAAAGGGCTTTAAGCTGAGGTGTGGCATCATAAGACTTCTGCTTCAGACAGAGCTTCCTGGTAGCTGTAGAGTAGATGTATTTGAAAGGGATAAGAATAGACGTAAGGAAAATATTGTTGAATAAAATGACTGACTGAATGAATGAAGCTGTAATAGTTCAGACAAGAGATGGTGAGAGGCTGAACTATGTGGTAGTAGAAATAGAAAAGGAGGAACAGATTCAAGAAATATTTATATCAAATCAGCAGGACCTAGTGACTGATTAAATGTAAAATATGAAGGAGGAGGAATAAAAGATAAATCCTGGTTTGAGTAACTGGGTGCAAATGGTGTCTCTAAATGAGACTGAAAATACTGAATGAAGAGCTCTTTTGAGAGAAAAATGATGAGGTCAATTTTAGATATGCTGAAGTGCCTATGAGACAGAGATATCTAGCAAGAGTTGAATAATGCAGTGTGAAGCTAAAGTGAGAGAAATGTGGGCTAGACATATAGATTTTTGAGTCATCATTATATAGGTAACAGAAGATAAATTGTAAATTAGTTAACCCAAGGAGAGAGTGTGAAATCAGGAAAAATGTTGCATAACAGAATCCTGGGAATACCTACATTTAGATGGTGAAGAGGGGTCCAGGAAATGCATAGAGAAAATACAGTTAAATATGTACAAGGAGAGCCAATAAAAATGTTTGTTTAAGAGGGCTATGAAGTAGAAAGTTTCAAAGAGAAATCAGTGCAATCAACATTGTGAAATGAAGTTGTGTTATCTAGTAAAATAAGACGTTTAAAAAAATGTTCATCAGACTTGGAAGTTAGATAAATAACAACACTGATAAATAACAATAGCAATTTCTGTAGTGGAAGAGAAAATCAGAACGCAGTGGGCCATAAATTCCTTTATTCATTCAACCGATATCTTATTGAGTGCCTTCTATTTGCCAAGAATAATGCTAAACACTGAGCATAGAGTGGTGGACAAAATAGACATGCATTTCTCTCCTTATGGAGCTTTTACCCTGTGAGTAGGTGTCTGTTTCATCAATGCTGTGGACAGTGGAGAAGAATAATTTTAATGAGGAATTTTTTAAAATTAAGAAAATGACTTGTGACCATTTTCCTGGTTGGTGAGAAAAAATACATTATATTATATTCTTGATTATGAGGAAGATAGATTATGTATTTACACACACACACACGCACGCACACACATGCACGCACACACACACACTATGCCATGATCCTGAATTAGCTGAGCTCAAAGAAAACTTGCAAATAACCTGAATATTGTTTTTGCTTCCGCTCCTTTTCCCCAATTTTAACAAATGACAAGAGGAAAAGAAAGAGATTTAAAATAAAGTTGTACTGTACAAAACAAAGAAAGGACTGCTTCGCTGCCAAGGATATTAAACAATGTAGAAAATAATCAAGATGAAAAACTATTGCCCACAGAGTTTTGTTTTGTTTTTATACAAGATTACTGATCACATTGTAGATGAGATTGCTACTGAATTACCTAAACAATGGGCTAAATCAGAGTGCAGTTGACCCTTGAACAACACGGATTTAAACTGCTTGAGTCCACTTATACACAGATTTCTTTCAATAAATGTACTGGAAAATTTATTGGATATTTGCAACGATTTTTAAAAACTCTCAGTTGAACCATGTAGCCTAGAAATATCGAAAAAATAAGAAAAAGTTAGGTATGTCATGAATGTATAAAATATATGTATATACTAGTTTATTTCATCATTTACTACCATAAAATATACACAAATCTATTATAAAAAGTTAAAATTTATCAAAACACGCACACACAGCTCATACATGGTACCATTTGCAGTCAAAAGAAATGTAAGCAAATGTAAAGGTGTAGTATTAAATCATAACTGCATAAATTAACTGTACTACATACTGTACTACTGTAATAATTTCATAGCCACCTCCTGTTGCTATTGAGGTGAGCTCAAGTGTTGCCAGTATCCACTTAAAAGGCAGTGTGACACTAATAATTTCCATGTGAGCAGCTCCTCTCTCCAGCAAATTGCATATTGCAGTAAAAAGTCATCTCTCTTGAGTCTCGAGTATTTTTCATCATGTTTAGTACAATATCGTAAACCTTGAATGACACCATGGAATCCATACAAAGTGCGGCTAGTGATGCTGGAAGTGCTCCCAAGAAGCAAAGAAAAGCCTTGTAAATGACACACAAGAAAAAGTTGAATTCTTTAGATTGAGGTTTGCAGCTGTGGTTGCCTGCCATTTCAAGATAAATGAATCCAATGTAAGGACCACTGTAAAAAAAAAAAAAAAACTAATGGAAACTTGTGAAGACTTCACTGCAGCTACACTGGCAGGCATAAAAACTTTGCACTTTTTGTGAAATACCTTTTTATGTCATATGGACAGTCCAGTCTTTATGTGGTTCAGGATTGCTATAAGAAATGCATAGCTATAGACTTTAACATGATTCAAGAAAAGCCAGGTCACTATATGGCAACTTAAAGCAAAAGGAAGGTGAAGGCGCTAAAGCTGGAGAATTTAATGCCAGCAAAGGATAGTTTGATAATTTTAGAAAGAGATTTGACTTAAAACTGTCAAGATAACGGAAAAGCAGCTTCTGCTAACCAAGACGCAGTAGATGAGTTCTCAGATGCCATTAAGAAAATAATTGAGGAGAAAGGATATTTGCCTGAACAGGTTTTTAATGCAGATGAAAGTGCCCTATTCTGGAAAAAAAAATGCCACAAAGGACATTTATTAGTAAGGAAGAGAAGCAAGCACCAAGATATAAGGCAGGAAGGGATAGGCTAACTCTAATGTTTTGTGCAAATGCAGTCGGGTTTATGATCAGAATTGCCCTTATCTATAAAGCTGCTAATCCCTGAGACTTGAATGGAAAAGTTAAACACCAGCTGCAAGTCTTTTGGTTGTACCAGAAGGCCTGGACAATGAGAACCCTTTTTCTGGATTGGTTCCATTGATGCTTTGTCTTTGAAGTTAAGAAATACCTTGGCTGTAAGGGACTGCCTTTTAATGTTCTTTTTGATATTGAACAATGCCCATAGTCACCCAGAACCCCACGAATTCAACACCAAAAGCATCAAAGTGGTCTACTTGCCCCCAAACACATCTCTAACAGCCTCTAAATCAGGGGGTCATAAGGACCTTTAAGGCTCATTACACATGGCACTCTATGGAATACTGTGTACAGATGTTGTGCATGGCTTCACAGAATTTGTGACAGAGCCAATCAAGGACATTTTGAAAGAGATTGTGGATATGGCAAACAAGATAGGGAGTGAAGAGTTTAAGATATGGATCTTGGAGAAATTCAAGAGCTGATAGACACCACACCAGAGGACTTAACAGAAGACAACTTGATGGAGACGAGTGCTTCAGAACCAGTGCCAGATGATGAGGAAGAAGTCGTAGAAAAAGCAGTGCCGGGCTTCCCTGGTGGTGCAGTGGTTGAGAGTCCGCCTGCTGATGCAGGGGACATGGGTTCGTGCCCCTGTCTGGGAAGATCCCACATGCCGCGGAGTGGCTAGGCCCATGAGCCATGGACGCTGAGCCTGCGCGTCTGGAGCCTGTGCTCCACAACGGGAGAGGCCGCAACAGTGAGAGGCCCGAATACCGCAAAAAAAAAAAAAAAAAAGAAAAAGCAGTGCCAAAAAACAAAGTGATTTTGACAATCTGGCAGAAAGGTTCTGATTATTCAAGACTGCTTTTGACTTACTTTACAACATGGACCCTTCTATGATACAGGCACTGAAACGAAAGCAAACGGTGGAAGAAGGATTGGTACCAAATAGAAACATTTTTAGAGAAATGGAAAAATGTCAGACAGAAATTACGATGTATTTCCATAATTACACCACTAAGTGTGCCTGCCTCTCCTGCCTCCCTTTCCACCTTCTCCACCTCTTTCCCCTCTGCCATCCCTGAGACAGCAAGACCAACCTTTCCTCTACCTCCTCCTCAGCCTACTCAACATGAAGACTATGAGAATGAAGACCTCTGTGATGATACACTTCCACTTAATAAATAGTAAATAATCATCATTTCATACAGATAATAAATTTATCTGTTGCTTATGTGTGTCTGTGAAAATCTAATAACTGTATGGCAAGAACTGTATGAGATATCTTTGTGTCACCATCAACATCATCATTGCCTAAGCATTCATCATGTGGAACATCATGTGCATGATGTGTATTGAAGTAGATAGCCTATCATTACATAGGCATAAAGTGAGTGATATTTAATATAACATTAATAATGTGTTAGTTTCCTTACTGATTTTTAACTTAGCCTTAGGCTACAGTATGCCTCTCTCTCTCAATGGTAGAAACTGCATATCATGGTTAATCATGGTTAAGTGGTTCTTAAAAAAAATGTAACAATGTTCCTAATACTGCATTATGAATATGTCTGTAATACTGTATGCCATAAAAACTTTATAATGATTCATTCCTTAGTGTACAGGCTAGGCTACTGTAAAGCAATTGTATTATTTATTAGGCTAACCATAAATCAATCATATTGCTGCTTCTTCATTATCAATGCATGAACTGTTATACCTATAAATAAATATGAATTTGTTTCACATTATCTTTTCACGTTTGATGCCTTGTGTTAGTAATATGTAAAACATCTACAGTGTTTTCTATCATATAAGACAACATTGATGTGGGTACTAACAAACAGATGATTCATCTTGTAAATAGACAACTTAAACTTTGGTATTGATAAATACAGTACAGTACTGTAAATGTATTTTCTTTATGATTTTCTTAATATTTTCTTTCCTCTAACTTACTTTAAGAATACGGTATATAATACATATAACATACAAAATATGTGTTAATTGGCTGTTTATATTATAGGTAAGTCTTCCGGTCAACAGTAGACTATTAATAATTAAGTTTGGGGGAGTCAAAAGTTATATGCAGATTTTCAACTGCACGGGGGTTTGGAATCTCTAACCCCCACACTGTTCAGAGGTCTACTGTGTCTTTAAGATCGCTTCAAGTTTGGAGACTCTGAGTATTCTTTCTCCTTTTATTCTGAATGCCATGTATTACCATAATGTGTAACTTGAAATGGTGCTATTCAACTAAATAAAGTAGGCCCCACAGCAGCTACATACATGAGCTGATTCCTACAAAAACGACTTTCCAAAGCTGCATTAGATTATACCAAGAGTTAGAAAATACTTAACTTATACTTACAAAATACTTATTGATTCATTTGACTTTTTAGTCTTACATGACATCAGTAATTTTAGATCTAATTTCTCTGGTTACGAGATGAACCAAACTATGTAGTTATGATTATTATCCTGCCCAATTTTTATGTGCTCAGACCTCAATATGAAGTTCCATCAGCATTTATTGACCAGCTAGTCCATATAATTCTAGCAAATGTTAAGGCATTATTTCATGTTTCATACCTGTTTTCTTGCCTCCTCAATTTGGAAATGTTCTTTCCTGAGCCTATCTAGAAAATCAAGCCTCAGGTTCAGCATAGCATATGCATTTATATCCCTATAACTTTTGGACTTTTTCACCAAGAACCTGGGTTTTCCATTGTTCTTTCTAAATGTAAGACTTTCCATATTTTCCAATCATATTTTTGTTTTTCAGCCTGGGCACTTCTAACTTGTAGTCCAGTTTAATTCCTATCCTGCTCTTTATGTGTAAATTTGAATAAAAGCTGATAGCTACTTCTGAATACTTCTTTGTTTTCCTATTGATACCCTATTTTTGTTGTTGTTATTCTAGTACCAAGTGGATTCTCTGATATCAATTTGATATTTTAAAATCTTTTGATCTCTCTAGACATTATCAATTTTTACCACTATTCTTTGCCACTTTGAAAATATTGTTAGGTGCCTGTACTTGCCACAAAATGTGAATAAAATACTCCTCTCATTACTTTGTTTTTAAGGGAAATCTTATTTTAGCAGGTGTATTCTTCAAATCCTTGTTATCCTCAACCTTTCACTGTCATTCTTTATACGAAATCCATAGTAAATGATAATTATAGCCAACAAAAATACAGTTATAGAAGCTTACATTTAGCCTGGGAATCCCTTTTTAGCTATTATTATCAGCTGTTATAGTCATGCTTGTAAAAGAGTATATTGTACTATCAAGCAGAATAATTTTCCTTAATCAGAAAATGCAGAATATCAGAAAATTAGCATATACCTCAATGACCATCTGACCTTGAGCAATTTTTTATATGTCAAAATTAAATTACTGGTTGGGGAAATGTCAGTGTGATGCAACAATAGCAAGTATATCAGAAAGCCAGAAAGCACAAAACATGACAGACCAAATGTGTATCAGAGCACTAGACATACTTTGGCATTTAAATAGATAGTCTAGAAAATTCTACTGACTTTTAAAATCCACAGTAATCTATGTCCATGCCACTCTCTCACTTTGTCACAGCTTACCCTTCCCCCTCCCCATATCCTCAAGTCCATTCTCTAGTAGGTCTGTGTCTTTATTCCCGTCTAGGTTCTTCATGACATTTTTTCCTCTTAGATTCCATATATATGTGTTAGCATACGGTATTTGTCTTTCTCTTTCTGACTTACTTCACTCTGTATGACAGACTCTAGGTCCATCCACCTCACTACAAATACCAAACGTAAAATACATAGCTAGTGGGAAGCAGCCGCATAGCACAGGGAAATCAGCTCCGTGCTTTGTAACCACCTAGAGGGGTGGGATAGGGAGGGTGGGAGGGAGGGATATGCAAGAGGGAAGAGATATGGGAACATATGTATATGTATAACTGATTCACTTTGTTATAAAGCAGAAACTAACACACCATTGTAAAGCAATTATACTCCAATAAAGACGTTAAAAAAAATCCACAGTAATCAAAAGAAAAACAGGTTAAAAGAGCTTATATTTTTCTTGGGTATGCTTTTAGCCTTGTTTACTTTGTGATTCCAAATTTCAAGGCCAAGAAGGATAAAGGGTATTAGGAATTCATTCATTCATTCTCTATCTCCTGTATTTTTTGTACTTTTATACTGGATTTGCTTAACAGGTGTTTCATGATTGTGCACAAGACATTTTGACTACTATGCATAACACATTTAACAACATTGGAAAATACTGAATGGGTTTTAAAATAATCAAAACATTTTGTAAATCAAAAGAACCTCTGGATATATTTGAGAATCCTTCTGGAACCATTTTTCTTAAGGTATTATTAATCTCTATACTATGTCAAATGAACTAAGGGATATAAAATCAGGATTCTACCCAGAATTGAACTGTTAATGTGAGATAAATATTAAAATTCACAATAAAGAGTATCATGTTACATTATTATGAGCAATACAAATAATCACTGGATTGTGATGACTTCTCATCAGCTATCTGGGTTAAAAAATATGATATATTTTAGGCTCTGGAATTACTAAACTGATATAAATTCAAATTCAAGCTCTGCCATTTAATAGCTATGGAACCATGAGTAAATTATTTAAATTCTTAAAGTCTTTCATCTTTCATTTATAAACTGTATATAATTTCTATCCACATCGATGCTATGAAACTTAAGATGAAAGAATGTACTATGTAAAGTGCCCAGCATGGTACTTAAAACATCATAGAGTCTTCGATAAACATTGAAACCAGCATGATATAGCAGATAAAGATTATGATAGTCTCAGAATCCTAACACACCAGGGCTTAAATGTGTATCTATAATTTATAAACTACATTATGATGAATAAGTTACTTAATATTTGTACCTTAGTTTTCTTATCTGTGAAATGGGGGTAATAATACACTTCATATGTCTATTTGATGATTAAATGGAAAATACACAGTGAGCATTCAATCAGACATCCATTCTCTTAACCTTTCCTAAAAATCAAATGGAATATATATCTATATCTTTTAGAAAAATGCATAGGTGGTATGCCACTATAAAAATATTTAGCTCTTGTGTCTTCTATGAGACAAAGGATAACTGAGAAAGTCCTTATTCAAAAAAAAATGAAATAATAAACTGTAGACAAAAATACTATATTTTACTTTTTTTGGAAAGTATTACTACTTTAAGTGCATTATAATGAACGGGCAAAATCCTAAAGTTAATTTATACAGTAAACGATATAAGATCTATGTTAAAGCCGAAGTGCTAGAAAAATAAAACATTTGTACTATTTTCTCAATAAGAACACTTTTTCCATTATTAAGGTTGTGGAATAAATTCCATACAGAAGACACACACACACACTCTCTCTCTCTCACTCTCACCCACCACTAGAGAAACTTATTTAGCTTTATAAATAATGAAAGTCACAATACTTTCAACTTTTCTTAAAATCTCATGGGAAACTATCAAACAGCAAAAATGAGACTTATGAATTATTCAATGAGCTAAGTGTTAACATTTGCTATGACACAACATATTGCTATGACAAAACAAAATATAGCGATAAGAACAATTACTACTGTTAAAATTATTCTACTACTGCTGCTGCTCAACAATAAAATATTAACTTTTTATTGAACATTAGCTGTGTTTCTTGTGGTCTGCTAAATACTGCAAAGTATATTATCTCATTTAATCTTTACAACAGATGTATGAAGAAAATAAAACTATCTTAATTTTATAGATGAGGAAATTAACTTTCCAGAAGTCAAAGGTGGCAGAGTCATGATATAAAAAACAAGTCTTACTCTAGAAACTCTGGAGTGATACCTACATACCAGAAAGAAATTTTGAGGAATTTTTGTTTGATAGAGTAAATGAGGCCAGGCTGAAGGAAGGCACTAAAGACTTCCTGATAAAGATAAGTAGCATCCAATCAAAGAACATGGTATATTTCTCCATCTGTTTATGTGGGTCATATGGTAGTTCTATTTTTAGATTTTTAAGGAACCTCCATACTGTTCTCCATAGTGGCTGTACCAATTTACATTCCCACCAACAGTGCAAAAGGGTTCGCTTTTCTCCACACCCTCTCTAGCATTTATTGTTTGTAGATTTTTTGATGATGGCCATTCTGACCGGTGTGAGGTGATACCTCATTGTAGTTTTGATTTGCATTTCTCTAATAATTAGTGATGTTGAGCATCTTTTAATGTGCCTCTTGGCCATCTGTATGTCTTCTTTGGTGAAATGTCTATTTAGGTCTTCTGCCCATTTTTTGATTGGGTTGTTTGTTTTGATGATATTAAGCTACATGGGCTGTTTGTAGATTAATCCTTTGTCCGTTGTTTCATTTGCAAATATTTTCTCCTGTTCTGAGGGTTGCCTTTTCGTCTTGTTTATGGTTTCCTTTGCTGTGCAAAAGCTTTTAAGTTTAATTAGGTCCCATTTGTTTATTTTTGTTCTTATTTCCATTACTCTAGGAAGTGGGTCAAAAAAGATTGTGCTGTGGTTTATGTCAAAGAGTGTTTCTCCAATGTTTTCCTCTAAGAGTTTTATAGTGTCTGGTCTTACATTTAGGTCTTTAATCCATTTGGAGTTTACTTTTGTGTATGGTGTTAGGTAGTGTTCTAATTTCATTCTTTTACATGTAGCTATCCAGTTTTCCCAGCACCACTTATTGAAGAGACTGTCTTTTCCCCATTGTATGTTCTTGCTGCCTTAAAAAAACTAGAAATAGAATTACCATATAACCCAGCAATCCCACTGCGGGGTATACCATGAGAAAAGCATAATTCAAAAGGACACATGTACCCCAATGTTCATTGCAGCACTATTTACAATAGCCAGGACATGGAAACAACCTAAATGTCCAATGATGGATGAATGGATAAAGAAGATGTGGTACATATATACAATGGAATATTACTCAGCCATAAAAAAGGAATGAAATTGGGCCAATTTTAGAGATGTGGATGGACATAGAGTCTGTCATACAGAGTGAAGTAAGCCAGAAAGAGAAAAACAAATAACATATATTAACGCATATATGTGGAATCTAGAAAAATGGTACAGATAAACCTATTTGTAGGGCAGGAATAGAGACATAGGCGTAGAGAAGAGACATGTGGACACACGGGGGGGAAGGAGAGGGTGGGACGAATTGGGAGATTAGGTTTGACATGAATACACTACCATATGTGAAATAGATAGCTAATGGGAACTTGCTGTATAGCACACGGAACACAGCTCGGTGCTCTGTGATGACCTAGATGGGTGGGATGTGGGGGTGGGAGGGAGGTCCAAGAGGGAGGGAATATAGATATACATGTAGCTGATTCACTTCATTGTACAGCAGAAACTAACACAACATTGTAAAGCAATTTTACTCCAAGAAAGAAAGAAAGAAAAAAAGAAAGAAAGAAAGGGAGAAAGAAAGAGAAAGAAACAAACTCTGGCTATCATGCTCCATTTTGTGTTAAGGATGTTAATGTAATAAGAAACTTTGGTTTTATATTCAAGGCCTTCTAAGTTCATGCCAGAATTTAGGAATGCACAGCATTATGAATTCAATAATTATGTATTAAAATGTCATAGTATTTTAAGATATTCAATTAACAAAGTACCTGTTGTAAGCTTGTCAAGAACAGAAAAGCAATGCTAAAGCTGGTTAAAATAAATATGATCCAGCAATCTCACTGCTGGGCATATATCCAGAGAAAACCATAATTTGAAAAGATACATGCACCCCAATGTTCACTGCAGCACTGTATACAATAGCCAAGACATGAAGCAACCTGAATGTCCATTGACAGAGGAATGGATAAAGAAGACGTAGTACATATATACAATGGAATGTTACTCAGTCATTAAAAAGAATGAAATAATGCCATTTGCAGCAACATGGATGGACCTAAGTGAAGTAAGTCAGAGAAAGACAAATAGCATATGATATCACTTATATGTGGAATCTAAAAAAATGATACCAATGAACTTATTTACAAAGCAGAAACAGATTCACAGACTCTGAAAACAAACTTATGGTTACCAAAGGAGAAACGCGGTGTCTGGGAGGGATAAATCAGGAGTTTGGGATTAACATACACACACTACTATATATAAGATAGATAACCAACAAGCACTTACTGTATAGCACAGGGGACTCTAATACTCTGTAATACCTATATGGGAAAATAATCTGGAAAAGAATGAATACATTTGTACATGTATAGTTGAATCACTATGCTGTACACCTGAAAGTAACACAACATTGTAAATCAACTATACTCCAATAAAATTTTTTAAAAAGTTAAACAAGAATCTTAAAGACCCATGTTTTCCTTCACATTGCCAATGGTTTAATACTTTTTAACACCTCCAAAATTCCTGATCATAATTACCTGGCTTTTATTAAATAACAGCTGAAGCAAAATGAAAATCTTACTGCATAACTAAACTGGTTCACATAGAAATATATGTTTATCCATATGTTACCCATCTTGAGACAGGTTTGGAATTTTCATTCAATCTTACCTTTTTGTATTTACCTTTACCTAGAAATGCTGTCATTCTTTTTTCTGACAATGAGGATAATATATGAGGGTCCTGACACTGATTAACTTTATATTAAGGATTGTCTAAGGCTGATTCATGTTTTACTTCATAATCCCATAACAAATGCTGTGGGAATTTCCTGAATGAAAGGAAGAGAAAAGGAGCTCTTGGACCAAAAATAGCTGTATTATTATTTTTAGTCTTTTAAGGTAGAGGTTCTAAGAAGGACAGGCTCAGTTGACAAAGAGCTAGTTAGATGTAGAAAACTGGCACAAGAGTGCTAAAGTGAGGGAATCAAGAAGGCCAAGGGCAAAACTCTTGGAATGCTGAAAGTCCACTACTAGGAAGGGAGTAGAAGAGAACAAAAATGTTTACTTTAAAAATATGATTGACCTTTTTGACTGCTGTAGACACATGCTCAAAGGTGTATTTATACTATATGACACTGAAATATTTAAAACATCTGACACAAGTCAGCTTACTTACATGGTCACATAACATTATAAATTAAATCTTTTTGGATAATTTGTATTTAATTCCACGACAAAGACATACTGAATAAAATGATCTTCAAATTTTTTTTTATCCTGAGAAGACAAAATATAAAATGAAGAAATAACTCCACAGATGTACTAAAGATTCAGAGAAACTATACGTCATCAATTGGCCAGGAGATAATTAAAAAGCATACAGAAGACCCATTTCCCATTGAAAGCACTACAAACACAGTAAGAATACATACAGAATCAACTGTATATTGATTCTGTATGTATTCTTACTGTATTCTGTATGTATTCGAAAGCACTACAAAGTAAGAATACATATAGTTGATTCTCATTATTTGCAGTAATTATGTTACATAAAGTCACCACAAACACTTAATTAGCAAATAATGAACCATTATTCCTAGGGAAAATAAAGGATTAGATTTCTGCAAGCCTCTGGTCACAACATTTTGTTCAACCAATTAATACATAACCTTGTTTGCATGTTTTTCTGTCTTACCAAACCTTTATATATGTATGTGTATATATATACACATACATATATGGTTGATTAATTAGTATTGACTCACAGCCAACAGCACCATAACTCTTGCCTGAATGAAGTTTATTTAACAAATGTATTCTCTCTATAACGTATATCAGTTTTCTTGTGCTTAGAAACACTAGACGACACTTTAGCACTACACTTGGGGGCATTTTAAACAACAAAATCTCAAAAAAAAATGTGGCACTAAATAGATGATGAAAAGAACACTTGAGAGCTGAAATAAGGCCTTATTTGACCTCATCTGGAAACCTGCATTTCGGGCAAATCAAACTTTTCACTGCTTTATTTATGTCAGCAATGTATGAAAACAAACAAACAAACAAAACACTGCAAGCATTGATTTGAGGTTGCAAATAGATTTTAATGAGTAGGCGAATCTTCACATATGGAATCCATTGAATAAGGAAGATCTACTATACCTGGAAGTCATCACTCTATTTCACTAAGGACATGTGGGGTCATATGCTATACCTAAACCTGGGATCTCAGGATAGTAGCAGGTTTATGAAAAAAATTCTGGCTTAGGACCTATACCCAGTTAATTAGTCCACATAAGTAATGCCTAGTGTCATATTTAAGGCCTTCTACAGAGGGCACATACTATAAATACAGCCACTTACCAATAACTTCATCAATTAAAAAATAGCAGACAAGACTGAGTTTTTTTCATTTTTCAATTATTACAGAAATCAACACTGTAATTAAAAGTAGATAGGGCTTCCCTGGTGCCGCAGTGGTTGAGAGTCAGCCTGCCGATGCAGGAGTCACGGGTTTGTTCCCTGGTCCAGGAAGATCCCACATGCCGCAGAGCAGCTGGGACCGTGAGCCATGGCCACTGAGCCTGCGCGTCCGGAGCCTGTGCTCCGCAACGGAAGAGGCCACAACAGTGAGAGGCCCGCGTACCGAAAAAAAAAAAAAAAAGAAAAAGAAAAAAGAAAAAGGTAGATAACTTGATTTTGTAAAACGAAATAAATTTTTGATTATATATAGCATGCCCTGACAACAACTCATTGTACTTATGTCAGAGCCAAGGGAAAAGAATAGGAGAACCAAACTATTTCTTTTTTGCTCAGTCATTCATTTAGCTAATACCATTCAGTTATATACCATGCCATAAGATTTTATTTTCAAATTATATTATTCTATAAAAACTATATATGAAGACCCACACAGTTAAAATATAAGGCAATCTATTCCAGCCAGGAAATGGATTTCTTAAACTTAGATAGACCACATATTCTCTTTAAAAAAAAGGAAACAAAGGCAGCATATCTGAGACCCATTTTGCTAGAGAGAACTGAAATTCAGTATTCTTAGTCATTTCTATGAAACTCTGTTGTAGAAAACACTTTCTTTCATTACTTTGCTTATGCCATTAGTTTTCTCCTTCACTTTTAGGAGCACAATAACATATTATTTTTTCCCTTTTTGGAAACAAACTTTTAATTTTTTTATAAGAAAAGGGGTTATGTACAATAATATCATGGTGAGTGGAAGGGGAGTTAGGTAAAAAAAAAAAAGTTCAGTTGTTCATTCCTTTGTAACATCCAAGTAAAAAAATATGTATAAAAATACAAAATACAACTACGGGCTCTTTAATAACAAGCACCCATTCCAAATATACGTTCAATCTAAAATTTGGAACTTGCCCTTTTTGCTGTTTGGGTAGTTCTTTTTTTTCCATTAAGCCCTGTATAGTTGTCTCATTCACTTCTATTAATTGAAAAAAAAGTCATTCATATATTGTTATATAATTCTATGTATAGCATCCCTGTCCTTTTCCCTAAACCTACTGCCACACAGCTTGTCCAAAACAACAGGCTATTTTTGAGACAGTGCTTGTAATAAAAACTTTGGTTGTGCAAATGGTTTTGCTTTTTTTTATTTTTATTTTTCTCTTAAACCCTTACTTATCTCCTCTCTCATTTGTGAAGGAAATGAACTTTGTGTTAAGTGCAATACCACTCCCACTTCCCATTTCCACATACTACCCTCTTTCAACGCTCCACTCCTATCCTACTCCTAGGGAGATACCAAGGTGTAATTTCCCACCCAGGCCTGCCCTTTCTGACACCATTACATCTTCCAGACCTTTTTCCTTTCTGTACTGAAACTTACCTGTGCTCTATCGTCTCTAGATTTTGAAGCACTTAGCCCTTAATAAACTAATTCATGCTAAATAGTTGCTGGCTATAATGTGTTATTCTCTTTAGGGAATATTAAAACAGGATTACATAAGAATCACTGATATTGAAAATTTCTGGTGTATGAGTGGATGGTGATAAGATTTACTTTAACAACAACCTTCCAATCATACTATGTCTCATATAGGCAATATGTTATAGGAAAAACTAAAAGGACTAGATTAGAAGGGAGGATATCTATATTTTAATATTGATTCTAATATTGTGTGTGGGACTTGGCAGTCACCTCACCACTTTGCACCTTAGTTTTCTCCTCTGTAAAATGAAAGGGTTGGACTAGATCACTACAAGCCTTAGAATCTCTAACTTTATATAATTCTATTCTACATCTACAGAAGGTTAGCTATACCAAAGACACTGCATAAAACTACTTTGCTTAATTTGGAGCTATTAAAATTTTCAAAATTTTTTCAATATGTAGGATTATCAATGGTTCTTCTAATGTACATATCTTTGTCTCAAATATCCAGAGAAGTTGAGCTACTGCTCTGTAACCTCTCTGAACACAAACTATCAAATGTCACACACCGTTCTCCCATGTCATGAGCAAACAACAATCTGCAATCTTCCTAGGTAACTTCCAAAGACCAAGAAATTGTGTTGAACTTTATTCTGTACTTAAAGGAAAACAATCATGATTTACTGAAACCTGCTTTCTAGTTCTAGTTTATACCAAATCTAAAATTAATTTTGTTAACACCAAAATTCTGCTTTAAATCACATATAGTTAACCAGTCTGAACAGGAACCAATGCTATCAATTTCTAAAATGAATGATTCAAACAATCAAAATATTCTCCAAATATACCTGAATGAAAATGGTATTTCTTTTGGTTCAAATGCCTAAATTGGGTTCACCTTCACTCTTCTATTAGAATTGTGTGGTAGTTGATATCCCATCTAATAAGATGGTATTAGTTTAAAATTTATTCAGGAGAACAAATGAAAAGAATACACCTTTCAATACTAACAACCTCAGTTTTATTCACAACTTGCAAATTGTCTCATTATTCACATGCCATTGAGTTCTTTAGTAATAATGAGACCTTACTGTGGCATCATTGTTTTTGTGTTACATTAAGTGCAAAGTGATAAAAATGTTGATGTAACTATACATAATACAGTAAAATATCCAATGATTTATGTTTGCTTATGTGTAAAATAGTGCAATGATGCCATAAATGTCAACTGATAAACAAGGGACAACTGATTTCTCAGCCTCACTCATCTGGTTCTGAAACCTGTAAAACTATTTTAATATCATACAGCTCTGAACTATACTTTAAAGATTGCCATCTTTAACCTCTACTACTTAGGACAGAGTTAACTGGGGAAGTGGTACTAAGATATTATCCTTGATATGCTTCTTTGATTGGTAGTGTTTTCAGTCAGTGAATATATGCCATGGAATAAACAAGAAATACAGTACTTAATTATATAAAAACTAGAGTTTTATAGTGTCCCAGTTAGGATTTAAGGTGGAGTTATTGACTAAACCAGCACAGGCATACCCCTGAAGTGGAAATAGGTATTAATCCTTACCCCTGTATCTTCAATATTGTCATTCTACCAATCTGGAATTACTTTCCTTTTCCCCTTGGCCTATCCTAATCTTTTAAGTTTAATGTCTTCCATAAAACCTTGAGCATTCTAATCAACACTGATCTCTTCTACACCAGTGCTGCAAAGTTAACACTTAATGTTATCTAATTGTTTAATATATGCTGGGTTGATTCCTACAACTGAGTTGTAACTTCCTTGAGGACAGGATTCATGTCTTACATTTCTTTTTCATACAGAGTGTGGGGAAATAGAAGGTATCAATAAATGTGTGATAACTGATTAATTAGATTCAACAAAGATATCCCCTATTATGCCATTAGTACAAAGACATTATGGGGAGAACCTATCTACAAAGAAAAATTCTCCAAAAGTAATTAAAACCATGGGTCTGGGCTTCCCTGGTGGCGCAGTGGTTGAGAGTCTGCCTGTCGATGCAGGAGACACAGGTTCGTGCCCCGGTCCAGGAAGATCCCACATGCCACAGAGCCACTGGGCCCGTGAGCCATGGCCACTGAGCCTGCGCATCCAGAGCCTGTGCTCCGCAATGGCAGAGGCCACAGCAGTGAGAGGCCCGCGTACCGCAAAAAAAAAAACAAACAAAAAAACATAGGTCTGCTTCATGAAGAAAAGGAAACTGTTGGTTGCAATAAAATTGGTGTGTTCTCTCTGGTAACTGACTATACTGCTGAACTGAATGAATAAGGATTTTCAGAACTCTAATGGAAAACTGATGAATTTATAAAAGTGATAACAAAAGATCAAGATAAAAAAATTAATTACATACGACTGAGTGAACTGATGAGGATGATTATAATTTTTGTGACTTTCTGTTTGAATAATAAAAAAAAATTGGTGTGCTCTCTGTGAAGTTTCTGATCGCAACTTTTCCTATGATTACAAGCTTGAAGATAGTTCTTTGTCTATTCCATTTTATAGAGGGCCACTTTTTAAAAGTTCTTACTATATTTCTTTCTATCACTAAAATGCTTCATATATAGTTAAAAAATAATAATAAAACAGGACTTGCTTGCTGTAACACTTAATAACATGGTATTTTGACATGGTCTTCTTTTTAACAATTCATAATGAAAATTGTCTTGTGTTGTCGGGGAGGACACACTTCTCTTGAAAGGTATTCTAACCAGAAGGGCACTTTACTTTTTCTAATTAATTAATTAATTTATTTATTTTTGGCTGTGTTGGGTCTTCATTGTTGTGTGGGGGCTTTCTCTAGTTGCCATAGCAGGGGCTACTCTCTGTTGTGGTGCATGGGCTTCTCATTGTGGTGGCTTCTGTTGTTGTGGACCACAGGCTCTAGGCATGTGGGCTTCAGTAGTTGTGGTACGCGGGCTCAGTAGTTGTGGCTCGTGGGCTCTAGAGCACAGGCTCAGTAATTGTGGCACAAGGGCTTAGTTGCTTCACGGCATGTGGGACCTTCCCGGACCAGGGCTCAAACCCGTGTCCCCCACATTGGCAGGCAGATTCTTAACCACTGTGCCACCCAGGAAATCCTAGAAGGGCACTTTAATATATGATATTTAATAACTGCAAAATTGCAGGATCATCAGTCAATTAAGTTGTAATTACACCATTCATAAAATCAGGAACAATCTTGCTAGCACCACAATTGATAATTTTTTTTATCACTATCAGCCCAAAGACACCTAAGGTTCATAAGAGAGTATTTTCCACTGCTAATTCTGTGGGATATTGATTCAAGCTCAGTTTCTGACTGGTATCAAAAGTATGTAATATGTTAAGATCTAAAGAATCTGATATTTGTATTAAACAGGGAGTTCTCAACTTTAGATATACCATTCACTTAAGGAGGAACATGATTTTAACAGACATTTTTGGCTATTGAAAATAGCGTAAGAGTTTCTCTTTTCTTTTCAGCCATTAATCTGCTCTAAATTTCTTACTCCTCAAACATTTGCATATCTCTTTCAATAAAAGATATGTAGGGTGAGCGGGCACCACTGAGAAACTGTGAGGGTGCGGAAGTGGCTGACATGTGGTGGCTTGAGGACCAGAAGACAAGGGCCAAAAAGAGCCTGAAACTGCTTCGGACAGAGGAACCAAGATGGCGGAGTAGAAGGACATGCTCTCACTCCCTCTTGTGAGAACACCAGAATCACAAATAGCTGCTGGACAATCATCGACAGGAAGACACTGGAACCCACCAAAAAAGATACCCCACATCCAAAGACAAAGGAGAAGCCACAGTAGGAGGGGTGCAATCACAGTAAAATCAAATTCCTTAACTGCTGGGTGTGTGACTCACAGACTGGAGAACACCAATACCACAGAAGTCCACCCACTGGAGTGAAGGTTCTGAGCCCCATGTCAGGCTTCCCAACCTGGGGGTCCAACAATGGGAGGAGGAATTCCTAGAGAAACAGACTTTGAAGCCTAGTGGGAGTTGATTGCAGGACTTCTACAGGACTGGGGGAAACAGAGACTCTACTCCTTGAGGGCACACACAAAGTAGTGTGTGCATTGGAACACAGGGGAAGGAGCAGTGACCCCAGGGGGTACTAAACCAGACCTACCTGCTAGTGTTGGAGGATCTCCTGCAGAGGCGGGGGTGGCTGTGGCTCACCAAGGGGAAAAAGACACTGGCAGCAGAAGTTCTGGGAAGTTCTCCTTGGCGTGAGCCCTCCAAGAGTCTGTCATTATCCCCACCAAAGAGCCTAGGTAGGCTCCAGTGTTGGGTTGCCTCAGGCCAAACAACCAACAGGGAGGGAACCCAGCCACACCCATTAACAGTCAAGCAGATTAAAGTTTTACTGAGCTCTGCCAACCAGAGCAACAGTCAGCTCTACCCACCACCAGTCCCTCCCATCAAGAAACTTACACAGGCCTCTTAGATAGCCTCATCCACCAGAGGGCAGACAGCAGAAGCAAGAAGAACTACAATCCTGCAGCCTGTGGAACAAACCACATTCACAGAAAGATAGACAAGATGAAAAGGCAGAGGGCTATGTACCAGATGAAGGAACAAGATAAAACCCCAGAAAAACAACTAAATGAAGTGGAGATAGGCAACCTTCCAGAAAAAGAATTCATAATAATGATAGTGAAGGTGATCCAGGACCTCAGAAAATGAATGGAGGCAAAGATCGAGAAGATGCAAGAAATGTTTAACAAAGACCTAGAAGAATTAAAGAACAAACAAACAGAGATGAACAATACAATAACTGAAAGGAAAACTACACTAGAGGGAATCAATAGCAGAATAACTGAGGCAGAAGAACAGATAAGTGACCCGGAAGACAGAATGGTGGAATTCACCACTGTGGAACAGAATAAAGAAAAAAGAATGAAAAGAAATGAAGACAGTCTAAAAGACCTCTGGGACAACATTAAACACAACAACATTCGCATTATAGGGGTCCCAGAAGGAGAAGCGAGAGAGAAAGGACCAGAGAAAATATTTGAGAGATTATAGTCGAAAACTTCCCTAACATGGGAAAGGAAATAGCCACCCAAGTCCAGGAAGTGCAGCGAGTCCCATACAGGATACACCTAAGGTGAAACACGCCGAGACACATAGTAATCACATTGGCAAAAATTAAAGACAAAGAAAAATTACTGAAAGCAACAAGGGAAAAATGACAAATAATATACAAGGGAACTCCCATAAGGTTAACAGCTGATTTTTCAGCAGAAACTCTACAAGCCAGAAGGGAGTGGCATGATATACTTAAAGTGATGAAAGGGAAGAACCTACAACCAAAATTACTCTACACAGCAAGGATCTCATTCAGATTCGATGGAGAAATCAAAAGCTTTACAGACAAGCAAAAGCTAAGAGAACTCAGCACCACCAAACCAGTTCTACAACAAATGCTAAAGGAACTTCTCTAAGTGGGAAACACAAGAGAAGAAAAGGACCTACAAAAACTAACCCAAAAAATTAAGAAAATGGTCATAGGAACATACATATCGATAATTACCTTAAACGTGAATGGATTAAATGCTCCAACCAAAAGACACAGGCTTGCTGAATGGATACAAAAACAAGGCCCATATATATGCTGTCTACAAGAGACCCACTTCAGACCTAGGGACACATACAGACTGAAAGTGAGGGGATGGAAAAAGATATTCCATGCAAATGGAAATCAAAAGACAGCTGGAGTAGCTATACTCGTATCAGATGAAATAGACTTTAAAATAAAGAATGTTACAAGAGGCAAGGAAGGACACTACATAATGATCAAGGGATCAATCCAAGAAGAAGATATAACAATTATAAATATATATGCACCCAACATAGGAACACCTCAATACATAAGGCAACTGCTAACAGCTCTAAAAGGGGAAATCGACAGTAACACAATAATAGTGGGGGACTTTAGCACCTCACTTACACCAATGGACAGATCATCCAAAATGAAAATAAATAAGGAACAGAAGCTTTAAATGACACAATAGACCAGATAGATTTAATTGACATTTATAGGACATTCCATCCAGGAACAGCAGATTACATTTTCTTCTCAAATGCACATGGAACTTTCTCCAGGATATATCACATCTTTGGTCACAAATCAAGCCTCAGTAAATTTAAGAAAATTGAAATCATATCAAGCATCTTTTCTGACCACAACGCTATGAGATTAGAAATGAATTACAGGGGAAAAAACGTAAAAAATACAAACACGTGGAGGCTAACCAATACGTTACTAAACAACCAAGAGATCACTGAGGAAATCAAAGAGGAAATCAAAAAATACCTAGAGACAAATGACAATGAAAACACGATGATCCAAATCCTATGGGATGCAGCAAAAGAAGTTCTAAGAGGGAAGTTTATAGCTATACAAGCCTACCTCAATAAACAAGAAATATCTCAAGTAAAAAATCTAACCTTACAGCTAAATGAACTAGAGAAAGAAGAACAAACAAAACCCAAATTTAGCAGAAGGAAAGAAATCATAAAGATAAGAGCAGGAATAAATGAAACAGAAACAAAGAAAACAATAGCAAAGATCAGTAAAACTAAAAGCTGGTTCTTTGAGAAGATAAACAAAATTGATAAACCATTAGCCAGACTCATCAAGAAAAAGACAGAGAGGACTCAAATCAATAAAATTAGAAATGAAAAAGGAGAAGTTACAACAGACACTGCAGAAATACAAAGCATCCTAAGAGACTACTGCAAGCAACTCTGTGCCAATAAAATGGACAACCTGGAAGAAATGGACAAATTCTTAGAAAGATATAACCTTCCAAGGCTGAACCAGGAAGAAATGAAAAATATGAACAGACCAATCACAAGTAATGAAATTGAAACTGTGATTAAACATCTTCCAACAAACAAAAATCCAGGACCAGAAGGCTTCAAAGGTGAATTCTATCAAACATTTAGAGAAGAGCTAACACCCATCCTTCTCAAACTCTTCCAAAAAATTGCAGAGCAAGGAACACTCCCAAACTCATTCTACGAGGCCACCATCACCCTAATACCAAAACAAGACAACGATACTACAAAAAAAGGAAATTACAGACCAATAACATTGATGAATATAGATGCAAAAATCCTCAACAAAATACTAGCAAAAACAGAATCCAACAACATATTAAAAGGATCATACACCATGATCAAGTGGGATTTATCCCAGGGATGCAAGGATTCTTTAATATATGCAAATCAATCAATTTGATACACCATATTAAAAAAATTGAAGAATAAAAACCATATGACCATCTCAATAGATGCAGGAAAAGCTTTTGACAAAATTCAACACCCATTTATGATAAAAACTCTCCAGAAAGTGGGCATAGAGGGAACCTACCTCAACATAATAAAGGCCATATACAACAAACCCACAGCAAACATCATTCTCAATGGTGAAAACTGAAAGCATTTCCTCTAAGATCAGGAACAAGACAAGGATGTCCACTCTCACCACTATTATTCAAGATAGCCTTGGAAGTCCTAGCCATACCAATCAGAGAAGAAAAAGAAATAAAAAGAATACAAATTGGAAAAGAAGTAAAACTGTTACTGTTTGCA
This sequence comes from Monodon monoceros, assembly GCF_005190385.1. Classification (NCBI taxonomy): domain Eukaryota; kingdom Metazoa; phylum Chordata; class Mammalia; order Artiodactyla; family Monodontidae; genus Monodon; species Monodon monoceros. Next base: position 66,618,335 of record NW_021703779.1, on the reverse strand, counting down.
GATGACATGATACTATACATAGAGAATCCTAAAAATGCCACCAGAAAACTACTAGAGCTAATCAATGCATTTGGTAAAGTTGCAGGATACAAAATTAATACACAGAAATCTCTTGCATTCCTATACACTAATGATGAAAAATCTGAATGAGAAATTAAGGAAATACTCCCATTTACCATTGCAGCAAAAAGAATAAAATACCTAGGAATAAACCTAGCTAGGGAGACAAAAGACCTGTATGCAGAAAACTATAAGACACTGATGAAAGAAATTAAAGATGATACCAAGAGATAGAGAGATATACCATGTTCTTGGATTGGAATAATCAATACTGTGAAAATGACTATACTACCCAAGCAACGTACAGATTCAATGCAATTCCTATCAAATTACCAATCACATTTTTTATGGAACTAGGACAAATAATTTAAAAATTTGTATGGAGACAAAAAAGACACCGAATGGCCAAAGCAGTCTTGAGGGAAATAAACTGAGCTGGAAGAATCAGACTCCCTGACTTCAGACTACACTACAAAGCTACAGTAATCATGCCAATATGGTACTGGCACAAAAACAGAAACAGATCAATGGAACAAGGTAGAAAGCCCAGAGATAAACCCACGCACCTATGGTCAACTAATGTATGCTAAAGGAGGCAAAGATATACAATGGAGAAAAGAAAGTCTCTTTAATAAGTGGTGCTGGGAAAACTGGACAGCTACATGTAAAAGAATGAAATTAGAACACTCCCTAACATCATACACAAAAATAAACTCAAAATGGATTTGAGTCCTAAATGTAAGGCCAGACACTATAAAACTCTTAGAGGAAAACATATGAAGAACACTCTTTGACATAAATCACAGCAAGATCTTTTTTGATCCACCTCCTAGTGTACTGGAAATAAAAACAAAAATAAACAAATGGGACATAATGAAACTTGAAAGCTTTTGCACAGCAAAGGAAACCATAAACAAGACAAAAAGACAAACATCAGAGTGGGAGAAATATTTGCAAAAAAATCAACAAAGTATTAATCTCCAAAATATATAAACAGCTCATGCAGCTCAATATTAAAGAAACAAACAACCCAGTCCAAAAACGGGCAGAAGCCCTAAACAGACATTTCTCCAAAGAAGATATACAAATGGACAAGAAGCACATGAAAAGCTGCTCAATATCACTAATTATTAGAGAAATGCAAGTCAAAACTACAATGAGGTATCACCTCACACCAGTTAGAATGGGCATCATCAGAAAATCTACAAACAACAAACGCTGGAGAGGGTGTGGAGGAAAGGGAACCCTCTTGCACTGTTGGTGGGAATGTAAATTGATACAGCCACTATGGAGAACAGTATGGAGGTTCCTTCAAAAACTAAAAATATAATTACCATATGACCCAGCAACCCCACTACTGGGCATATACCCAGAGAAAACCATAATTCAAAAAGATACATGCCCCCCACTGTTCATTGCAGCACTATTTACAATAGCCAGGTCATGGAAACAACCTAAATGCCCATCGACAGACGAATGGATAAAGAAGTTGTGGTACATATATTCAATGGAATATTACTCAGTCATAAAGAGGAATGAAATTGAGTCATTTTTTGAGATATGGATGGATCTAGAGACTGTCATACAGAGTGAAGTAAGTCAGAAAGAGAAAAACAAATATCATATATTAACCCATGTATGTGGAACCTAGAAAAATGGTACAGACGATCCGGTTTGCAGGGCAGAATTTGAGACACAGATATAGAGAACAAACTTATGGACACCAAGCGGGGAAAACCGCAGGGGGTGGGGTGGGGATGGTGGTGTGCTGAATTGGGCGATTGGGACTGACATGTATACACTGATATGAATAAAATTGATGACTAATAAGAACCTGCTGTCTAAAAAATAATAATAAAGAAAGAAAGAAAGAAAATGTAACTGGATATGAAGACAGCTCTCTGAATGAAACGAATAATTCTATTTTTAAAAGTAATAATAAAACTTCATCAACATTAAAAGTGTACTAAGTTTCAAATATATGCAAGTAAATCAGTTGGTTCCAGGGGTCAAAATCATATAAGGAATAAAATAACCTGGTCCTAAAGAAGATTATAAATTAATAGACGAGGTAAGGCATACATAAAAGAAGATAATAACAATTTATGTAAGTAACCAAAGTTGTTTACCAGTGTGATTACCACAGTGATTGTATCACTCTGAATATTTGATACCAAATTTTTAAGGGGCATCTTTTTAGAAGTTGCTGGGCTTCTAGGACACTTATACACTCATGCACCTGGCATAAGACTATTAACTAAATCTTCATCTTAACTGCAATGCATCCTATGAATTCCAGTACACCTCTTTGGATCTAAAGTATAGAAATCTAGGATGAGCTTGAGATTCCTTGGTCAAGCATAAATTTTAAATTATCCAAAAGAGTTGTACTGAGGATGAATATGAGAATTAGTAAAAAAAAATAAAACAAAAAAACAAAATTAGAGAAAGGTTAATAACAAAGGAGAGAGGAACACTAATAGAGTAATACAACTTTAAACAAACAAACAAAAGAAATGTAAAAGAATAATATATTGGAGCATAGGCTTGTCAAATGTATATCTATAATCTTTTTTCTTTTATCCAAAGTTGAACAACTATTTATGCAAATCATCCTTTATTTATTAATATAATTATCAAAGGGAATTTTCAAGATGATCCTTTCTACCCTGTTCATAAGTGCACCTTAAATGATGGGTTATCTGAAGGCTGAAATAAAGAATGAAAGGCATAATTCACACCAAACTGATAAATGGTCTTTACCAAGTTATATAACCCCTCTTTTTTCCTCTAATTTATAAATTTGTGTCTCTTTAAACTTTATCTCTTACCTCCAAATAGTGAACTTCAGTTAGATAGATGTGAAATATTGGATGATTTCTTTTTGACAAAGAATTAAATCTGAAAAACAGAAATAGAAGGTTATTACTTTTTCTGTCTGGATAATTGCCTAGTTCTGATTAAGCTTCAGCTTAGGACCTGACTTAAAAATAAATTCTTATTTTTCTTTACATTCTTATCAGAATTTGTCTTTTAACTGGTTGCCTCTTTTATTCTAGTTTTATCATGGATCAAGTGATACATAAGTATATTTCCCTCTATATCTTCACATGCCTTACCCAATACCCATTTTAGGAAAGTACTATATACATGGAAGTGTTAAGTTTTAGTATATCTCAGCTACAACTGACTAACAATTGTCTTTAAAACCGTGAGGTTCAGAGAGGATGGAAGTATATGACAAACCTTCTAGACCAGAGCTATGCAAATCAAATAGGCACTTAACCTGATATATTTATCCTTTGTAGACTTTTGCCTGATACATTCATCTTGTCCTGTAGATAGTCTTTCCTTCTGACTGAATAAGAGCATAATAAAAGCCATTCTAGATCAGACTCAGAGTCCATCCAGCTCAGTATTCTGCTACTGATAATGTCAGCTGTGCAGTGCTGAGCACACAGGAGGCAATCTATTTCATTGAATTGTTCTTGAAATAAGCAGGCATGTCTGGCTTCTAAGGCACCAGTTCCCAAATAAAAGCCAGCTCTTCCACAAAATGCATGCAAATTTAACTCCTTTTTGAATCTTCATTTCTCAGTACATAAAACCTTTTAACATATAAAATAGTACTTCTTTTATTTTAAAATAGCTATTTCTATCCTATGTCCCAGTAATTCCACTTCCAGTATATACCTTAGAGAACTCTTGCAAATGTGTACAGTGAGACACAGTGAGTCACAGCAGCATTGCCTATAATTGAAAGAAAAATGAAAGCAGTCTATTAATGTCCATCAAGAGGGGAATAGATAAATAAAATGTGGCATATTAATATGATGGGTTATTATATATACAAATGTAGATACATCAACACAGATAGATCTCAAAAACAATGCTGAGTAAAAAGTATGGAACCTGGGGGCTTCCCTGGTGGCGCAGTGGTTGAGAGTCCGCCTGCCGATGTAGGGGTCACGGGTTCGTGCCCCGGTCCGGGAAGATCCCACATGCCACAGAGCGGCTGGGCCTGGGAGCCATGGCCGCTGAGCCTGCGCGTCCGGAGCCTGTGCTCCACAACGGGAGAGGCCACAACAGTGAGAGGCCCGTGTACCGCAAAAAAAAAAAGTATGGAACCTGGACATATACTATATGTAATATTTATGTAAATTTTAAAAACATATACAAAATATTGTATATTATACATGAATGTATATTTATGCACGTAAAAGGATACACAATACCTCATAAAATAGTTGTCTTCAAGAGGGAGTATAAAGTATAAGATTAGTAAGTGTGGTAAAGGGAGAATTCAACTTCATCCATATTGTTTATTTTATTTTAAAAAGGACTTGAAAGAATTGTGACAAAATCTTGACTGCTGTACATTCTTGGAGGAGGTGGAAACACAGGTGTTTACTATATTATTCTTTATATTTTTTAATTTAAAAAATTTCTCATAAAAATAAAATTTCTAAAACTATAAAAAGAATCATTTAATATTAGAAGCATGTTTACTGTTATTTAACTTATTAAAAATAAAAAACAATGACTATTTCCTTCTAACATTGAGTTGGATGAGTCATAGAAAGATCAGCTCTTCTTAGTTGCTCAAGATTCTAGAAGCAAATTCATATTTACTCTACCCATACACTCTATGATTGTACACACTGACTCAATCAACATTTACCCATTGTTTCTATACAGAAGAATATTAAAAAGTATATTCTGATCAAAGCCCCTCTGGCACTTGTAACTGTCTTTCTCTAGCCCTTCTCTTGACATTAATTCTTTCTCAAGGAATGGTTAACATAAATGCCTAAATTTTTCCAAGCACCAAAGGCATGCTTTTAAATCAATCAGTACGGTTTTCTCTTTTGTTTCAGATACTTTCCTTGATGACGTTTACTCTTTGTTGAGGGGGGGGGTGTTTTGTTTTGTTTTTGTTTTCTGGTTTTTGTTTGTTTTTTGGCTAGAGAGGACATTACTTAGTTACTATGTCTAACTGTCTGAGAGCCTCTATTCTAACTATTCCAACATTCAAGATAATCTCACAATAAACCTAGGAAATAAATACTATTATCCCTGTTTTTGCAACTGAGGAAACTGACACATAAAGAGGTTAAATAACTTGTCCAAGATAAGCAGCTATTCAGTATAAGATCCAGAAAGTCAAACCCAGCTCTGAATGATTCCAAATGCCTTGCTCTTGCCGCTGCCTCCAAAGTGAAAAATTTTGCAATGATTTAAAAATCCTTTCCTGGGTATAAATTTTACTAATTATAGTAAAATGGTTTGAAACTTAGAGATGTTATGTTGCTTTGATCTTGCTATGGTTATTCCTGAAAAAGAGTAAGCTTAAAGATGTTTTTGTTGCTGTCATTGTGTGTCTATCAGTTTAATATAAAGGCAGTGCTAGATCATTCTAGAGCTAGAGCAGTGGTTCTTAACTGGAGGTGATTTTTATCCTCTAGAGGATATTTGGCAATCTCTGGAGACATTTTTGGTTGTCACAGGTTGAGGGGCAGGGGCTTACTGGTATCTAAGGGGTAGAGGCCAGGGATACTACTAAACATCCTACAACATGTAGGACAGCTCCTAAAACCAAATAATTGACCAGACCAAAATGTTTATAGTGCTGGTTGAGAAACCTTGATCTAGAGGTAAGAACAGTGGACCACACTATAGCTGATTTTGAAGAAAATAAAATTCAAAAATCAAAGAATATAAGTACTAAAATATAGAGGACTTGAAAAATGTACAAAGCATGCTAACTCTGTTTTAAACAATCACTAGATAAATTTCTAAAACCAGGGGAAGGACTTTGACAGAATTTTGACTTGAATTCCAAAATTGATCTGGGATGAAAAGTAGTAAGAAAGTAATACTAAATAAAAGTAGTATCTGGAGCTAAGTGTATAGGTTCTGTGGCCAGTAAAATGGGGTACAGGAGTAGAGGATAGTCTTTTAAGAGAGCTAGTATTTTTTTGTTTGCTTTTTACCTTGCATTCACCTGCTCTTCTGATAAAAGTCTCTTATTTTTGCTTTCTCTTCTTTTAAGAGTTTTTTTCAAACAGCTCCTGGATGGTAAAATAATAGAGATAAGGAAAAGCTTTATTAAAAATGAGTTTCTAAGCTTTTCTTCTAAAATCAGGAACAAGACAAGGAGGCCCACTCTCTCCCCTTCTAGTTAACATAGTACTGGAAGTCCTAGTCATAGCAATCAGAAAAGAAAAAGAAATGAAAGGCATCCAAAATGGAAGGGAATAAGTAAAACTGTCACTATTTGCAGATGACATAATACTATATATAGAAAACCCTAAAATCTCCACCAAGAAACTACTAGAACTAATAAGTGAATTCAGTAAAGTTGCAAGATACAAGATTATTATACAGAAATCTGTTGTTTTTGTATACACTAATAATGAACTATCAGAAAGAGGAAGCAAGAAAACAATCCCATTTAACATTGCATCAAAAAGAAAAAAAAACCTAGGAATAAACTTAACCAAGGAGGTGAAAGACCTACACTCTAAACACTATAAGACATTGAAGGAACTTGAAGATGATACAAAGAAATGGCAAGATATCCTGTGTTCATGGACTGGAAGAATTATTATTATTAAAAGGTCCATACTACCCAAAGCAATTTACAGATTTAAGGCAAGTCCTTTCAAAATACCCATGACATTTTTTCACAGAATTAGAACAGATAATCCTAAAATTCATATAGAACCACAAAGGACCCTGAATAGCCAAAGCAATCTTGAGAAAAAAGCACAAAACTGGAAGTATTACGCCCCTGAATTCATTCTATACAACAAATCTACAGTAGTCAAAACAGCATGGTACTGGCACAAAAGCAAACACATAGATCAATGGAACAAAATAGACAGCCCAGAAATAAACCCAGGCACTTTTGGTCAATTATTTACAACAAAGGAGGCAAGAATATACAATGGAGAAAAGACAGTCTCTTCAATAAGTGGTGATGGGAGAAGTGGACAGCTATATGTAAAACAATGAAATTAGAAAATTTTCTCAAACCATATAAAAATAAACTCAAAATGGATTTAAGACCTAAACGTAAGACCAGAAACCATAAAAGTCCTAGAAGAAAACATAGGCAGTACACTCTTTGACATAATTCTTGGGAATATTTTTTTGGATCTGTCACCTAAGGAAAGGGACACAAAAGCAAAAATAAACAAATGGGACCTAATTAAACTTAAAAGCTATTGCACAGCAAAGGAAACCATCAAGAAAATAAAATGACAGCTTACTGAATGGGAGAAAATATTTGCAATTGATATGTCTGATAAAGGATTTATATCCAAAATATATAAACAGCTCATACAACTCAACATCAAAAAATAATTAAAAATAGGCAGAAGAACTAAATAGACATTTTTCCCAAAAAACTCATACAGATGTCCAATAGGCACAAGAAAAGATATTCAACAACTCTAATCATCAGGGAAATGCAAATCAAAAAAAAATAATGAAATATCACCTCACACCTGTCAGAATGACTGTCATCAAAAAGACAACAAATAACAAACGTTTGAGAGGATGTGGAGAAAAGAGAACATTAGTACACTGTTGATGGGAATGTAAATTGCTTATAGCCACTATGGAAAACAGTATGGATGCTCCTCAAACAACTAAAAATAGAACTACCATATGATCCAGCAATTCCACTCCAGAGTAAATATTTGAAGAAAAGGAAAACAGTAATTCAAAAAGGTATATGTACACCAATGTTCACAGCAGCATTATTTACAATAGCCATGATATGGAAGCAACCTAAGTGTCCATCAACAAATGGATGAAGAAGATATATATATATATATATTCAGTGGAATCTTCACAGATACACAGAACAAAGTAGTGGTTAACACTGGGTAGAGGGATGTAGGAAGGGGATTAAGAGGTACAAACTACTATGTATGAAATAAATAAGCTACAAGAGTGTAATGTATAGAACAGGGAATATAGCCAATATTTTATAGTAACATTAATGGAGTATAATATATAAAATGTTGAATCACTTATGTTATATTTCTGAAACTAATATAAATCAACTATACTTCAATTAAAAAAGAAAAATAAAAACTTAACTTCTCTGTGAACACTTACACCTATATTAAAGAATTTCTGAATCATTCAACTCTCAAAACTATTTTGGAATCATCTTAAGTGGAAAGATCTCTAATGACAGCAAATGCTTTGTTCTTTCTCACAATATCACCCTTTAAGAATCAACTCACTGATTATTCAAGTTTAAAAAGATTTCCTGGCAAAGAGAAATTTTAGTGTTGAGTGCTCTGTTACAATAAAAGTTTCTATAGAAATGTTCTTTCTGATAACTATACATTGCAATCACCAAATATTACCATTTCTTATTAAAATAACAATGAAATAATAGAAATTATCACATATAGAAATGGTAAATATGTGGAGGGATTTTTCCTAATTACCCAAGACTATTTTTTCATTATTTTTCTGTTCACTTAAACCTTACATTCAGATTCTCATCTTGTCTCCTTTTGCTCATCTCTCACTTCCTAATTATAAATTGGATAATTTTTCAGGTCACCTATGGCAGCCACTCAAACCAATTCCTCTTGTCTTTAAACTTCTATTCCCACCTCGTCTTCTATTTGCCTCAGCTAAAAGAGCTTTACCTCGTCTATAGCTCTAATCTCTTTCACCTGCCACTTAAAGAGTGCTAGACCATGAAATTTTGAAAATCAAATAAAACACAGGAGAACAATGAAACCAGCAAGGTGTTCTTTGTCTGCCTAGGAAAATAGTTTTTCCATTACGAACAGGAAAGAGCCTCGTCTATACCTTGCTAGGATTTCCAAGAAACTGAATACTCTGCTTATAGAAATTAGAAAGACTGCCAGCCAGCTGGAATAATTCTTCATTTTACTCTTATGCTAAATGGGTACTTGAGCTATAGAAAGCAAGAAGTGGTCTTATTCATGATTCTTCCTTGCCAATCTGCTACGTACATTCAAAAGTACTGGATTAGGAATCAAAGGGTCCTGAATTGAATACAGACTCCATTTGCTCAAAATTTGCTTAGGCTGGGGCTTCCCTGGTGGCGCAGTGGTTGGGGGTCCGCCTGCTGATGCGGGAGACGCGGGTTCGTGCCCCGGTCCGGGGAAATCCCACGTGCTACGGAGCGGCTGAGCCTACGCGTCCGGAGCCTGCGTGTCCGGAACCTGCGCTCCGCGGCGGGAAAGGCCGCAGCGGTGAGAGGCCCGCGTACAGAAAAAAACAAACAAACAAACAATTGCTTAGGCAAATCATATAATCTCTCTGAGCTTTGTTTTTCTTTTTTTTTAATTGGTAAAAAGGATAATAATGCCTGCCAGTTTGCCTCAGGTTACTTTAAGTATCAAACGAAATGATGTATAAGAAGCACTTTGTAAACCATGAAGTTCCATCCAAATTGAGTTATTTTAGGCAGAATAATAAGATTTATATTTCTCTATATTAGAATTTTCATTTCCAGTACACAAACAGACACAAAATATAGACTTCTGAGCCCTGCTACAAACTTATTCTATCAGAATCTATAGAGATGAGGCCCAACCATCTGTATTTTTAACAAGAACACTAAAGTTTGAGAGGTACTATATAATGCACCATTCTCTTTTCTGATGTATTCCTTTCTTTCTACTTCAAGGAAAGTTTAACTGTCATGTACCATTTAATTTTCTAATCATCTTGAAATTGTTTGCTAAAATATAACAAAAACATTGTTGTGTTGTCACAAAACAACCTAAATTAAATTTTAAAAATTACGTAATTTAGATTTTACTGCAATTGTTTTATAAATGTTTTTAACTTTAAAAAGGAAAGCTTGTTCTTTGTAATACAATGGATTGCAAAATTTTTAGAGAACTAAGAATGAAGAATCATGAAAATAACTCAATTTCCTGGGAGAATTATAATTACCACATTAGCTTTATTCATGCTGAAGTTTAACACATTCAATAGCTGCTGAGTTAAGACACTATATTGGTTCTTTACATCTCAATTATCCCAGTAAAAATTCAGGATCTCTTAAAACACACCTAAGTTTCAATAGGTGAATTTTACCATATCTGAGTTTATCAATATGTGACTTATTTTGTTTCAGTTAAACCTTCTTATTTAGAGTTAACTAAGTCCACAAAGAACAGTTTGGGAGGTCCTATACCTATCATCTTTATCACTATATAGCCCTGTTCTAAGAGTGAAAGAAGAAAAAGGTAGTTGCCTATCTAGGTTAGACAGGGTAGGTGGTATTACTAAATCTGGTAGAGTGGAAGAAACAAAGCCAATACCTAAGATAACTCAAAACAACAGGAAATATGACTAAATGCAATGAACAATGAATGAATAATTGTGCCTAGGGTGAGAGAGTAAAATTATATTTTAAAGACTACATCTGGCTTTAAAAACACTAACCTTAATCATCACTATGATAAACTAAACATTTCCATATTTCATACTAACATGTTTAGGAGACTAAAATAAGTTATTGATCTTAGTGTTTAATCAGAGTATGTGTTAATATAACACCAATATATTCTTAGAGGCTATATTAATGTGGAAACAACCCAAATAACCACCATCAGGAGAATAGATGAATAAATTATGATATATTCATACAGTAGAATACCCTATTTCAGTGAAAATGAATGAACTATGGTTATATGTAGCAACACAAATAAGGAACATTATGATGAGTTACAAAAGGAAGTCAAAGAAGAAAGAAAAAGTTATGATTTCATTTACACAAAGTTCAGAAACATGCAACACTAAAGAACATATTGTTTAGGGATGCAAATACTATTGGTAAAAGTATTAAAAAAACAGAGAAAATATATATAAATTTGAGACAGTAGTTGCCTCGAAAGAGGGAAGGAAAGGAATGTGATTAGGAAAGGAGTACATAAGGGAATTTATAGGGAATGGTAATTTTCTTTTCTCATAATGGGTGATAAGTCACAGGAGGTTGTTGTATTGCTTTTGTTTATTCTGTACTCATGTTTTACAAATATTGTTTTATAGGCATTCAATGTTTAATAAAAACAATTAAAATTTGATGTATTTCCTTTCTCTGTAATATATTTGCTCTGCCATAAAACAAGTTTATGATTTTAACAGATTTCAATTCTTTGCTTTCAACAGCAGCAGTTACAACTGAATATGCATATACATTCAATAGTTCTATTACTGTGCCTAAGATCAAAAGAATTATTAAATCTAACTTTAAGAAATAAGATGTCCAAGGAATAATATGAGGGCAATTTTTGGAGTAAAAATTAGTTTAGAACTCATAAAAATAAAAACAACTTCTTAATCTTCTAAGTGGTTAGTAAATCAAAGATATAGGCTATGTATTTTTTTTTTTTTTACTTTAGATGGACAGCAATAACAAATTCCTAACTGGACAAATCTCTTCAGATTTTAACTTTACTAAAAACCTGATCCCAACCTAAGAAGTTCTACAATTTGCAAAAACACTTTAAAAACACTTTTTAAAAAAGGCTTATTCTTTTAAAAAAGAATATAACTAAAATACATAAAACTTGGAAATGCTTAAGCTTTAGTGGATTGTTCTGTCAACATGTGGATTTATTGAAAGAGCTGTGTTAACACATATTAAAAACCTAGGGACGAACTTTTTAAAACATTTTTTTTACCTTTTTACCAAAAAAAGAATTCTCAAACTGTGAAATACAGTTAGTTGTTTACCTAGTATGGAAAGTGATGAAACAATAATGAAATCTGTCAACTTTTGTCTGTCTCCATAAAAGTAAATCTTGCATCCCAAATATATACATATGGAGAGATATAAATAAAAATCTTTATACAGTTTTATCTATGGATGTGGTTTACAGATTGTTCTTCCCCAGAACTATACTCAAAAAGGTTTTTCCAGCATTAAGGGTTTTATAATTCGATAAGTCTGAAGCCTACCAATAGTCAACACAAAAGAGTAAAACACTAGCTTTTTGAACCATTTTAGTTTTCAACAGGAAATGATCCTAAAGGTAAAAAGAGGCTTAGCCAATTATTTACTCATTCTTTTCCCCACATATTTAAATATTAACGATAAGAAAAATTTAAACGCCAAGCTTATAAAATTCCTCCATAAGGGTATAATTATTCTAGCTATTTTTCCCCCCAAAGTAGTATCTCTGAGCTCTTTCTTGGAATGTCTAAGAGTTTTGAATTGAAATGCAGCGACACCAACGCCAAAGATCCCCTTCCTTCCCATAAATCTAGAGATTCAGCGTCTAATTAATTACCTTTGGATATATTAATAACTCACATATAAATGCTAACCGCTATTTAGCATTTCTATTAACCTCCCGTCCATTAAAGATTTGGTAGTAATTTTCATATTTTACACCATCTATTATAAAATAATAATAAACTATTTATTACGAATATATATTTCACAGCAACTTCACCTCTTAAACCTAGGCTTAACTTTTTTCGTCCTCCCCATCTAACCAAAAACTTTAGGATCATATCCTTTTTAACACTTTAATTGAACCTCACAACTCAAAACTACCAACCCCGCTAATCCCTTATTTCATACGATTATAACTTTTTTTAAAGTACTTTAAAAGCCCTATACCTTTTTCCTTCATCCGTAAGACAAGCTCTGAGAACAAAAGTGAGGGGTCAAGGATAGTGTGAAATCTGAGGGAAGAGGTGGGGCAGAAGGTTAAAGAGAGTTTGGAGTAGGACAAAAGAAAGAACTAGAAAAGTAAGCTGGGTGACGAAAACCGTTAGGCGCTGGTTAGGCTTGGGTGCAGCTAAGGACACGAAGGGGAGGGGCTTAACCTCTTGCGCTCTAACCCCCAACGCACGGAAGCGACTGCCACACACCCTATCCGCCTCTCAGAGCAGCAGCCATTTTGGCTTTGCCCCAGCCCCGCCCCTCGGACGCGGACGGCTCCATCCCCCCACGCGCACCCCACCCCCGCCTTCTTCGCGCAGAAACAGGAAGTGGGATTGCGGACCTAGGAGCCAGGCCGGCAGCAGCTCGGGACTAGAGTTGCGCTCCGAGCGCACTGCAGTCAAATCCTTGCCGCTGCCCCTGGCTGTCGCCTCCCAAGAAAAGTCGTGGGAACATGTCGAATATGGAGAGTATCCTTTCCTTTCTTAAAAGCTGCTGCTAGGGCTTAAAGAGGTGGGAGAGAGGAGGGCCTGGGGCCCTGGAAGGTGCCTGGTGGTGACCTTTTAGGTCTAGTTGAGGAGGGATGAGGGTTCTGACTCCGATTGGTAGGCTTTGGCAGCTTATTTTGTTTTGTTTGTTGTTGTTTTCCTGGTAGCACAAGCATCCTGAATCAGGGGACGTGGGGCTGATTTGAGAAGATTACTGAACACGAACCCTCCCTTGTTGAAGGCTACTGTCACCTGTTCTTTCAGGGAATTTATCCACTTCTGAAAAATCGAAGGAGAGTGGTGTGGAAGCAGGCGACAGTTTGCCGGAGGTTTGGGGCAGAGGTATAGGTTTTGAATGGGTAACGAGGGCAAATAGTTTTTGTGGAACTTCTTCCTTTTTCTGGATGGAGGTGACTGGTAATGAGTTCTTAATACCAGCCCTCCGAACTAAGTTGATTGCTTGCTTGTTAATAATCTGATTTAGCACGTGAGGAAACTCATAGTTTCCTAAAGCCACAAAAATCCATCAGTTGCACCTGTGTTACCACTTAAGCAATGTGTTCAAGATTAGGAACCAAGCTGTGTGAAGCTCTGAATTGAAGAAGGATGAGGTGGTTTTTTGCAAGTGAAATACCATCACAGGATTTTCATGTCGCTGTCCTTCTTCCAGAAATTGGCATTACAGAAATAGAGTAGTTTGATATCTTGCTATTGAATGAAACTTGGCAAAATAACAAAATTGGGTCATAGAAATTCTCTGATAGCTCATATTGAAACTATTTTCATTCATTAATTTGTAAGTCTGAAATATAGAAAGACATTTGGTGAGAGGATTAAATTATGTAAACTGTACTGAGAATATTGGTAACATATTTGGTGCTGAACTGGCCAAGATAAACCAAGAATAAAATGTGAACCTTTGTGGAGGTGCAGAAATAGGTCATTTCATGAACAGAGTAGATGACTAAAAGGCCCAGTTTAAAGGATATAATTTATAGAAGTGTAGTTGTGTTAGATGATTTTTATTAAAGCACCATCATAAAAGAGCACTGGATTATGAGTCAGAAGATCAATTTCCAATCCCAGTTCTGCCTTTTAAGAAACATGTGAGTTAGAACAACTCATATAGCCTCTGTTATGCAATGTTTACTCATCTGTAAACATACTAACTGACCTGTCAGCCTTATAAAGCTCTTGTGAAGGTAAAATGAAATGTAAGGGCTTACTAAATTACGAAGTTTTGAACATGTTAAGTATTAAGAAGTGGAGTACAATTTGCTATCTTTTTCGCCAGATCTTTTGGAAGGGTTTGAGGTAATAGCTCTAAAACTGCTTTTATTCCCTACTTTAATAATGCAAATTACTTTTGCTCACCTAAAAACCTACTCTATGTGATTTCCAATAATAAGATAGTTACTAATTTTCTTTCACTGAAAAGTATGTATGCCTGACTATAATTAAAATTAATGGTACTATTATCAGTAGTTTAATACATAACAAAAATGAACTATAACTACTCTTAAGTCCATCAAAGGAAGTGAGGACTTCATTCATACCATCTGGCAGTGGTTAGTTCTCTTGGTCCTTTTTTTAGAATCCAGACCTTTTCCTTTGAGTATAGAGGAAGAAAATGACATATGGACTCAGACCTGTCTTTCATAAATAAATAACTTGAACTGAAACTTGAGTAACATTTATTTGTCACCTATTTGAAATGCAGAAATCTCATTGTTACAGTATGTAAGAAGAATAAATGTGCTAACACAATTGAATTAGCATGGTAATTGTGACTTCTGTCCTTGGGCAGATAGATACACTGAAGTTATGTTGGATTAGATCCAATATCATTTTAAACAACTTGATGGAATAGCCAAATTTATTTATTTTTTTAAATTTTTATTACAGTATGTTTGCTTCACAATATCATGTTAGTTTACGCTGTATGGCAATGTGCCTTTTCCTGGGGAAAATATTTGTCGCTGACATCTCTTTCTCTAGGGGATTCTAACCTGAAAAAGGTTGAGAAGCAACAAAGTAGATAATAGGTACTGTAGACATAAGAGTAAAGAAAGGGATGTTGTGAACTGGACTGGTATCATTGTCTCCTTTGGTAGTCACCTAGACAGATGAGACTGTGTTATAGGCAAAAATTGCCAGCTACCTTAAAAATGCTCTCCATTGTGAATGGCTTTACATCCTAAAGCAGAATTACAGATCAGAGTCTCTGAGGCTTTGCTAGTGTTGACAAATGTATTGTGATACTTTAACCAAGATATTAATAATAGTTCAAATTTTGTTTTTTAAATATCACCTGACAGTAGTCTTACAATGTATGTCCTGGCTTGCTAGTAGAATGTTATCTTACAAGAAGTATTTTATGTAAGGAATGCTTATCGTTCATCATTTGATGCTATTTGAGGATCATTTCTGAGCAATTCACTATGAAAGTTAAAATGCAAAAAGAGAAATAAGAGTTGAGCTGGCTTTGAATTCCTTCTTGTTCTTCTATTCACAGTTAATTACCCATCTCTAGGCTTCAGTTTTCACATCTGTACAATGAGGGAAGTTGACAAGCGATCTCTAAGGTTTCTTTCAATTCTGAAGATCTCCCTGAGTTTCTGTGTTCCCAAACTCTACCTCCCAGACATACACAAGGGATGATGAAGATGCTGGGAGCTGAAAAAGAGGAAAGTTGGGTATATAATGCCACTTTTTCTCATCAAATGTATGAATAACCACCTATGGTATGGCACCGCTGCTTTATTCTGGAGCAGGCAGGTGCTAGTAGAACATTCTTATTCCTTCCTCTTACCTCCTTTGTTTTCAACCTTTACTTCTAGGTAAAGGATTGTAAAATCCTACTGTTGGCACTTGGAATCAAATAGCTTTCTGCCCTACTATGTTGGGATAACTTACTTTCCCTTGGTGTTGCTCCACCCACTTCAGAGAGGTAGGCAGGACGTAAGAGTTCTACTATGAATTTCTGCTAGTAAACTGACTATAACCATTTTTCTTGAGGAAGCAGATTGAAATCTTAGAGCAAGGTTTCCTTCTGTATGCATATTAAATATGTGGAACCCTAATGATTGTTATTTAAATTTGAAAGCAATAATCTATTAAGGCATAGGTGATTTCTCCCCTTTGCCTGTCAGCAGTGTGATTGCTATTAAATGAAATCACACAGAATGTTTTTTTTTCCTTTTTAAATTTATTTATTTTTGGCTGTGTTGGGTCTTCGTTGCTGCGTGTGGGCTTTCCCTAGTTGTGGAGAGAGGGGGCTACTCTTTGTTGCGGTGCGCGGGCTTCTCATTGCAGTGGCTTCTCTTGTTGCAGAGCACGGGCTCTAGGCGTATGGGCTTCAGTAGCTGTGATGTGTGGGCTCAGTAGTTGTGGCTCGCGGGCTCTAGAGTGCAGTCTCAGTAGTTGTGGTGCACTGCCTTAGTTGCTCCGCAGCATATGGGATATTCCTAGACCAGGGCTCAAACCTGTGTCCCGTGCATTGGCAGGCGGATTCTTAACCACTGAACCACCAGGGAAGCCCAACATAGAATGTTTTAAAGACACATTGGGATTTTTTTTATTCCCTGACTAGCTGTATTGCCCAGTTAAGATAGGTGACTTATCTAAATCATGAGGTGGTAATGACAATTTATTGAACATCTACTATGTACCAAACTTTGTGCTGGGGATTTTATATATTATCTCAAAACCTCAAAACAACCCTGGAAGACAGGTGGTAGTGTCCTCATTTTATGGAACAGGCAATTAAAGCTAAGAAAGCTACAGAGCTTGTAAGTGTAAAGGATCTGAGCTCGGCTCCAAAGTCTCTGGTGTGTTCACGTTTCCATAGTGCCTCCAGAACTTACAGCACATTTCAGTTATATTTGATCAAGTCCTAGGGTTATGCAGAGCTACTCTTTCTATATATTGACATTCCATTTGAGATTTTTGCTTTAAAAAGAGTTTGGAAAACCATGAATCAACACAATCACTTTAGGGAGGACCTAGCTTAGATTTTCTCGAAGACAAGTCTATTCATAGATATATTTCCTATTAAGAGGTACACCTGGGCTTCCCTGGTGGCACAGTGGTTGAGAGTCCGCCTGCCGATGCAGGGGACACGGGTTCATGCCCCGGTCCGGGAAGATCCCACATGCCACAGAGCGGCTAGGCCCGTGAGCCATGGCCGCTGAGCCTGCGTGTGCGGAGCCTGTGCTCCGCAACGGGAGAGGCCACAGCAGTGAGAGGCCCGCGTTCTGCAAAAAAAAAAAAAGAAAGAGGTACACCTGTATGACGTAATGTTCTAAATTTTAATTTTATAGAGTTAGAAGGTAGGGAATACTACTTTCTGAAAATTTGAAATAATTGTTCAGATGATTCATTGATTTTTCTTATTTATCAATCCCAAGGGCTAAGTGAGTTAGTGTTTTCCTTTTGCATGGATTTTGGCAGGAGGAGGGAAACCTACTGCCATTAATGGAGATCTTTGAGACCAATTTTTCAGAGTCAGTGTTTATGTTAGCAAAAAAGCAGGCATGGTGGTGTATAATAAACCTCATAGTGGTTAAGAGGAAGATGGTAGGGAGGGGAGGAAGAAGGGTACACTGGGCAAAGGGGCTGTATGTGAAGACACAGAGTCAGGTAACTGGTGGAGGCCATCATCACTGAAGCACAAGTTGCTGGAGCCTGGGATTACCCAAGATCTAGTTTAGGGCCTTATGCATTATTCTATGTTAATATGTATTACTGTTCAGCCTTTCTAAACCTTCAATCCATCAAAAATAAAGTATTTCAGTCATTGTCTTTTCAGTTGGCAAAGAAAAATAAATACTGTCTTAATAGCAACCACTTTGCCAAATTGAATTTATGATTAGTCAGTGAAGGAGATTATTCTGCCAGTTTTATTTTTTCCAAATAGAAAAATACTCCAAGGATTTACAGCTAACTAAAATATCTAAAATATTTCACAGTATATCAACTCTGGTTCATAGTTCAATTTAGTGGTTGAATCAACGCCATTATTTTCCACATTAGCAATAGAGGATATTCACTTATTGTAGTGTATACAGCGGGTGATTATTTGAATAGCAGGCACCTGAATTTAAGAATCGCCTACCCTGGTTGTAGAAGGTACCCGAGAGTTAGAGGCAAGGTTTTAGACGGAGGAGTGTTTTGATTTCTGGCCTAGGACAAAAGATACATCATCAGAAAAACACTGGTTTTACAGGTTGCCTGGGATACATAGACACATATGAATATATTTGGCAGGGGTGGTAGTCTAAAGTATGTAGTCCACCTCTATGGAATCATGTGCTTTACACTATATTTATGAGTCAAAATGGGAAAAATAAGAAGAGACCATGTAAAAAGTATTTTCCGAAACCAAATGTCTTCAATTTTAAAAGCCGTCCTTTATTGTGAGACTCTCCTTCCTACATTTTTGGTGCTGCGCTATTCTTTCTGTTAATTATACCAGTCCAAGGATTTTTTAAAAAGTCTGGGATCTGCTATGACATTGGTTTTCTCACTCTTAGCCACAGAGCCCTTTTTTTTCCTGAATGGAATCATGTAGAATCCTAATATACTACAGAAATAAACATCATTGTATTAGTGTAAACTTATTCGTAAGCTTATATGTGTAATTGAGTCCTCTTGCCCAACATCAGTGATGCTTTTTCCCCAGTATATCAGGTACCATTGCAAAACATTTTTTCTACTATTCGTTTACTTAAAACTATTGAGTACTTCCGTTAATCAATGCACTAAGCTGATGGTATAAGGATAATTAGGGTTCATCCATATTCTCAGGGTGTCCATAGTCTAGTTAAAGAAGTAGACGTGTAAACAAAGAATTATAATGAAATACAGAAAAGTACATCATATATAAAGTAACATGGGAATACAGAGTAAGTAGCTACTGACACTGTAAATTTCAAATTAGTGTTTCCACAGAGTATACTTAAAATTTAGGACCAGAATGTTTGAAGACAGCCTTGGAGAAGAGCTATTTTATATTAAATTTATATCAAGCACAAACAGGTTCAGTGTATCCAAGTTATAATACTACTACACATTCCTAACAGTGTTGTCCATATACCAGTATTATTTAATACATGCTTTTGGGTTTTTTTCTTTTAATTTTCAAGCAACCCTCTTTTTTAAATTGCAAGGATACCATCTCATGGAACAGGACTATAAACTCTCAATCTAACCTTTTATTTGAAATGAATTTTTTACAAAAATCATGTAACTTTAATCCTCACCTCCCCAAGAGCAAGTACAAAAAAGAATAAAAGACCAGTTACCTGCCACTGGGCTTAAGAAATAAAACATTACCAACTCATCTCCCTTATTTCCCCACCAAAGGCAACCACTGTCTAAAAGTTCATATTTATCATTTCCATGCATTTGTTTATATTTGACAACATACGTGTACATTCTTAGGATATAATTAATGCCTTGCATATTTTCCAATTTTATGTGTGTGGTATAATTTTTTATTCAAGATGGTTCTTCAGATTCATTCATTATGTCATTTTCACTTTCACCTCTATGTAGTTTTTTTTTTTTTTAACATCTGTACCTTTTTTTTTTAAACATCTTTATTGGAGTATAATTGCTTTATTGTAGAAATATCATACAATTTATCCATTCTATTTAGTGATGAACATTTAGGTTGTTTCCATGGTTTTCTGTCATTATAAACAATACTGCTATGATCACTTGTACATATTTGCTGTGTCAGCTGGGGACAGTTTCTCTATGGTATATACCTAGGAGTGGGATTGCTGGGTTGGAGACTATGGGTATTTTCAAGTAATGATTTTTTGATGATTTCCATTGTAATCTATATACCTTTTATTTTCTTATCATGCTTGGTAGGACTCCAGAACAATGCTTAATTTAAAAAAATATGTGTGTGTATATATATATATATATATATACATATATATATATATATATATCATGATCACTTTCTTGTTACAGTCATCCCTGGGTATCTGCAGGGGATTGGTTCCAACACCCCCCTCCCCTCACAGATACCCAGATCTGCAGATATGCACATCTCTTAGTTGGGCCTCTATTTGCAGATGCAAATCCATGGATACAGAGGGATGACTGTACTGATTTTAAAAGGAATTCTAATTATTCACTGTTAAGGTTGATGATTGCTCGAGCTTTTGTTTTTGTTTTCATGTGAAATTTTTTTTTAACATCTTTATCGGAGTATAATTGCTTTACAGTGGTGTGTTAGTTTCCACTTTATAACAAAGTGAATCAGTTATACATATACACATGTTCCCACATCTCTTCCCTCTTGCGTCTCCCTCCCTCCCACCCTCCCTATCCCACCCCTCTAGGTGGTCACAAACCACCTAGCTGATCTCCCTGTGCTATGCGGCTGCTTCCCACTAGCTATCTATTTTACGTTTGGTAGTGTATATATGTCCATGCCACTCTCTCACTTTGTCACAGCTTACCCTTCCCCCTCCCCATATCCTCAAGTCCATGCTCTAGTAGGTCTGTGTCTTTATTCCCATCTTACCCCTAGGTTCTTCATGACATTTTTTTTCTTAGATTCTATATATATATGTGTTAGCATATGGTATTTGTTTTTCTCTTTCTGACTTACTTCACTCTGTATGACAGACTCTAGGTCCATCCACCTCACCACAAATAACTCAATTTCGTTTCTTTTTATGGGTAAGTAATATTCCATTGTATATATGTGCCACATCTTTATCTATTCATTTGTTGATGGACACTTAGGTTGCTTCCATGTCCTGGCTATTGTAAATAGAGCTGCAATGAACATTTTGGTACATGACTCTTTTTGAATTATGGTTTTCTCAGGGTATATGCCCAGTAGTGGGATTGCTGGGTCGTATGGTAGTTCTATTTGTAGTTTTTTAAGGAACCTCCATAGTGTTCTCCATAGTGGCTGTATCAATTTACATTCCCACCAACAGTGCAAGAGTGTTCCCTTTTCTCCACAGCCTCTCCAGCATTTATTGTTTCTAGATTTTTTGATGATGGCCATTCTGACCAGTGTGAGATGATATCTCATTGTAGTTTTGATTTGCATTTCTCTAATGATTAATGATGTTGAGCATTCTTACATGTGTTTGTTGGCAATCTGTATATCTTCTTTGGAGAAATGTCTGTTTAGGTCTTCTGCCCATTTTTGGATTGGGTTGCTTGTTTTTTTGATATTGAGCTACATGAGCTGCTTGTAAAGTTTGAAGATTAATCCTTTGTCAGTTGCTTCATTTGTAAATATTTTCTCCCATTCTGAAGGTTGTCTTTTGGTCTTGTTTATGGTTTCCTTTGCTGTGCAAAAGCTCTTAACTTTCATTAGGTCCCATTTGTTTATTTTTGTTTTTATTTCCATTTCTCTAGGAGGTGGGTCAAAAAGTATCTTGCTGTGATTTATGTCATAGAGTGTTCTGCCTATGTTTTCCTCTAAGAGTTTGATAGTGTCTGGCCTTACATTTAGGTCTTTAATCCATTTTGAGTTTATTTTTATGTATGGTGTTAGGGAGTGTTCTAATTTCATTCTTTTACATGTAGCTGTCCTGTTTTCCCAGCACCACTTATTGAAGAGGCTGTCTTTTCTCCTTTGTATATTCTTGCCTCCTTTATCAAAGATAAGGTGACCATATGTGTGTGGGTTAATCTCTGGGCTTTCTATCCTGTTCCATTGATCTATATTTCTGTTTTTGTGCCAGTACCATACTGTCTTGATTACTGTAGCTTTGTAGTATAGTCAGAAGTCCGGGAGCCTGATTCCTCTGACTCTGTTTTTCTTTCTCAAGATTGCTTTGGCTATTCGGGTTCTTTTGTGTTTCCATATGAATTGTAAGATATTTTATTCTAATTCTGTGAAGAATGCCATAAGTAGTTTGATAGGTATTGCATTGAATCTGTAGATTGCTTTGTGTAGTATAGTCATTTTCAAAATATTGATTCTTCCAATCCAAGAACATGGTATATGTCTCCATCTGTTTATGTCATCTTTGATTACTTTCATCAGTGCTTTATAGTTTTCTGAGTACCAGTCTTTCACCTCCTTAGGCAGGTTTGTTCCTAGGTATTTTATTCTTTTTGTTACAGTGGTAAATGGGAGTGTTTCCTTAATTTCTCTATGTGTTTTTTTCATTGTTGGTATATAGGAATGCCAGAGACTTCTGTGCATTAATTTTGTATCCTGCAGTCTTACCAAATGCATTGATTAGATCTAGTAATTTTCTGGTGACATCTTTAGGATTTTCTATGCATATTATCATGTCATCGGCAAACAGTGACAGTTGTACTTCTTCTTTTCCAATTTGTATTCCTTTTATTTCGTTTTCTTCTCTGATTGCTGTGCCAGGACTTCCAAAACTATGTTGAATAAGAGTGGTGAGAGTGGACATCTTTGTCTTTTTCCTGATCTTAGTGGAAATGCTTTCAATTTTTCACCATTGTGTTTGATGCTTGCTGTGGGTTTGTCATATATGGCCTTTATTATGTTGAGGTATGTTCCCTCTATGCCCATTTTCTGGAGAATTTCTATCATGAATGGGTGTTGAATTTTGTCAAAAGCTGTTCTGCATCTATTGAGAAGATCCTATGGTTTTTATTCCTTAATTTATCAATGTGGTGTATCACATTGTTTGATTTGTATATATTGAAGAATCCTTGCATCCCTGGGTTAAATCCCACTTGATCATGGTTTTTGATCCTTTTAATGTGCTGTTTGTTTCTGTTTGCTAGTGTTATGTTGAGGATTTTTGCATCTATGTTCATCAGTGATATTGGTCTATAATTTTCTTTTTTTGTGGTATCTTTTTCTGGTTTTGGTATCAGGGTGACGGGGGCTTTGTAGAATGAATTTGGGAGTGTTTCTCCCTCTGCAGTTTTTTGGAAGAGTTTGAGAAGGATCAGTGTTAGCTCTTCTCTAAATGTTTGATAGAATTCACCTGTGAAGCCATCTGGTCCTGGACTTTTGTTTGTTGGAAGATTTTTAATTACAGTTTCAATTTCATTACTTGTGATAGGTCTGTTTATATTATCTAATTCTTCCTTGTTCAGTCTTGGAAAATTGTACCTTTCCAAGAATGTGTCTATTTCTTCATGGTTGTCCATTTTACTGGCATATAGTTGTTTGTAGTAGTCTCTTATAATCCTTTGTATTTCTGCAGTGTCAGTTGTGATTTCTCCTTTTTCATTTCTAATTTTATTGATTTGCCTCCCCTCCCTTTTTTTCTTGATCCGTCTGGCTAAGGGTTTATCAATTTTGTTTATCTTCTCAAAGAACCAGCTTTTAGTTTCATTGATCTTTGCTATTGTTTTCTTCATTATTATTTCATTTATTTCTGCTCTGTTCTTTATGATTTCTTTCCTTCTACTGTTTTTGGGTTTTCTTTGTTCTTCTTTCTCTAGTTGCTTTAAGTGTAGGGCTAGATTGTTTATTTGAGATTTTTCTTGTTTCTTGAGGTGAGATTGAATTGCTATAAACTTTCCTCCTAGAAATGTTTTTACTGCATCCCATAGGTTTTGGGTCATTGTGTTTTCATTGTCAATTTTTTCTATGAATTTTTTAAATTTCTTCTTTGATTTCTTCAGTGACCTCTTGGTTATTTAGTAGTGCACTGTTTAGCCTCCTTGTATTTGTTTTTTACAATTTTTTTCCTGTAATTGATTTCCAGTCTTATAGCGTTGTGGTCAAAAAACATGCTTGATATGATTTCAATTTTCTTAAATTTTTTGAGGATTGATTTGTGACCCAAGATGTGATCTATCATGGAGAATGTTTCGTGTGCACTTGAGAAGAAAGTGTATTCTGCCACTTTGGGGTAGAATGTTCTATAAATATCAATAAGATCTATCTTGTCTATTGTGTCATTTAAAGCTTGAGTTTCCTTATTTATTTTCTGTTTGGATGATTTGTCCATTGTTAAAGTCCTCTACTGTTATTGTGTCACTGTCGATTTCTCCTTTCATGGTTGTTAGCATTTGCCTTATGTATTGAGGTGCTCCTGTGTTGGGTGCATAAACATTTATAATTGTTTTGTCTTCTTCTTGGATTGTTCCTTTGATCATTATGTACTGTCCCTCCTTATCTTTTGTAACAGTCTTTATTTTAAAGTCTATTTTATCTGATATGAGTATTGCTACTCCAGCTTTCTTTTGATTTCCATTTGCATGGAATATCTTTTTCCATCCCTTCACTTTCAGTCTGTATATGTCCCTAGGTCTGAAATGGGTCTGTTGTAGACAACATATATATGGGTCGTGTTTTTGTATCCATTCAGCCAGTCTGTGTCTTTTGGCTGGGGCATTTAATCCATTTACATTCAAGGTTATTATCGATATGTATGTTCCTATGACCACTTTCTTAATTGTTTTGGGTTTGTTTTTGTGAGTCTTTTTCTTCTCTTGTGTTTCCTGCTTCAAGAAGTTTCTTTAGCATTTGTTGTAAAGCTGGTTTGGTGGTGCTGAATTCTCTTAGCTTTTGCTTGTCTGAAAAGCTTTTGACTTCTTTATTGAATCTGAATGAGATCCTTGCTGGGTAGAGTAATCTAGGTTGTAGGTTTTTCTCTTTCATCACTTTAAGTATATCCTGCCACCCCTTCTTGCCTGCAGTTTCCATTGAAAAATCAGCTGATAACCTTATGGGGATTCCTTTATATGTTATTTTTTGGTTTTCCCTTGCTGCTTTTAATATTTTTTTCTTTGAATTTAATTTTTGTTAATATGATTAATATGCATCTTGGTGTGTTTTTCCTTGGGTTCATCCTGTATGGGACTCTCTGTGCTTCCTGGACTTGGGTGACTATTTCCTTTCCCATGTTAGGAACGTTTTCAACTATAATCTCCTCAAATATTTTCTCAGACCTTTTCTTTTTCTCTTTGTCTTCTGGGACCCCTATAATTCAAATGTTGTTGTGTTTAGTGTTGTCCCAGAGGTGTCTGAGCTTGTTCTGAATTCTTTTCATTCCTTTTTCTTTATTCTGCTCCTCAGCAGTTATTTCTACCATTTTGTCTTCCAGCTCACTTATTCATCCTTCTGCCTCAGTTATTCTGTTATTGATTCCTTCTAGTGTATTTTTCATTTCAGTTATTGTGGTGTTCATCTATGTTTGTTCTTTACTTCTTCTAGATCTTTGTTAAACATTTCTTGTATTTTCTCAATCTGTACTTCCATTCTGTTACTGAGATTCTGGATGATTTTTACTATCATTACTCTGAATTCTTTTTCAGGTAGATTGCCCATTTCCTCTTCATTTATTTGGTCTTGTAGATTTTTACCTTGCTCCTTCATCTGTGGCATATTTTTTGCCATCTTATTTTTTTTTAAGTGAAATTGTGCTGCTGTTTTACTGGTTGTTTGGCCTGAGGCTCCCAACACTGCAGTTTGTAGGCTACTGGGTAGACCTGAGATGGGTCTTGGTGCTGAGATGGGGAGCTCTGTGCGACCTCACTCCTATGAATATTCCCTGGGGTCTGAGGTTCTCTGTTAGTCCAGTGGTTCAGACTTGGAGCTCCCACCGCAGTAGCTTCTGCCTAACCCCAGGCTTGCGAACCAAGATCCTGCAAACTGGTTCACTCTGGGGTTCCTCCTGTCTCCTTGGGCATTAGAATACACCACCAGCGGCCAGCAGGCTCCCTAGTTGTTGGGGGAGCTAACTCCACATCCTCCCACACCACCATCTTGACTCTGCCTCTCTGGATTGATTTTTATATGTTCTGCTTGCGATTGTTTTTTTGTTTGATTTTTTGTTTATTTGTGTTTCTTGAGTCTAAAGATTTTATTCTCATCAGTTATGGAAGACTCTCAAGTATTATCTCTGAATGTAACATTTTGCACATTGTCTTTATTATATCTTTGTGGTATTGCAGATATTAGACCTTTTTATTCTGTTTTCTTTATTTCTTGTCCTCTCTTTCATATTAACCTTATTTTTACACTCTAATCTTAATTCAGATCTATAGTCAGTTTGCTATTTTTTTTTTTTTCTGTACGTGGGCCTCTCCAGTTTGCTAATTTTCTCCTCAGCTTTGTCTAATTTTCTTTTATCTAGTTTGCTCCACCCCCAGCTGTGAGCCAAGGCCCGTAATGACAGTTAACCTTGTCATCTCATCTTCCTTTGCCAGCTGATAAGACTTCTTTCTATGACACCCTTATGCTAATGTTATAGCCTTCAAGGTTCTAGGTTTATTCAGAAAATTCAGTTCCAGCGTCTCATCTCATGAGCTCCATAGGGGGCTTTGTCTTCAGGGGCTTCAGTGCTTACCTACTACTAATATTTACTTCTTCCTCCTTGTTTCTGTCTCCTGAGGATTTTCCTTCCATTTTTACAATCTAAGCTCTGTATTTAAAAGGGCATTTGTTGTAGTTTATCCAGTATTTCAAGGTGTTATTATAAATGTGTAGGCCTCCATATTAATGGAAGTGGTTCATGTCTTTTTAGGATGAAGGGGGAAAAGCTTTATGGTATTAAATGGACTTTAGTAATGGATCTCCTATTAATATTTTTGGCTAATATTTTATATCATGATCATTCTTAACCATTAATATTAAATTAGAGTTGGCTATAGTAGGTAGTCAGTCCTCAGTATCTGCAGTTTGTAGTAAATTTCAGGTTTAAGGGAAACTGAAATCATTCTTTAAAAACAACAATGAATATATATATGAATTCATCTAAAATAGTTGGCTTCTTAATTCAGCTTTTAACAATAGTGACTTTTTCTACAGAGACAGCAATTCTATTTGGGAGATGATTTGAAAAATAAAAAAATCATTACCTTTTTCTTTATTTCCATCTATCTCAGTGATTCAGGTTCTCTGCAGGGTTCGATTTTGCCCCCCTCCCCAGGTAGCATTTGACAATGTCTGGAGAAATTTTTGGTTATTGTAATTCGTAAAACAGAGGGGTTGCTAGTGTCATCTAGTGGATAAAGCCAGGAATGCTTATAAACTTCGTAGAATACATAAGACATCCCCCACAACAAAGTATTATCTAGCCCAAAATATCAGTAGTGCTTAGGTTAAAAAACCCTGTTTATAAAAGGAGCTATAATTTTCTCAGTTACCTAGCTGAAATTGATAAATCTTACTTAAAAATGTAATGTATATGATACATTAAAATTACCCAGAAATTCATACACATATACTTATTTTCTTAACAATTCTAGTTATATCTGTTGTTGATGAAAAATACTCATGGTAGCAAGTCTTCCCTCTCATTATCCATAAATATAAGGTGTTAAATTAAAACCATGAAGCCTTTGAGAGATGAACAAGGTTAATTTATGGTTTAGCTTTGGTAAATAATCGAATAATGCTTATTTTCTGATAGTGATATAATCAAACTAACAGCTCTTTAAACTATATAGTGTATGTGTGCCTTTCAAAAAAATGAACCCTGCATCCTTTATAAATGTCCCAAAGAAATATAGAATCAGGGTTTAAAAAAATAGATTTTACCTTTTTCTAAAGGGCAGAAAACACATAGAATCATTCTTAATAGTGATTTAATCATGATATAAAGCAGTTGGTTTTGAAATAATCCACATTGCTTTGTCAGATTCATGTGCATTACTTCATATTTGTTTTTGCTTGTGTCATGAAAATGAATGATTTGTGGTATTGCTTATTTGGGTCTTATTTCCATTATATTTTTGTCGTTTTTAATTAAAAATGTTTAATCTTAAAATAGTTTTAGACTTAAAGAGAAATTGCAGAAATGTACAGAGATTTCTTTTATTCCCTTTACCGAGCTTCTCCTAATGTTAACACCTTACATAAACATAATCATAAACCAAAGGAAATCCACATCACTACAATATTAACTAAACTACAGATCTTATTTGGATTTCACCAGTTTTTCCCCTAATGTCCTTTTTCTGTTTCAGAATCCAATCACGCATTGCATTTAGTTGGCATGGCTCCTTCGTCTTCTCCATTCTATAACAGTTCTTCAGTCTTTCTTTGCTTTACATGAACTTGACGCTTGACAAGAACACTGGTCAGTTATATCTTACATAGAATGTCTCTCTCAGTACAGGATTCCCTGACGGTTTCTCTGGAGTAAATTGAGGTTATGTTTTTGACAACACCACCATATAAGTATGCTGTACTCTTCCCAGTTCATCATTTCAGAAGGTAAATGGTGTTGAAATGTTTTATTACTGGTGATATCATCCTCGGTAAGGTGGTATCTGCCAGGTTTCTCTACTATAAAGTTGCTCTTTTTCCCTTTGTAATTAATCTTTCTTGCCATTACTTTAATTTTTAAAATTTTTATTTTATATTGGAGTATGGTTGATTTACAATGTTGTGTTAGTTTCAGGTATACAGCCAAGTGATTTAGTTAAACATATACATATATTATTTTTCAGATTCTTTTCCCATATAGGTTATTACAGAGTATTGAGTAGATTTCCCTGTGCTATACAGTAGGTCCTTGTTGATTATCTGTTTTATATATAGTAGTGTGTATGTTAATCCCAAACTCCTAATTTATCCCTCCCCCCACCTTTCCCCTTGAAAACCATCAGTTTGTTTTAATAGAAATAATTAAGTTTCTTAAAATTATTAAGTTTTATTTATTTCTTTTTCTTACTTATTTTCTTCTAAAATTATTTCTTAAAATAATTAACTTAATTTTAACAGAAAACAAACGTGGAAGAGATAAAAATTGTTCTGTTTCCTCAAATACTTTGTGAATATTTGGTGTAAATAGCATAATCTTATAAGTTTTCTAATTTTAACATCTTGTTTTCAGTTAGGTTGGGAAATGACTTTTTTTTTTTAAACCTTAACATATAATTTCAGAACACCTATTTAACTTGAAGTTTGCTGCAAAGGAACTTAATAGGAATGCCAAGAAATGTGATAAAGAAGAAAATGCTGAAAAGGCCAAGATTAAAAAGGTAAGTAATTTTTTTTTTTTTTGTGGTATGCGGACCTCTCACTGTTGTGGCCTTTCCCGTTGCAGAGCACAGGCTCCAGACACGCGGGCTCAGTGGCCATGGCTCCTGGGCCCAGCTGCTCCACAGCATGTGGGATCTTCCGGACCGGGGCACGAACCCGTGTCCCCTGCATCGGCAGGCGGACTCTCAACCACTGCGCCACCACGGAAGCCCCAAGGTAAGTAATTTTTAATCTTTTTACTTTTTTTTAAACTCATGAAATGAGCACAGTTATATGATGGAAGAGTGGTTGTTTTAGTTTATTTTACATTGAAGAAGGATGACTGGCTTTAGCATTTTAAGCCAAATATCTATTAAGTAAATTATTTATTATTTGACATAATTAATAATGGCTTTTTTGTTTATTTCTACTTATGTGTGCAAGTATGGCTCATAACACAGAGTATAACTGTACTGTTACCTAACTGTTCTATTGCCTAGATCTAATGACTGTCCTTTGGTTTGTAGCCAGAACCACTGTTACTGAGAAGTATAAAGTCTGTATGTCAGAATAATATTTCACATTTTTTGGCTCATTTGAATTTCTTTAGTCTCTAAAGTTTTGTGTTTTTTTTGTTTTTTTTGTTTTGTTTTTTTTTGCGGTACGTGGGCCTCTCACTGTTGCGGCCTCTCCCGTTGCAGAGCACAGGCTCCGGACGCGCAGGCTCAGCGGCCATGGCTCACGGGCCCAGCCGCTCTGCAGCATGTGGGATCTTGCCAGACCAGGGCACGAACCTGTGTCCCCTGCATCGGCAGGTGGACTCTCAACCACTGCGCCACCAGGGAAGCCCAAGGTTTTATTTTTTTAACATCTTTATTGGAGTATAATTGCTTTACAATCATGTGTCAGTTTCTGCTGTATAATAAAGTGAATCAGCTATGTGTATACATATATCCCCATATCCTCTCCCTCTTGCGTCTCCTTCCCACCCTCCCTATCCCACCCCTCTAGGTGGTCACAGAGCACCCAGCTGATCTCCCTGTGCTATGCGGCTGCTTCCCACTAGCTGTTTTACATTTGATGGTGTATATATGTCAGTGCTACTCTCTCACTTCGTTGCAGCTTACCCTTCCCCTTCCCATGTCCTCAAGTCCATTCTCTACATCTGCGTCTTTATTCTTGTCCTGCCCCTAGGTTCATTAGAACCATTTTTTTAAAGATTTCATACATATATGTGTTAGCATACGGTATTTGATTTTCTCTTTCTGACTGACTTCATTCTGTATGACAGACTCTAGGTCCATCCCCCTCACTACAAATAACTCAATTTCATTTCTTTTTATGGCTGAGTAATATTCCATTGAATATAAGTTTTATATATACATAGTACATAGAATTAATGTATATTGTGACTTGTGCATTGTGTATTTTCTAGGATTCACAGGACTCAGCATATAGTTGGACTCATGGCTATGACATATTACACTAAAGGATACAAAGGGAAAACACATGGGGTGATGTCTGGAGGAATCCAGGCTTAAGCTTCCAAGAGTTCTCAGTGGAAACACACAGGACAAGCTTAATTCCTGCAGCAACAAATTGTGACAACATATGTTAAATGTTGTCTACCAAGTAAGTTCTCCTGTGACTAGGAGTCCAAGGCTTTTATTGGTAGTCACGCAGGGATCCTCTGCCTAGCACACACCAAAATTCCAGTCTCCCAGAAGGAAATCCATTGTTTGGCATAAACCACATTGTTTGTATAAAGAGTTTAGACACAGTGAGCCATTCTTAACTGTTCTGGGAAAGATGGAAACCTTCCCCAAATCCAAGTTCCTAGATGCTAGTTACACGCCAAACTTGCAAACAGACGTTTCGAAGGACAGCAGACTCAGGCTTGCTGTGTTAACTCTTTTCTGCACACGTGTATTTTTATATCTATTTTTAATATTTTATTAACTTACTCTGATCTTTGGTAATAGCGTATATCCTACCCATAAATTGAGTCACTTTGGGTATTTTATGCTCTTAATAGAGAAAACTTTATGGGAAGAAAACTTTCAGAAAAGGAGAAAGAAATAGTTAGGCTGAGTTAGAAGAAAAAATACTTAAAATTGATGTATTAGCATCATCCTTTTCTAAAAGTATAAGCCCAACTATTTCAAGGAAAGAGAAAGCATAAAAAAGATTTTGGTCTTACATTTTTGTATATTGAGGAAATTAGAAATAATCTAAAAATAATTTTTGAATTTTCAAATCTCAGGCAAGCACAGCAGTATTAAAACGTGCATATTCCCAACAAACAAAGTCCAGGCCCAGATAGTTTTACCGGTGAATTATACCAGACATTTAAAGAATTAAAGTACACCTTTGAACAACACAGGTTTGAACTTCACAGGTCCACTTGTGCACATATTTTTTTCAACCAAGATGTACTATAGTACTACACTATTTATGGTCGGTTGAATCCACAGATGCAGAACTGTAGATACAGAAGGCCAACTGTAAAGCTATACATGGATTTTTGACTGAGTGGGGTTTGGCACCCCTAGCCCCGTGTTGTTCAAGGGTCAACTGTAATACCAATCAACCTCAAACTCACTCATCCAAAAAATTAAAGAGGAGGGGACACATCCAAACTCACTCTATGAGGCCAGCATTACCCTGATACCAAAACCAAACAAGGAAACTACAAGAAAAGAACATTATAGGCCAATAGCCCTGATGAACATAGATGTAAAAATCCTCAACAAAATAGTAGCAAACCAAATTCAACAATGCATTAAAAGGGTCATACACCATGATTAAATGGAATTTATTCCAGGGATGTGGGGATGGTTCACCATCCACAAGTCAATCAGGGTGATATACCACATTAACAAAATGAAGGATAAAAATCATATAATCATCTCAATAGATGCAGAAAAGGCATGTGACAAAATTCAACATTCATTCATGATAACAGCTCTCAACAAAGTGGATGTAGGGGGAATGTACCTCACCATAATGAAAGCCATAGATGACAAGCCCACAGTTAGCATCATACCCAAGGAAAAAAAGCTAAAAGGTTTTCCTCTAAGATGAAGATAAGGATGCCGACTTTTACCACTTCTGTTCCACATACTGCTGGAAGTCCTAGCCAGAGCAGTTAGGCAAGAAAAAGAAATAAAAGACATCCAAATCAGAAAGGAAGAAGTAAAACTGTCTCTATTAGCAGATAACATGTATTACATATAAAAAAACCCATGGCATTATATATAGAAGAATCCACCAAAAAAAAATTAGAATAGATGCAATAAAGTTGCAGGATACAAAATCAATATACAAAAATCAGTTGTGTTTCTATAACTAATAATGAACTATCAGAGAAGTTAAGAAAACAATCTTATTTACAATTTCATTAAAAATAAAATACCTAGGGAAACTTAACCAAGGACCTGAAAGACTACACTGAAAACTATAAGACATTGATGAAAGAAATTGAAGAAGATGCAAATAAATGGAAAGATATTCCATTCTCATGGGTTGGGACAATTAATATTGTTAGAATGTCCATACTGCTCAAAGCAATCTACAAATTCAGTTCAATCCCTATGAAGATGCCAATGGCAGTTTTCATAGAAATAGAACAAACAGTCCTAAAATTTATATGGAACCACAAAAGACTCTGAATATCCAAGGCCATCTTGAGAAAGAACAAGGCTCAAACATCATGCTTCCTGATTTCAAACTATATTACCAAGCTGTGGTAAATGAGACAGCATGATATTGACATAAAAACAGACACGTAGATCAATGAAACAGAATAGAGAAATCAGAAATAAACCCACACATTTATGGTAATTTATTTGCAACAAAGGACCCAAGAATATACAATGGGGAAAGGACAGTCTCTTCAGTAAATAGTGTTGGGAAAGCTGGACAGCCACATGCAAAAGAATAAAACTGGACCACTGTCTTAAAACATATACAGCAGTTATCTCAAAATGGATTAAAGACTTGAACTTTAAACGTGAAGTCATAAAACTCTAGAAGAAAACGTAGATGGTAAACTCCTTGATACTGGTCTTGGCAGTGATTTTTTGGAATCGACACCAAAAGCAGAGGCAACAAAAGCAAAAATAAAGAAGTGGGACTTCATCAAACAAAAAAGCTTCTGCGCAGCAAAGGAAGCCATGAAAAAATTTAAAAGGCAACTAACTCTATCCTAAGTTAAAAGTGGGAGAAAATATTTGAAAACCATACAGCTGATAAGGCGTTTACATCTGAAATATGTAAAGAATTTATACAAGTCAAAAGCAAAATACCAAACAATCTGATTTAAAAATGTGTAGAGGATCTGAATATACATTTTTCATAAAAAGACATACCAATTTGCCAACAGGTACATGAAAATGTTCTCAATATCACGCATCATCAGGGAAATGCAAATCAAAGCACAATAAGACATCACTTCACACCTGTTATCAAATGACTGTCATCAAAAAGACAAAAAGTGGCTTCCCTGGTGGCGCAGTGGTTGAGAGTCCGCCTGCCAATGCAGGGGACACAGGTTCATGCTCCGGTCCAGGAAGATCCCACATGCCACAGAGCGGCTAGGCCTGTGAGCCATGGCTGCTGGGCCTGCGCGTCCGGAGCCTGTGCTCTGCAATGGGAGAGGCCACAACAGTGAGAGGCCTGCGTACCACACACACACACATACACACACACACACACACACACACACACACACACACAAAAGACAAAAAGCAAAAAGTGTTGGAGAGGTTGTGGAGCAAAGGGAACCCTTGTGCACTATTGGTGGGAATATAAATTGGTGCAGCCACTATGGAAAACAGTATGGATGTTCCTTGAAAAGTGAAAATTAGAACCTACCATATGGTCCAGCAATTCCACTTCTGGGTATTTATCTGAAGGAAACAAAAACACTAACTCAGAAAGATATATACACCCCCACGTTCATTGCAGCATTATTTACAATAGCCAAGACATGCGGGGCTTCCCTGGTGGTGCAGTGCTTAAGAATCCACCGGCCAATGCAGGGGGCACGGATTCAAGCCCTGGTCCAGGAAGGATCCCACATGCTACAGAGCAACTATGTCAATGTGCCACAAGTACCGAGCCTGTGCTGTAGAGCCCGTGAGCCACAACTACTGAGCCCACATGCCACAACTGCTGAAGCCTGCGCGCCTAGAGCCCGTGCTCTGCAACAAGACAAGCCACCGCAATGAGGAGCCTGCACACCGTGATGAAGACCCAATGCAGCCAAAAATAAATAAATTAATTTTTTAAGAAAGACATGAAAACAACCTAAGTGTCCATCAATGGATGAATGGAAAAAGAAAATTTGGAATATATATATATATATATATATATATACACACACATATATATATATATATATATAAAGTCGAATATTATTCACCCATAAACAAGGAAATCCTGCCATTTGCAACAACATGGATGGACCTTGAGCATATTATGCTAAGTGAAATAAGTCAGAGAGAGAAAGGCAGATGCCATGTGATCTAACTTATGTGGAATCTTAAAAAAAAAAACTCATGGATAAAGAGAATAGATTTGTGGTTGCCAGAGGAAGGAGGTGGGGGGTGGGTGTGTGTGAAATGGGTGAAGATGGCTGAAAGGTACAAACTATCAGTTATAAGTCCTGGGAATATAATGTACAGCGTGGTGACTACAGTTAATAATACTTTATTATATATTTGAAAGTTGCTAAGAGATCTTAAAAGTTCTCATCACAAGAAAAAAAATTGTAGCTATATGTAGTTATGGATGTTAACTAGGAAAAAAACTTGGAAAGTGTTTGAGGTTGCATATACTAATGTATTTATCACATTGGTGTTTATATTATTGAAGAATTGGAAACAAACTAAATACCCAGCAAACAGGGATCTTAACTGTTCCATGTGCTCTAATTTCAGTCACTTATGTACCCTATCGATTTTGCTATACTGGGGTACCATCTGAGCTATTTAACATTTTTCTTTAAATTGACTTTTAACTTCATACCTGGCCATAGCTATTACAGTATAGCAGAAAGCATGGATCTGTGCTAGTCATATCCATTTCAGATATACATTTAAATAAATGCATGATTAAAATGAAGATACTTATGTCTGTGTAACATCTAAAATAATTTTATGTACTATCAGTAGTGTTTTTACCACACATGAGGAAAGCCCTGATTAATGGTACATGCATACAACACAGCCTCTTTTTTTCTTTCAACACAGTCTTTAGAGTGATGATGTAGTTATATATTTATTGACTTAAAAAATTTTAATTAGGTGAGAAAACAGTATGCTCTGATGCATATACTCTTGTAATTTATATTGTAATATTTCAATAAATAGGTTTATGTACTTGGAATACTTTATACTGAAATATTAATAGTGGTAATGGCTGAGTGATTATGGGAAAAATTTTAAACTCTATATTCTAATTTGTTAAAATGTTAATGAGTATATATCTTTTAGTCATAAATAAAAAATTAAAGGGCTATAAATTCTCCTTTTATTTCCTAAAAATACTAATTGTAAAAGCTCTTAAATATTAAAAATATGTTAGTTGGGCATTGTTTTCCTCTTTCTAAAATATCTACTTTTGCTCCCTATATTTACTTTTGGTGTTTGTCTTCACTGTTTACTTTTGCTGTGTTTAAAACAGGCCATTCAGAAAGGCAATACAGAAGTTGCAAGAATACATGCTGAAAATGCAATCCGCTAGAAGAATCAAACAATTAATTTCTTGAGAATGAGTGCTAGGGTTGATGCTGTGGCAGCCAGAGTTCAAACTGCAGTTACAATGGGCAAGGTAAGCCTTAATATCTGTAAATAATAGGAACTCTTGATTTAAGTTATTGGAGGTATTAAGAATTGTCAGAAATCTAAATCTACTGCAAAGTGTTACAAAGGTACTCGCCTTCCTGGGCAGGAGAAAGATAGTCAAAATGCTTACTGAGGAAACCGATTTTGGCAGTGGCTTTTCAGCTAAGGTCTAATTAGTTGTCTTCCAATGAATAGTCAAAGATAAAAGATAGTCGATGCCTAGACCAGAAATACATAGTGTACTTTTACTGTTAAGGAAACGATAGATAAATTTTATAAGATGATCTACAAGTAATATAAGAAACTACATAAATTTTGAGGTTGTTTATATTATAGGATTCTCAGTCTTTTTTTTTATACTCCCAATAGGTAACCAAGTCCATGGCAGATGTAGTTAAGTCTATGGATGCTACATTGAGGAGTATGAACCTTGAAAAGGTAAAAAAGATAAATAAATATATTGATGTTCAGATAATATCTTTTCAGAGTAAGTTTTTTTCTTATGACCATATTTCTTTTTGCAGATTTCTGCCCTGATGGACAAATTTGAACAGCAGTTTGAAACACTGGATGTTCAAACGCAACAAATGGAAGACACAATGAGTAGTACTACAACCCTAACAACACCACAAGTAAGAATAGTTTCTCTACTTACACTAACTTTTAAAAATTACCCAAGTTCAAAATATAATGGCTTTGTGAACCTAAATCATCTCTAGAATGTGAAGTAAACATGGTGTATCCCCAAAATGCAAGTAGGAAGTTATGCTCTGACCCTGGATTCCTAAGGACATGTTAGAAGATGACATTTCCTATCTTGTTTTGAAGTTCTAAGAATTATTATAGGTCACATGTCTAGAGAGTATGGAACTTGGTTCTGCCCTGCTGCCAGTGGTCCTTATTGATAAAAGCATTGAACTAGGGACTCACTGAGGCCAGTGGGTATTAGGTATTATCCTAACCCCAGTTAAGTCATCTCATTGCAGATATTCTGCTTCCTGCCTACTCTTTAGGTATGTTATTAGGCATAGATCACAGATGAACAAATAGTAAATTATAAGATGAATTATTTTTCAGAAAACTAGGATGTTTTCTAGGATGTTGTTACATCTGCAGCTTAGAGATGTGCTACAGAGAAAATTAAATTTGAAACTAGTTTGGATGTCATGTGAGCCAGAAATAAAGATTTTGTGAAACTTGAATATTAAAATAGAAGATTTATATCATTACCAATCTTCTTTTTGATCCCAGCACCTATCACATAGTTCATCAAATAAAAAACTTGTTATCACTACATAAGATGATAATATGGATAATTT
The DNA here is from genome assembly GCF_005190385.1 of Monodon monoceros. Taxonomy (NCBI): domain Eukaryota; kingdom Metazoa; phylum Chordata; class Mammalia; order Artiodactyla; family Monodontidae; genus Monodon; species Monodon monoceros. The sequence continues at coordinate 66,581,031 of NW_021703779.1, read as the reverse complement.
ACAAAACAGGTTAGGAGAAAAATCAATAGCCATCCATCAGAATTTTACTGAAGGTGATGCCTTTCACTAAGAGGTAAATAATAAGAGAACAAGCTTATATTCATGTTTTAGAGTTAAGAAGAAAGTATTCATGTATATGTCTTATAGAGAGCATATATATAGTCATTACGTTTATACCTCCTCCAGAGCCTTGCTTCCCCAAAGTGTGGTGCAAAAATCAGGAACATCTGTATCATCTGGGAGCTTATTAGCAATGCAGAAATTCAGACCCTATCCACAGATACATTGAATTGGAATCATTTTAATAAGATTTACAGGTGATATTTATGCCCTGATTTTGAGAAGCACTGTCCTAGAGTTTCTGATTCTTATTCAGGCACCTTAGGTGATTTTATGGTCAAGATTAGGAAAACACAAGGGGACTGGAAAAATGACTTGAAGTCAGGACACTTGGATTTCTAATCCCTACTCTGTCACTAATTAAGTTTGGGACCTTAAGATACTCACTACCTTGGGCCTCAGTATTCATAGCTGTAAAATGTAGGGTTGGATTTGATGATATCTAAATGCCTTTTAGCTCTGAAAAATCTTGAGATTCATTCACCTAACATTTGCTAAGCACCTTCTCCTGTTTCAGGTATTGTGCTAGGTGCTGGGGATATTCAAGTATATACAAAACATTTTTCATAAAGAGTCAACCAAAATTTACAACAGAAATGGGCATGCTTAGATGCCCAAATTCTCATACCTTGCTAATGAGTAATTAGAATTTAAATTAGCATATTCACTTTGGAAAAGCAATGCGGTAATATCTACAGTCCATTCTTAACATAGCAGCCAGAGCAATCCTGATAAAACAAGTCAGATCATGTCATTCTTCTGCTCAGAACCCTTCAGTGGCTCTGCATGTCTCTCAAAATAAAAGCCAAATTCTTTATGGTGGCCTATAGTGCCCTCTAGGATCTGCCTCATCCTGCTTCTCTGACCTTATCTCCTATTATTGCTCATCACTCTACTAAGATATTGGCTTCCTTGTTATTTCTCAAACACACCATGTACATTTCTTCCTCAAAGCCATTCACTTGCAGGTTCCTCTGCCTGAATCTTCTTCATCTGTCTTGCACTCATCCTCATTGCCCACTCCCCCACCTCCTTCAGTTCTTTGTTCAAATGTCATTTTCTCAGTGAGGTCTTTTAAGATCATCCTACTTAGAAGTACACCAGTGGCACATCCACTGAGTGCTGTACTCCCTATCTACCATCCCTGCTTTATTTTTCTGCATTGTACATATCACCTTCTAATAAACCACATAATTTAAAAAGTTTTTATTTGCCCCTCCCTTTCATGTGCACACACTAGAATGTAAGCTTAATGAAGGCAGGGATATTTTTAATTATTTTTGTTTACTGATGTATCCCTAACACTTAAAATGATATCTGGCATAAAGTAGGTGCTCAGTTAATATTTGTTGAATAAATCAGAGTATATGAAAATGCATGTGACCTATAACCTAGTACTTCTATTTTTAAATTTATACACAAAAGACCTACATGTGTATAAACATACTTCTACATAAGAATGTTCATTGCACTATTGTCTATAATCAGGAGAAATTAGGAGAAAATGTCTAAATGTCCAGAAATAAAATGGATAAATACAGTTGAGAGTATTTTATATTACAGTACTATACAGGAGTGAAAGTTAATGAACTAGAGCTCTAGATCTCAATATAATTAGATCTTATAAGGTTGAATTAAAAAAAACAAGGTGCAGAATAGTATACTTAGTATAATGCCATTTAAGTAAATTTTAAAAACACAAATAATGGTATTTTAGATATGAAGTAAAAACAACACAATCTAAATGCACAGAAGTATTTGATCTATTATTTTCTGAACTTCTTTATATTTTGCAGGTGAATGAAAGACAAGAGAGACTAAGGCCCAACAACATTATTAGAGGTTTGCTTAAAATTTGGTACCTTGTGGTAGAGCTGTAACTATGTCTTAGAGCTCCTACCTGTATGTTCAAAATATTTTAAATAAGTTAAAAACAAGTTTTTTTAAATTAATTGGACTCTATTCCCTGAGAACTCCTGTACTGTTGTAAATATCTAAATACTTATATTTTATTCATCTCTAGATACTTTAAAAAGTAATCCTTAAAAAAAAAAAAGTAATCCTTAATATCAAATTTGCATCAACTAGCAGAAAGGACAGTTATGATTAATCTAAAATTTAAGTCTGTTACATTTTAAATACGAGCAAAGTTGGTTCACTCCATTAGAGAGCTACATTACTCAGATTCAAATTATATGTGAATATCACTGTGAATATTTTTCACATAACCTCATAGTTTAAGGCTTTATAATTTAACATTCATAAATAAATCATTTTATGAGATAATTCAGCTCCCTCTGGTGGTAAAAATTTTTTTAAAAACTTTCTTTTAAAAACTGTAGATCAGTTCCCCCTTTTTAAAGCTAGGTCAGAAACAAAAACTACCCAAAAAGCAAATACCATTCAAATACAAATTCTTATTTTTTTATTCTAGAACCAGGTGGATATGCTGCTTCAATAAATGGCAGATGAAGCTGGGTAAGAAATTATTCAGATGCTTTTGAAATAATCTTGATTTAATATCTACAAGTCCTACAATTATGTAATGTGGATAAAAATATCACCAATGGTCAGAGTTAGGTTTTTGACCCTAGAATTTAGTGCTTCAAGGACCTTTAGAACATCCAGCTCTTTGTCATGCTCATAAAAATATGACTTTGTTCCAATCATCTTAGTATTTTCTTAAAAATCTCTGGAGATAGATTCGGTTAGTGTGTGATAAGAAATGAAGGAAGGTGACTGAGGGAGGCAGGAGTGTTTAAAAAGTTTCCTCTGTACGGTCTGTGTTCAGCATATCTCAAATGTTTAATTGTTTTTAATAGGATCTTCCAAAAGAATTCTACTATGATCAGGCCATTAAGTCTTAAGCCAAGTTTGAGTCCTGCAAACTGAGCAATATGTGCAAAACATCCAAGGAGTTCAAAAGATGGCAGCATTTCATTGTTGTACATGGTTATTTGTTGTTTAAAAAAGTAAATAATTAACACCCTTTCTGGCCCAGCTATTAGAAATAGGGTATCTGTTAGGCTATTTATTTTAGGCTCTTCATGTTTGAGGGGAATGACTTGACTGTAATATTATCAGTGCTACAGAAGTCATGTTATATCAGTATTCTCTGGTATTTTACTCAGTTCAAGAGAACATTATAGTAAAGAATTAAAAATATTTTTTCAAAGATAAAGATTAAAACTGGGTGATACTAAAGTTTTATGCTTTATCTTCAAATGTAGAGTAATAGGTTGAAATAAGGTTCTTAAAGACACCTGGAAAATAGAGTTGATTAATATTATTCTAGTGTTGAAACTAATGCTTAATTAGAAAGAACTTAATTAGTTACCAGCTCTTTAGTTCACTGTTGTATCTCTCATTAGTGGGTTAAAACCTAGGTTAATAAAACAGGTTTGCAATATTTGAGAACAGGGCCAGAGGGTAGGTGGTACACTATTTTGCTTTGTTAGTATCTAATATAGCCCATATCCAACAAGGAGTTAGTAAGAAGGATGATTTTTAAGTATTATAGGAGAGACTAAGGCATGTGTAAAAAGACTCCATTTTATTAATATGAGGCTAAGAACTTGTTTCTCTTTGTACCAAAGACGAAATAAGAAGATTGGGCTTGAAAATAGAGCAAGGGAGGTCTTTCAAAACGAATATTGCCGTATCACAGCCTTACTGACTCTCAGTGGAAATCAAGTTCAGTAGACAACTTTTTTATAAAATTTAGAATAGGATTTCTCAAACTTGACACTGTTGACATTTTGGGCTAATAATCCTAGGGGCTGTCCTATGTATGTAGGATGTTTAGTAGTGTCCCTGGCATCTACCCACAAGTAATATCACCCCTCCCCCCCAGGTGTGACAGCCAAAAATGCCTCCATACAATGACAAATGTTCCTTGAGTGTAGGGAGCCAAAATCGAGTGATTACTTCTGTCAATAATGGGTGGTGACTGGAGCAGTAGAAATAGGTAGAACCATTGATGTCGAAATACCCATCCTTATAGATGTTTAAGTATAGCAAAATTTTAGTATACTATATCTTTACCTTTTAAATAACAATCTGTCTCTAGAATCTCCTAATGACGAAGTTACTGTATTCACTGTAGTGTTTTCAAACTGGAATTGGCATACACTCGTCTAGAGACAGGCAGAAAGAGTAGTTTGTATCCTCAGGAGTATTTATAATGGAGATTAAAATCGTGGCCTTGGAAGGAGACAAACCTGGATTTGAATCCTATCTGTCACTAGAGTGATCTTGGGCAAGTGTACTTAACTTTTCTAAACTTCAGTTATATGGGTAGATGCAAGTAATGATTTCTAGCAAGGGTAGCTCAGGATCTAAACACTGAACTTGTAGTTAGCTCAAATGTTAGATGTGGATATTGATCCTGAGGCTACATATGTCTAGCCTGTTTTATCTTTTTTTGGCACATTAATTTTCTTTACAGTAGAAGACACATAGTAATCTCCAGTAAATTCAGTACATTGGATAACCATTGTTTTGGTCTTTCTTTTTGTTCAGATGACCAGATCATTATCCTATATTTTATTCACTTTTCTATCATAAGATTATCATACACATGGGTTGCCACTAGGGCTCATCAAAAACTCTTTAAAATTAGTAATTCATTTATCCTAAGATGGACATTCAGAATATGTATTATTATTATTTTTTTTTTGCTGTACGCGGGCCTCTCACTGTTGTGGCCTCTCCTGTTGCGGAGTACAGGCTCTGGACGCACAGGCTCAGCGGCCATGGCTCATGGGCCCAGCCGCTCTGTGGCATGTGGGATCTTCCCAGACCGGGACACGAACCCGTGCCCCCTGCATCAGCAGGCAGACTCTCAACCACTGCACCACCAGGGAAGCCCAGAATTTGTATTTTTGAATTAATTAATTAATTTATTTTTGGCTGCATTGGGTCTTTGTGCTGTGCACGGGCTTTCTCTAGTTGCGGCGTGGGGGGGCTACTCTTCGTTGTGATGAGCGGGCTTCTCATTGCAGTGGCTTCTCTTGTTGCAGAGCACCGGCTCTGGGTGTGCGGGCTCTAGAGCGCAGGCTCAGTAGTTGTGGCACAGGGGCTTAGTTGCTCCACTGCATGTGGGATATTCCAGGACCAGGGATCGAACCCATGTCCCCTGTACTGGCAGGCGGATTCTTAACCACTGCACCACCAGGAAAGTCCCCAGAATATTTTTAAGTTCTATTTGCATCTATAAAATTGAACCAGTATTATGTTTATTTAAATTAAGGTAAAATGCTAGGTAGAATATTCAAATTTGCAATAAGCATGTTTTTGTAATTTATAATAACAATTATAAGCTTGTTATAATTAGATAAGGAGAAAAATGCTTATATTAACATTCATTTATGTTAATTATTTTAAAATTGTAGCCTTGATCTCAGTATGGAACTACCACAAGGTCAAACAGGTTCTTTTGGCACAGGTGTTAACTTCCATGGAACAGGTAGAAGTTGGATTTTATCTTGATTTGTATGAACTTGATGAATGAATTAAATATATGTGTATTTATATGTATATATAAGCAAATATATTCTCCTTTTATCTATTATAAAGAGTATTTTTCTACTATAATATGACATCATCGTAAATAAGCAAGATGTAATTAGCCTTTAACTCCTTAATGATGGACATTGCATGCATATTTCATTTAACAATTGAATTTGTTCCCCTTCATAGCCTTCTGCTCTATTAAGTTCTCCATTTATTTTGAAATGTTTAAAAAAAGTAAATTCTTAATATTTTTGTGTGAATTTTTGAGACAAGATTTTAAATCTTATTTGAATATGAGCTATTTAAAATATTAGTGATTTATATTTGTCACAGCCCTGTGACTTTTAATTTTTGCTTTCTCCAGGATGAACTATCACAGAGACTTGCTCGTCTGCGTGATCAAGTGTAATTTAAAGAACTGGCGCTTTTGTTTACTTCACTGGCTTCTGAAATATTTTGTGTGTATGTATAGATAAGTTTCACTCCAATTACAATAAGAATGCCATACATTACAGAATGCTTAACACTATTTGTATATAATGCTTTCTTTTACCTTGCTGTACTTTCCAGTACTTTAATTCCAGAGAGTTTCCACCTTGACAGATTTTACAGTTTTGTATATTATGTTGAAAAGTGCAAGAGACGGGTTTTTGTAGGTGTCTTAGACTGAGCTAGCATTAACTTGTTGTATATGAAATATCTTCCTCAAAAATTACATTAAAAAATCTAGGACCAAAGTACTACAGAATAAAGTACTTTATACAGAATAAAGTATAGAATAAAAGTTTTGGTTTCTTTTTAACTCAAGGTAGTTTTAAATCTCTGTCTACATTCACATGTGATGCATAAAAATAAAAACAGGGAAAATATGTTTACTTAATATGTTTACATAACCAAAAACACCTCATTTAGCATCATACAATGGACAGTGCTACTTTTTGTGTTTTATGTTTGTTTTTGCTATTCAAGCAGAAATTCAGTTGACTTTTAATCTGTATTCATCAACTTTTAAATTTAGATTACTATGAGAATCTTTACCTAGTAATTTAATGACTATTAATTGAATTCCTTAAATAAAAAAATGTTTCATTGATAAAAAATCTGCAAAATTAAATCAAAGAAATTAAGGTTTGCTCATTAAATATTTTTCTCTTTGGTAAATATCACTGTTAAGACTCACCAAGAAATTCAACATTTCATACTTTTAAATGAAAGTGAAACACATTTTTAATGATTACCCAATTTGCACTCAACCCTTGTTAGGTTGTATTTTAAAAGGAGATTAATTTGCATGGCCTTAACATCATTTACATTTCTCACAGAATTGTTGATTGGTTTTCAAAAATCTTGGCCAGTGTTTTTAAACCAACCAACAAAAAATAACAACAAAATTGAACCGACTCAAGTTACAACTATTGTTGATCCTTGAACAACGTAGAGGTTATGGGTTTCAAGCCCCCTTTGCAGTTGAAAATCTGCGTATAACTTTATAGCTGGCCCTCTGTATCTGTGGTTCCACATTCGCAGATTCAACAAAACACAGGTTGTGTAGTACTGTAGTGTTTATTGAAAAAAATCTGTGTATAAGTGGACCCACACAATTCAAACCTGTGTTGTTCAGGGGTCAACTGTACTATAAGTCCTGGTTAAATGTGTTCATCTTTTATCTTAAACAACTCATAACTGGAAGAAATAAAGTGGAAAATAAATAAATTGGAATAAAATGTTTTGCCCAGCTATGCAAATAACTTCCAGCCTAATGGAGGTCAGGAGCATAACATACACGGTGGGCAGAAAACTCATAAGATTGTAAAGAAGACTAGACTCTTGAAGGCCAGGATTCTTGGGGGAAAGTATTTGATGACCAGCTGTACTACTTGCCATCTCCCCAGGAATATCTATATTTTACCCAACTAAGATGAACAAATTAACATGTGCCTGCACTTTTCTGATGTAGCAGTCTCAAATGTGGAGAAGTGACCAAGTTAGATTTTAGAAAGTGTACTACTAATCTAGGTTAAGTAGGTAAAGTGTTTTTCCTTACTTAATGTATGATTGATCCATGAAAGAATGCCAATATTTCATGAAATTCTATTAAGAGCACGTCTGTTTAGGCATTCTTCGTTCAAAGTGCAATTATGGAGGCTCTTTTTCTTTTAATTTTTAAATTTAATTTAATTTATTTTTTTATACAGCAGGTTCTTATTAGTTATCCATTTTATACATATTAGTGTATATATGTCAATACCAATCTCCCAATTCATCACACTGCCACCCCCACCCCCCCGCCGCTTTCCCCCCTTGGTGTCCATACGTTTGTTCTCTACATTTCTGTCTCTATTTCTGCCCTGCAAACCGGTTCATCTGTACCATTTTTCTAGGTTCCACATATATGCATTAATGTATGATATTTGTTTTTCTCTTTCTGACTTACTTCACTCTGTATGACAGTCTCTAGATCCATCCATGTCTCTACAAATGACCCAATTTTGTTCCTTTTTATGGCTGAGTAATATTCCATTGTATATATGTACCACATCTTCCTTATCCATTCGTCTGTTGATGGGCATTTAGGTTGCTTCCATGACCTGGCTATTGTAAATAGTGCTTCAGTGAACATTGGGGTGCATGTGTCTTTTTGAATTATGGTTTCCTCTGGGTATATGCCCAGTAGTGGGATTACTGGGTCATATGGTAATTATATTTTTAATTTTTTAAGGAACCTCCATACTGTTCTCCATAGTGGCTGTATCAATTTACATTCCCACCAACAGTGCAAGAGGGTTCCCTTTTCTCCACACCCTCTCCAGCATTTGTTGTTTGTAGATTTTCTGAAGATGCCCATCGTAACTGGTGTGAAGTGATACCTCACTGTAGTTTTGATTTGCATTTCTCTAATAATTAGTGATATTGAGCAGCTTTTCATGTGCTTCTTGGCCATCTGTATGTCTTCTTTGGAGAAATGTCTATTTAGGTCTTCTGCCCAGTTTTGGATTGGGTTTTTTGTTTTTTTAATATTGAGCTGGATGAGCTGTTTATATATTTTGGAGATTAATCCTTTTTCCATCGATTCGTTTTTTTGCTAAGTACTCACTATTCATATGTGATGTTTCCTATTGTAAAAGAGAGCATGTATAAATGAAGATTATTTTCACTGGTTAATGAAATGAGAAATTACTTTTTTGCTATGTTTGGGTTAAACCTATTTAACTTTCTTGCTAATTCATAATTTGACTATATGATGTGACTTCAATGTGGTAATCTTCCATTTTGTTTATCATTGATGCTTTGTCTTTTCTACTTAAAGGGTAAGTTTATTTACATTTGGAACATCCCAGAGAAGCATAGAAGAGATTATTACAGACTAAAATATCTGTGAAATAGAGTTTTCTTATTTTCCATTGGTGGGAATTGTAGCTTTTTTTTTTCTTTTTTGACTTTAATGCAAATTGTTAAATTGCAAATATGGCTTACTTACATCTAGAAATATAAATGACTCTGATCTAAAGATAACTGCTCATAGTTTTATTTAACAACCGAATCAGATTTGTCTTTTAAAACTATTGTTCTCTGATAGACACAAAGTTTTGCTTTTGGATTCATTTATTATCTTATAATAAATTTTTCTTTCTTACAATTTGTTCTTAGACCAACAGCCCCACAAACTGTGAACTCTTTCTTACCTTGTTAGTACAAGTTATATTTCTACTTTGATAAGTGATTCAATCATTGAAAAGTAACACATCAAACTATACTATCATGAAAAGTAGACATCACAGCACCTTTCATTTACCTTCAGTTTTAGTTCCCTATCAATCTACTTTTCTCCAGATTTTTTTCTAAGTATTTGATTATATCATTTGGTAAAATGTATAAGGTTAAAAGCTCAGAAATATTTTGCTGCACCTTCACCCTTTAGACGATGTGGCTATTATTTAAAGCAATCTTAAAAAGGACCCCTGACAAAAATTATATCCCTGCTCCTATATGCCTCAATGCCTAAAATTTTCCACTTTCTTAAGTAAGCATTGTGGGCTGGATTATTTTAACTGCTAATTTATTACCAGTCATTGCTACAAAGAAACAAATAGGAGATAGAACAGGTAAATTACGATGAGAGATGAGTTTGCTTTACAATTTAGAAAGTTATGGGAAAGGACATCTGGATGGACTATCTGAAGAGAGTCTTAAGGGTACTAGTTATCTATAAAGAAAATAAGAAAATGATTGATAGGTTGCCAAAGACAAACCTAGCCTAGTTTTCGGTGGATTTGCTCAAGTTAGTAAATAACTGTTCCAAGAGAGTCTTAAATTGGCTCTAGTGTAGACTGTAGAGGAAAAAGCCCCAGATCTGATCTACAGTGATTGATTTGGATTTCTAGCTCTAGCTCTGATACTGACTTCTAACTTAGATAATTCTCTTACCGCCATCTGGGCCTTATATTCCCTTTCTACAAATCTTTTTAGAGTACATTGGTTGCATAAACTGAAGTGAGTTGCTGTAGTACAGTACATTACCTCCATTCTTTTCTGTTTTCTACTATTCACCCAAAAGATTGCTAAATGCAGTGTTAAGATGTTATGAGTCTTAGAGTCTTTTGTCTCAGGAGAGCTAGAGAACATCTAATCCACCCCATAACTCATTTTACAGAAGAGGAAACCAGAGAGGTTCAGATCTACCACATTTGTTGGGCATCTACTATGTGTTAGAAATGGTTCTGGGTACTTTGATATATTGTGGTTTATTTAATCCTCAAAATCCTGTGAGCAGTTGGATGATTGTTATCCCAATTTTTAGAGAACAGGAAATAGGCTGATAGTTGAAGTAGATGGTGAAGAGTCATACAGCAACTGAGAAACAGAGCTTGGATTTTATTACTGATATGTCTGACTTCAAATTCAGTGCTCATGGCACTGTACTATACTGGATTCTAACTGGAATTACAAGAGAAGTCTTGTTATACCTCATCCACATTCTATTCCCAATATATAATTTTCTGATTTTATTGCTGAGACAGTGAAAGCAACTAATCAAATTCTTGACTAGAGGGTAGTTCATCCTGAGACAAATAGGTGTTCTAGGTGAAGATTGGTTCTTTCTTCTCCTATTTCTTTCTTCTCCAGTTTGAGCTATCAGAAAAATATGATTTTATTTCAGTTTGGAAATCATAGCCGTTTTTCCATAAGTTAACAAATGGAATCAATTTGTTGCAAAGTTAACTAAGTTGTATTCATAATCAAGCTTTTCATCTTCCACACTGGGAAATGCTCCCAAGCAAAACTATATATTGGTCAAAGTCATTTGACTAAAATTACAAGAATAAAATCTATCCAGCCTACTACCTACTGATGATACTGTCTATATTCTTGTCAGTATACTACTTCTCTACTGTACTAGCAGGTACAAAGTTCTTGAAAGTACCTCACTACAAATAAATGACTGTTGTGCCTGTGGTGCTTAATAATTTATATATTAACCACTAACTCATGAGTTATTTCATCTGCCAGACAGGTAAAAGCCTTCCAGCCTTCAGTTAGAAAAGTCCAAATAGAATGTTAAAGGAAAATTTATGCCTAGTAAAATAACTTATTCTGTTTAATGTTTGTTCTCTAACCTAGGGAAGGAAAAAATGTCTTCATTCAATGTCTTGCTTGGTCATTAAAATAAAGTTGGGTCCCATGTTCCAAGTGAAGGTTCATAAAATGATGCTGTGTCCATTTCTTAGAAATCTTACTCAAACTTGATCATGCCAGAGCTTGACATGTTTAGCTTTTGCTTTATCAAAATGACATGAAATCATTGGCAGGAAAAAGATTAAAACTTTTGGAAAACATCGCACAGTGATTTTATGTTACTTCTATAAAGGGATTTGGGTTTGAAGTAACAATTATATGGAATCTTGATAATTTCTTATTTAGATTCAATCAAACAAAGTCTAAGAGCCATTCTGGGGTTAAATGAAAGATGATGGAAGATACTTTTCCAGGTAATGAGAAGAAAAGAAAGATTTCCAATTACCAAAATCTATAGGGATTTCCCAGCTCATTATGCCTTTTTGAGGCCCTCCAGGTGGAATTGCCTATTTACAGAAGAAAGAAAATCGAAAGCTAAATTCATTATTCCCATTCATGTTACACCCATTGTAAGCTTCATAAAGAAGAGGCATTACTTAGCTCGGGTGAATATAGCAACACCATTCCACTTGTAAAGGACTTGAAATTGTCTTGCTTCTTTTTTTTTAAATATTTTTATTGGAGTATAATTGCTTTACAATTGTGTGTTAGTTTCTGCTTTATAACAAAGTGAATCAGCTATACATATACATATATCCCCATATCTACTCCCTCTTGTTTTTTTTTTTTTTTTTTGCGGTACGCGGGCCTCTCATTGTTGTGGCCTCTCCCATTGCGGAGCACAGGCTCCGGACGTGCAGGCTCAGTGGCCATGGCTCACGGGCCCAGACGCTCCGCAGCATGTGGGATCTTCCCGGACCGGGGCACGAACCCTTGTCCCCTGCATCGGCAGGTGGACTCTCAACCACTGCGCCACCAGGTAAGCCCAACCTCCTGCTTCCTTTTAACTGACCAAGAAGGTCGACCCTATGGAAAAACCTTCCTGTTGCTATAAATCTCCAAGTAGAACTATATCTGAGACACCCCAATTCTTCTGATGTGTGTGAGATTAGAGAGTGAGAAAGAGGTTCAAAATAGCAACACTCATTGAAGTAGGAAATTTTCACATTAAATAACTATTTTTTCAGCACTTACTATGCACAAGGCCCAAACTTGTCTTTACTTATACTGCCCAGATGGATGCTCGATGATTCAAAATATTTAGAGGGTTTTTTTTGAGGGGAGGGAAATGATAACCAACATATATTAAGTACCGGGTATATAACTATTACTGTTTTACCTGTTACTTCATTTAATCCCCTCAACAACCTCATAAAGTGAATATAATCCCATTTTACAGATAACAAAAATTCAGGTCTTGTCCAAAGTAATGATGATAGTAATTTAATTAACACTTTTTGAATATTTGCTATATGCCAAGCACTATTCTAAATGCTCCTAACTCTTTTAATTATCACTTCCATTTTACAGGTGAAGAAATTAGTAAGTGGCAGGGCTGAAATTCACACCAAAATATTTAAGTTCTTTTAGTTTGCAAGGAACGTAGATAAGCTTAGATCATGTCTGCTAAAGAGGATTTATTATAAAAATATGTAGAGAAATACAGAGGTCAGTACACCATTTTGATAACCATACAACCAGGCCTCACAGGTAACTGGAACTTTACATATTCAAGATACAACAGTAGCTCTAGCAGTCTAATAAGAGAGATGGATTATCAATACCTCTACTAAAAGTTCCCCTCAGAAACTATTATGTTTCTCCTGCCCCTAACGTTACAGCATTTGGTGATCACCATTATCAGCTTACTCTGCCTGTTTCTATGGCTTCAATCAGCACCCATAATTGCCATAACCAATCTTTTCCTGTTTTCCATGTCCCTAATCCTCCTTTCTCACTACCAAATTCAAGAGAGGATCTGATGGACTCAGCCAGTTACCATCTCTCTAGGCCCCCTACTGGGCAAAGTTTTCATGCCAATTGACAAGCCCTTTATATGCTGCTAAATGGGATGGCCACCAAAGGATAAGGAAACCCTCAGAAGGATACAGTGAGAATGGGAAACACCTTAAATGCCCTGTCCTGTACATTGACCCTTAAGCCCATATATGCTTATACCATGTCACTTATTTTTTATTATGGTGTACTAACATTTTTATGTCACTAGGTCCTTACACCTTTTCCATTATCTTGATAGTGGAGTACTCAAATCTCAGGTCAAGCCCAGAAGGCATAAATTTGTCTCGTTTCCTGGCTTTCCTTTTAACACCCATCACCCTACTTTCAGCACCCTCCCTCTCATCATGTGTCAGAGACCATTGCTTTCCTAAGAAGGAATTAAAATGTTGAGCACTTACTATGTACCAGGCATGTCACAAATATCTCATAATTCTCACAACAGTCCCATAAAGTGAGATGTTAATCCCCATTTTACAACAGACTGGGCCTGAAGCTCAGACAGGTAAAGTAACTTAGTCGGAGTCTCAGAGCTAGGGTGAGAGAGCCCAGATTTAATCCCACATCTGAATCCAAAGCCCATTGTGTTTACTCTCTACCAAACTGTCTCTGAAAAGGAGGCATCAGCCAAACTCACTCATGGAGACTTTGGGAACTCTCCTACAAGAGAATTTGGATTTTAGGTAATAATAACATCTACCATTTTAAAAAACATTTTCCATGTGCCAAGCACTTAATAATATTATCTCTATAATCATAACAACCCTTAGAGGTAGATACCATTCTTTACCCATTTTTAAGATGAGGAAACTGAACTTTAGAGAAATTAAGCAACTTACCTAGGATGAAGAGTTAGTAAATAGCTGAGTCCCAATTGGAAACTTGGCTCTTAATCACTGCTTTCCATTTTAAGGCCTTAGGAAGAGGGCAATGCTTAACACAAGCACTGCTTAACACAAGCGCTGCCAGTAGAATCTGGGGCATGACTGCAAGGCTTACAAGAAGATATTTTTCAGTGGGAGGTTATAATGCATCTATTTATAAGGCTATCCCTGTCTGAAGCATCCCTATTCTTGATTATGTGGAGATAAAAATTTTAGAAACAGGTCCTCTGTTACCCACTTGACCAACCTCATTCCCTAAATTAAGCCCCAGTGCAACAATGGAACTACTCTTGATGCCCACCTTATGCAGAGATGATCGTCTCTTCTTTGCAGCCCTTTGCTTTCTCACCTAGAACAAGTTGTGCTGGATAATCATGGAAGCTGAGTCTGACCAGCTAGGAGTCACTACTTTTCTGAGGATGGCAGGCTGTTAGGGCCTTTAAGGTTGAACACACAGTTTCATTGTGTTAAGCTTCTGCATGAACAGTCTCTACTCATTTAATTCAGTACTGGGACATGGTGGCCGAGGGCTGGGAGGCTCTCCTGTAAATTAGCTGCTTCTTTTACCCAGTGGATGATTCAAAGAGAAGTGATCCTGGATTATTTCAAGACCTTGGAATATTTGCTATTGATTGAGCAATCATTTCATACTTACTGCCTGAAGCTTTGAGCCAGTGTGGACCACTGTTTCACTGTCCTGGAGTGTCTTTAGAACTTGTGAATCTTCCTCTGAAAGCAGCTCACTGGGAGGGGGCAGTAGTGAGCTGCTCAGGGTTCTCCATGTAGATTACTTCCAGAGTACAGACCTCTACAAAGGGTCACTGTTTCTTCTCTGGCCCTCGGGCTACCCCTACTGGACAGGAGAGGAGGCTACGGTGGCAGCCTTCTTCATCTTGGGCTTCTTTCCTCCCTATGAATACCCAGAAAACCATGCTATCTATGAATGTCTGGGCCTCCTCCTCATGGAACAGATGGGGACATTGAGACCTAGAGAAGGACATGCCTGGAAAATATGCTATATCCACATCAAATCAGTGGGCTTTCTTGGCTCTAGGATATGAGGAATGATAATTTTTTTAAATTAATTTGCATCAATAAAAGCACTTTTAAATTAATTCAGTATAACTTTTCTAGAGTGACAAATTTACTAACATTCAACCTATTGTTTTCTGGCCCCTCCAAATTAGTTGATATCTTATTTTTTAAAACTCATATGGCAAGGATTTATTATTATTTTTTTCAGCATCATAATCATTATTCAAAAACTTTAATTTCTCTAACACCTACTAATTTACAGGATGCTTTCACATGTACCATGAAAGATTCGTTTTCACAACCCTAAAAGAAGAAAGCAGGGCAGGATATTATTAACTTTGTTTCATAGAAGAGTATCTGGAGGCAAAGATATTGAGTGATCTCTCCATGTCAAACCCACCAACCTGTGGTCCTAAGGTTCTAGGATTCTCCCCCACTTTCTTTTCTCTTTAGAGAATATTGGCCCCTATTGCCCAAATACCACCTAGCAAGCAAATTATCTTACCTGCTCCCAAGGATGGAGAGAATATGTGAGAAAAGTTTCAAAGTCCCCCACCCCCACCATGTCACACACATATTGAAAACAAAACAGGGACGTCCCTGGCAGTCCAGTGGTTAAGATGTCACCTTCCAATGCAGGGGATGTGAGTTCGATCCCTGGTTGGGGAGCTAAAATCCCACATACCTTGCAGCCAAAAAACCAAAATATAAAACAGAAGCAATATTGTAACAAATTCAATGAAGACTTTAAAAATGGTCCACATCAAAAAAAAAAACTTTAAGAAAAACAAATCAAACAAACAAAACTCTGCCATCAGTCACAATGCCTCGCTTTCCACTATTTGATGCATTCCTTTGAGCTGCTTCTTTTCATACAAATTCCTTGAAATAAATATCCCATTAAGCAGTATCAGCCATTCACATACTCATATTGAATATCTGTATCTAAATTCAGCATATCCAGATATTAGAGAAATAGAAATTAAGTCAAAAAGAGACATTGACTTGGGTGAGGTTTAACATGGATAATGCCCACTGCTCAGAAATAGAGTGTTGGAGAATTAGGAAGCCAGGACTTGTTAGTCACTAGAAGGAGAGGTGGGAAGAGTATGCTGAAGACAAGCTTTGCCAAATTCCCCATTGATCTCAGAGTGTGTCATCTCTCACAGAAATGAGGACCTCAGTAGCCGTCAAGACTGGGGCACAAATTTGCCATCTTTGGTCTATTTGTCATAATCTCCCCAGTCATACTGGAAAACATAATTTCTCTGACACTTTTCCGTGGGAAATAGTCATATCCCAACCATCTTGATGTGTTTTACAAGCCTTAACATACTTTCAGACATGAATTTAATCCTTCTATAAATGTGTGTCATTTTAACAGCACGGTTTCCAAATTAAAGGGGAATGTGAAGGGATGGAAAGGGCAGCTCTCATTAAATAGTGCTAGAAAGAAAAAACGATTTCCAAAGCTTCCTCTACTCTGTTACAAAAATCCCATTGAGAGAAGCCTCTGATCTGTCCATTGCTTTGGAAAACAGCAGAGAAGCTGACAAGGACTCACCTTAAAATTATGGAATCTAGAAAAATGGTACAGATGAACCTGTTTGCAAGGCAGAAATAGACACAGACGTAGTGAACAAACATATGGACACCAAGGGGGGAAAGGGGGCGTGGGATGAATTGGGATATTGGGATTGACATACATACACTAATATGTATAAAATATATAACTAATGATAATGTGCTGTATAGCACAGGGAACTCTACTCAATGCTCTGTGGTGACCTAAATGGGAAGGAAGTCCAAAAAAGAGGGGATATATGTATATATATAGCTGATTCACTTCACTGTACAGCAGAAAGTAACACAACACTGTAAAACTATACCCCAAAGTAAAAAAAAAATAAGTTAAAATTTTAAAAATGAAATGGAATAGTCAGCTTCCTACAAGGATGTCTCCCGCCCCAGAATATGTCCCTACTGTCAACTGAAGTATCTTAAGTTCCACCATAATAATATCCTTGGGGTGTATTAAAGCATCAATACTCTTTTGAAGGGGAAACTTAAACTGTTAAAGCTCAAACAGTGGTTCTAAAAGTGCAATACTCAAACCAGCAGCAGCAGCATCTCCTGGGAACTTGTTACAAAAACAAATTATTGGTCCCACCCTAGACCTAAAGAATGGGTGGGGAGAGGCAATCTGTGTTTTAACAAGCCTACAGGTGATTCTGTTGCATGCTAAAGTTTGAGAACCATTTCCTTAGTAGGATTTAGTTTATCAGATAGATTTTATCCTGCATAGTAGCTTATTATTACAGCTGTTTTTCTTTTTATAGTCATAAACGTGCCAGATAGTGACACATTACAAGGCATATCTCATTTAATTCTCAGAATAAATCCAGAAAGTATTATTTTTTCCTCTATTTTTAAGATGAAGAAACTATGTCAGTGAGATTAAGTTATTAGCCCAAACTACTAAATGATGGAGTCTGTAGTATATCTCAGGTCTTCTAACTCTAGATCTGTGATTTTCAATCATGGATCTACATTAGTATCATTTGGGAGCTTATAGAAATCCCAGAGTCAAGGTCAAACTCCAGACCAGTTACTTCAGAATTCCTGGAGGTTGGACACTTGGGTAATTTTTAAAAGCTTTCGATGATTTCAATGTGCAGCCAAGACTCAACATTTGTTCCGAACACTGACTACACATTAGAATCACCTGGAAAGCTTAAAAATTGAAACTAGATTTCACCAATTTAATGTAATGTTTAAAGAGTCCCACCTAGGAGTTCCCTGGTGGGACAGTTGTTAAGAATCCGCCAGCCAATGCAGGCGACACGGGTTCGAACCCTGGTCTGGGAAGATCCCACATGCTGCAGAGCAACTAAGCCCGTGTGCCACAACTACTGAAGCCCGCGTGCCTAGAACCCATGCTCCACAACAAGAGAAGCCACCACAATGAGAAGCCTGTGCACTGCAACGAAAAGTAGCCCCCTCTCTCCTCAACTAGAGAAAGCCCACATGTAGCAACAAAGACCCAATGCAGCCAATAAATAAATAAATAATAAATGAATTTAAAAATAAATAGAGTCCCACCTAGCCAATGAGGATTGAGACCCCCATGTTGTAGAAACTGTTTTACCACCTCCTTGAGCTTTAGAGAGTAGGGCCTATGAAAATGAGTCTTGATTGGTGCTGGGGGCCTATTGTGGAGGGAGATGTCAGGAAGCAACAAAGAAAAACTGTATTCACAATTTTACCAAGAGTTGGCTTGCCCAAAGTAGGTTTATAACCCACCCACCCCTTCCCTAATACTGGGTGTTTCTTCTTCAATCCTTATCTCCTATTCCCAAAGGGAAGACTCCATTTGTACTCTTATGAGAGAGACAATCAATATATGACATAATTTTTAAGCACAAGGCTCTGAAACCAGACTGGCACTTGCTACAAGGTGACCATGGGCAAATCACTGAAGCTCTTTGTGCTTCAATGTCTTTATCTGTACTGTAAAATGTGAATAATTGTATTACCTACCATAAAGGTCTACAAAAGGTCATTGAGAAGACTGAGGGAGGTGATCCATGTAACATGCTTAACACATTGACAAAGTGTTATCTAACCTCTGTGCCTCAGTTTCTTCATGTGTCAACTGAAGGTGAACATACCCATAAAAACAAAAATAAACAAATGGGACTTAATTAAACTTAAAAGATTTTGCACAGCAAAGGAAACCATAAACAAGACAAAAATACAACCCTCAGAATGGGAGAAAATATTTACAAAGGAAACAGAAGACAAAGGATTAATCTCCAAAATATACAAACAGCTCATGGAGCTCAATGTCAAAAAATCAATCCAATTATAAAACGGGCAGAAGACCTAAATAGACATTTCACCAAGGAAGACACACAGATGGCCAAGAGGCACATGAAAATATGCTCAACATCACTAATTATTAGAGAAATGCATATCAAAACTACAATGAGGTATCACCTCACACCCTCACACCGGTCAGAATGGCCATCATCAAAAAAATCTAGAAACAATAAATGCTGGAAAGGGTGTGGTGAAAAGGGAACCCTCCTCTGCTGTTGGTGGGAATGTAAATTGATACAACCACCATGGAAAACACTATGGAGGTTCCTTACAAAACTACAAATAGAACTACCATATACCCAGCAATCCTACTACTAGGAATATACCCTGAGAAAACCATAGTTCAAAAAGAGATATGTACCAAAATGTTCATTGCAGCACTATTTACAACAGCCAGGACATGGAAGCAACCTAAGTGTCCATCAACAGATGAATGGATAAAGAAGATGTGGCACATATATACAATGGAATATTACTCAGCCATAGAAAGAAACGAAATTGGGTTATTTGTAGTGAGGTGGATGGACAAAGAGTCTGTCATACAAAGTGAAGTAAGTCAGAAAGAGAAAAACAAATACTGTATTCTAATGCATATACATGGAATCTAAACAAAACAAAACATGGTACTGATGAACCAAGTTGCAAGGCAGGAATAAAGTTGTAGACATAGAGAATGGACTTGTGGACACAGGGAGGGGAAGGGTAAGCTGGGACGAAGTGAGAGAGTGGCATTGACATATATACACTACTAAATGTAAAATAGATAGCTAGTGGGAAGCATCTGCATAGCACAGGGAGATCAGCTCGTTGCTTTGTGACCATCTAGAGGGTGGGATAGGGATGGTGGGAGGGAGGCTCAAGAGGGAGGGGATATGGGGACATATGTATGCATATAGCTGATTCACTTTGGTGTACAACAGAAACTAACACAGTATTGTGAAGCAATTATACTCCGATAAAGATCTATTAAAAATATGTATGGCGTGATATGGTCTCAACTCCCTAACACACTAAAAAGAAAACTTGCATACTCAGATCAGGACTTATCTCCCTTCTCTTACCTATCTTACAGATGAGACATGATCGTTTTTGTTTCTTGTCAGGTTAGATTATAGTTTAAAAATTTCACTGTTTGGAAGTTACAGGTGGTTTGAAGGGAGGGTGGTGTGTCAAGTCCTAAGGTTAAGGCTGGTCTTATGCCAGATAGGCCAGAGGAATCGGCTGAAAATGCAGGATTATGTGTGGTCACTTAAAGGTAACAGTTGATGTAAGGATCAAATGCGCCCTTGTACCTGGCCATCCTTCAGAGAGTACAGGCTGTGTTTTTAAATATAATTCTGTGAAATGTGACATTCTTATGAGGGAGAACTCCAGATCTGAAGGACACGGAAGGGTTTATAAGTTCTTTAAAGTGTTATATGTGTATGTTTTGAATGTAATCATTTGTTCTGAAGAAATAAAAGTGTGTCCCCCCCAAAAAAAATAGTAACAGTTATGAGAATTTATCTCCCTGAATTTTAAGGTATGGTGCCTGAAATCCCACAATTTTCTATTTATTATCACTATCCCATTTCATACATGAGATTGCATGTGTGAAAGCACCTAGAACCTATCCAACAATAATTTGAAAATAGCAAAACATCTAATCCAGCAGCATCTCCACTCTCCTTCCCTGCCACACACACTAAAAGATATAAGTAAACAATTAATTAATTAAAAAGTCAGTCTATATAAATATTTCCTTTAAAAATCATCATGAGAAACCTTAATTTGCCCTCCAACAGTGTTACACATTAGTTCCAGTCTGTTAGAAAAGGCTGAGACGAATTGCTATGACCTGGAAGTTGATAAAATCTATGAGAGTTACACTAACTTTCTTTCAAGAATTTAACAAATAGAGTCACTCTGGACATCCGAAAAGGTCTGGCCTCTCATCTTCTGCAGGCATACTCAATATCCATGGTGAAATTTTAATGTCCTATCAGATTTCTATTGATTCAGGCAGCAGGTGCTTAGTTTATTAAGGCCAAAAGAAAGGCTAAATTATTCAATAAGGAAGAAGGGGGTGTGGAGAGCCACTAGAAATCCCATTTCAAAGTTAGAGCAATTTCATTTATAGCCCCTAGATCATATGTGTGCCCTATAATTTTTCAGAGTTTAAATTCCAAACAACAGTTCTAAATATGTTTTTTGCAAAAGAGAACCACTTGGTAGGAATAAGATAACTATATACCCGCATTTTGATAGCACAGAATCAGTGGTATGCTGAAGCTGGCTGGGACAGGCTCATGAGAGCTTATTGTCACGTTTTTAGGAAACTTGTGAGCAAGTAGCTTGAAATTGACCATGATGGGAAACATACACCAAGACAAATCAGGACTTTTTCATTTTATTTGTCTTCAGAGAGTTGGTTGTTAAAATTGATTTGCTTCTACTACTGCGTGGGATCAAAATGGCCACTTTTCTTACTGACACGTACAAGCAAACATTGTGAAAACAGCAATTTTTCTGTTTTCCCTCACAACAAAGCTTGTATGATATTAACAACAGTTAGAAACTTTTCAGCCATTATTTCTTCAAATATTTTTCTGCCTCCACTCTTTTGGGTACTTCAAATACACATATATTGGGACTCTCTTGAAGTTGTTCCAGAGCTTACTGATGTTCTTTTCACGTTTTCAAATTCTAATTTCTGTTTGTTTCATTTTGAAGAGTTTGTATTGCATTGTCTTCAAGTCCACTAACTTTTTCTTCTGAGATGTGAAATTTTGCAATTTGCTGCTAATCACAGCCAGTGAATTTTAAATCTCAAGCATTGTAGTTTTCTTCTTTAGAAGTTTAACTTGGATCTTTTTTTATATCATTCATGTCTCTACTCAGCTTTTTAAACATATGAAATATAGTTACAATAACTATTTTAACATCCTTTTCTGCTAATTCTAACATGTATGTCAGTTCTGAATCACTTTTGTTTGATTAATGTTTCTCATTTATGGCACGCATTTTCTTGCTTCTTCTCATGCCTGGTTGTTTTTGATTGGATATCAAATGTGAATATTACCTTTTTCAATGCTGGATATTTTTGTATTCTTATAAATATTCTTAAACTCTACTCTGGGCTACCATTAAGAAGAGTTTTGGTCATTCCAGGTCTTCATTGTAAGATTTTTTGGGCAGGACAAGAATAGCATTTAGTTTGGAATATAGACTCAAGACATTATTCCTCACCACTGAGGCAAATGCCTTCTGAGTGCCTATTTGCCTATAAATTATAGGTTTTCCAATATCACTGGTAGTAATATGCACTAATTCTAGCCCTGTGTGAGCACTCTTCTTTGTAATCCTACCAGATAATTATTTCTCCAGTAGTTTACTTACGTGCATTCACTGATGAGTACTCTGCTAAATATCCTTTGCAACTCTTCAGGGTTCTTTCTCTGTAGCTCTTTCCTCTCTGGTACTTTGTTTTGTGAACTCTAGCCAACTTGATCTCCCTGGACTTTCAGCTCCATTTCCTTAACACAGGGAATTTTCTCTGCTTCTGTTCCCTCTCCTTGTTCTGTGGCCTGGAAAGTCTCTCAAAATAATAACCTGGGGCAATCATAGGGCTTATCTCATTTGTTTTTCATCTCTCAGATATCACTGCCCTTTTTTTGCCTGATATCCAGTATCTTAAAAACTGTTATTTTATATAGTTTGTCTATCTTTCTTGGTTGTTTCAGGCAGGAGAGTAAATCTGGCCCCTGTTACTCTATTTGGACTAGAAGTGGAAGTTGAGGGAATCGAATGTGATCTGATATCCAAGATAGATGCTTTAAGATATTTCCCTTTATAGTTATGCAGTATGTAGTCTTCAGTGTGTATATGGACTTGAAGGCCACTTAGGATGAGACTGATTGCAGGAGACCAAGGATATTGGCTATGATGCCTTCCACATTTATGAGAGAGGGCGTGGTTTACAATGTGTCAGTATTATTTTTCTTTATAATCATCCATTCCTTCTTTTTATAGTCACACATATTGATTTTCCTCTGGAGAAACATCACTTTCTCACTCTCAGTCTGTGTGAGCCCAGTATCGCTGACATCACTCATCACTCTGTAGCAAGTAAGGTTGTCACATGACCCAGATCTGGGAAATCAAAATCACTGCTCTCTAAACTATAGATATTTGGTTTAGGAAGGGTAGGTTTGTCTAAGACTTAACTCCAGAACATTTGCTGGAACTATTGGAAAGAGACCATTTCTTTCCACTGGACTTGTAGCTGGTTAGATGTAGGAATAGATCTGCTAAGGGCTACCCACCCCATACCCCTCTGCTACCCAGATATACATACAGAGAAAGAAAAATAGAGACCAACTCCTTGTGACATTTTTGAGTCCCTGAGTATTCCTAGAGTTTTCAGTTACAAATAAATTTCTTTCATTGCTAAAACCAGTTTTAGTTGAATTTCTATCAATTGCAAATAGAAATTTTTGACTCATACATAAGTGATCATTGTCAGCAGGGGCTCATAGGGAAATAAGTGATTTAACAAATAATTAAAATACAAAGTACAAAATGTTCATCCTTAAGAGTACAAATAGCATGATTTCAGAGAAGGGATAAATTACAATAAAAATATAGAACTGTCATTTACTGTGTAATTATACTGTGTTGTATATACGTTATCTCATTTAATTCCCATAAGATCCTGATCAAGTAGGTATTTATTTATTCCTATTTAACTGAAGAAACCGAATCTCAGAGACATTAGGTAACTCTCCAGAGATCAGGCAGCTTGAAAATGGCAGAGGCAAAGGTGTAAACTTTCTGTCTCCCTTCAGTATTTTTGACACTTCATTATATTGCAGTTGTGGCTTTGAAGAATCTGAGAAGCTAAGAGGGCTTTGTGAAGAAAATGGACCTCGCAGAATGGGTGCTGGAGGAAAGGGAGGGTGTTTCAAGTAGCAAGAGAGCAAGAGCAAAGGGACTGAACAGGTTTGAGAATGGCTGGCTCTCTGGGGCAGAAGTAGGAAATGATCAAGAAACCTGCCTGGTGCTCTTGAACTTCCTGATGGCATCTAATCCTGACGCTCCTTGGCTGTTGAATTTTCTGTTCATCTATTCTTTCCATCCTAGTTGCTCCCCAGGATCTTTGTTTTGTGATCATTTTATCCTGGTTTTGTTTTGATTGTCATCCAGTCAGAGGCAAAGGCAAGCCTGAGCATGAGGTAGGGCCCACACCATTGGTGAATGAGCTAACACACAAAACAGATGCCACCTTTTACTAACTTCTTTACATGCCTCATACGCTTGCTTTTATTTGGCATCCTTCAATATATTTTTATCATATTTCTAATAACTGTCACATCAACATTTACTTTAAAGAATCTGTTTCTAAGAACACCAAGTTATTTAACTAAGAGACACTCTCATAGTCCTTTCTATAATAGGCACTGATCATTTTCCAAATATTAGCTTATTTAATTTTCATAATGACCTTATGAGATAAAGATATGCTATTATTCCCATTTTGTAGGCAAGGAAACTGAAGCACAGAGATATTAAGTAATTTGCTCAACAATAAACAGCTAAAGTGTGGAGCTGGGATTTGTACCATCTTGGCTCCACCATCCACATATTTAACCACTACATTGCAGGAGGTAATAGAGATGACTACTCTCATAAAGACACATGCATCCAGGCTATGATTTTATGTCTCCTTTTTGTCTTGTAGTCATTCCTAGAGATCTTTCTGAGACCCTCCCAAGATGACTAGGCCCTGAAGATGTGTCTGATTGGCAGTCCCTCCCCACCATAATCCCATCTCTCCTAGCCTTTGGGGTAGAATCCAGATATTATTGACTCTTGAAGACTTTGAGGATTTTAGGAGGTATAATTAATGCTTAGATATTTTTCCTACCCATTTTCCCCTCTTGTCGGTTACATTTATAGTATGTCTGAGGCATCCTCTTTTGGCTCTAGTTAATGCATTGTGCAAACACAGGGGAATCTGCTGACATTATTTGGGCTCCTACCTACCCTATCTAAGGATAGGATTTCAATTGTGCATCTCCTCAAACAATGGATAAAAACATGAAAGTGGTTTAAAAGGCAATGGTGTACTTTGGAGTTGAAGCATTCAGTCTTTGTAGCTGATCCAAGAAAGAATCTTCATTCTTCATTTTTTCCAAATTGTCTTAAATTGTTCTGTTTCAGTGAAGTCTTAATACCAATGTGGTTAACTTTAAAATTATTTTTCAAAGTCCAGAGTGCTAACCACAAGATGGTAAATTTAGTGATATGTGATTGTATCTACAATTAAAAATAAACATTTTAAAAATAAAAGCGAATAATAAATAAAATTAAGGTTTCAGCAATAATGGCTTTGAAACAGGAGGGAAGGAGTCAGGGCACAACCTTTGAAAGAATGACATAGCCCCAGGACATGACATAAACTGATTAGAACCAAATGGATCCAAGATGGTGGACAGATCAACTTTTTCCACTAGACCTTGAGCCTCAGTATATGCTCACATCAGCAAGCTAAATGACACACCCACAGGCACCATGACAGTTCCAAGACCAACCATAAGGATCAAAAAGTGGGCAGTGACCCAATTCCTGGAAATCCCCACCCCTTCCTAAAATAGCTGGAATACTCCTCCCACTCATTAGCCTATGAAATTGCCCACTCCTATAAAAACTGACAACCCCATACCCTTGTGCCTTTTCTCACCTTCTGAGATGGCCCACACTCTGTCTGTGGAATGTGTTTCTCTCTAAATAAATCCACTTCTTACCTATTACTTTGTCTCTCACTGAATTCTTTCTGTGATGAGACATCAAGAATCTGAGCTTCATTAAGTCCTGAAACCAAGTGTGTGATATCAGTTGGTGGACTGTGGATTTCAACCAGGTTTGAGTCCTGGCCACATGGGTTCAAGTCCCAATCTGAGGTGCACGGTTTCAGCTTTATCTGATATCTTCACTTCACCAGCAGTTGCTCATTTCTGTGCTACAGAATCTCACTTGAGCTTATGGGGAAGGGAAAGGAAGAAAAAGGAAAAGGGAAAGAGAAACAGATGTCCAAGACATGATACTATGAGGAGCATTTTAAATGAGGGTAAATTGAGACAAACTGAGACTTCTTAGATTCACACAATCCTTACAACAATATTACCTCCTCCCCCAATCTAATCATGTTACTCCTTCCTTCTATTAAGTTCATTTTAAAAATCACTCTTCCTATAATTAGCAACGTTTGAATATGGATTGTACATAGGGTACATCTATGTTAACTGTCCTGAATTTGATAATTGTACTATTTTCTATAAGATATTGTATTTGTTCTTTGGAAATACACACTGAAATAGGGGCGAAGAGTCATGATTTTTGCGACTTACTCTCAAATTGTACAGTAAGAAAAGAAAAAGGAGAGAAGTAAATTAAAAATATTTTTTACCTGAAAGAAAAAAATAGTCCATCTTCTTTTTTCAAGTGAACCAGCTGGCTGTAGCAACAGCTCACATTTCCTTGCCTCAGGGCCATACAGCTGGAAACTGACAGGGCTGGAAGAAAAACCTATGGCTTCTGCTTCTAATTCTATTGTTTAAAAGTGGGTGTAATGGCATGTAATTTTAAGAAATTTCTTTTGACTTGTGACCTACGAAAAACAAATCCTAAAACTGATATAAAATGATGTTGGTATCTTTTTCTTTAAACTCAAATTTTGTTGACAAAGTAATTCAGATGAAGGCTTTGCTAAATATCTCAAGAAAATGAAGCAAATATAGTTTTCTCCTGAAGCTAATTCACAATACATCTTACTACTCTCTAGTGTAAGTGTGATACCAGATGCTGTCAGACACAAACTATCAAGCTATGGTGTGTCTGCTTCAGGAAACTCAGTGAGTCACAACTTATTTGTTTAATCTTTTTTTTTTCCTTTTAAGAGTCATTATTACATTCACCCTTACGTAGAAGGCACAGACTGTTGTTTGAACAACATCCAATAAGGAAGCATTAAAAATCTCAGACAGGGATAGATAGAGTATAATATTTAACTTGGGAATATTTTCCAAATACGATATTATTTGAAAATCCAATTGGACACATTACAAATGTATATCACCTTAGTTCTTTGTAGAGCACCATGGGAATCAGGAAAAGCTACAGATTTATGAAATGTTTTTGGCAGCAAACAGAAAGCATGAAATATGTTGATCAATGTTCAGACACACACTGTTTAGTCCACAATTCAGTAACAATGTGGTGTTCATTAAACTGTTTTCAGAGTTTGCTTTTGCTTTAAATAGGAATTTACCCTTTCCCCCCTTTGATCATATTAATGTATAGCTCTCAGTTGCATAAATTGAACCATTTTCCATTAGGCTGGTAAAAAAAGGAAACAGAAAAAGAGAAAGAAGGAGAAAAAGAAACAACTTGGAAGAGTTCTTCCATTATTCTTGGGCCTCCCTGGGTAGCCAAGAACTGGATGGTCCAGAAACTTCAAGACAGCTAGTAACAATATTGAACTTTGAAGACTGTCACACTTATGGTGTGTTAATTGAATTCCTTTTGACAGTGAGCAGCAAACTTGGTAGGTTACCTCCTAAATGGAACTGAAGAATGGGCTCCTGCAAATCAATTATCATTTCAGTGTTGGTGTATGGGAACACTTCTTGCAGGTCTGTGAAGAGAGTCATCAGGATGGACTGACAACAACAAATGGGAGCTGGAGGGACTACTCAGAGAGCCTAGGGTGATTGACCTCTGCTACTTCACATGAAAGCCAAACAAGAGGCAAACAGGGGCTGAAAGAATCAGACAGTAAATCACAGACCTGGATTATGCAGCACTGCTATCAGATGCTTCCAAATGTTTGATTAATGTTGAGTAGTAGGTTAAAGTGAGGCATAGTGAAGTAGACAGACAGTCATGAAGCCCCTCTAGCAGGGACTTGTGAAGGCCAACATCTGCTTGCTTGAATTCCATTGATGCATTACTAGTGAGGGAAAGAAAATGACCTTAGTATAGCATTTGTTCTCTCTACCCCTCCCTTTGGATAATCAATCATTTGAAAATTATCTCTTTGGCTGGTTATTTCCTATGTGAATTACTTATCACCACCACTTGGCCTCACCTCCAAAAATTCTCTTTTAAAAGAAAGGAAGAAAAACATTGTGCTATGACCTCTGTCTCATTGCAATATGATTCTACATGCCAAAAAGGAAAGCCATGTTACAAGACCCAGATGCTATTAGTAGGAAAATTGAACACCCTTTATAAAGTCTAGATAATATTTAAGGAATTTTAAATTGCACTTTAAATGACAAAAGTCAGGAAACTCAAGGTTTGGGCTGATTTTCTTCTTCCTCTGATGTTTGGAGAGTAAAAAGAACAAAGGAAAGAAAATGAAAACAGTTGAAAGAGAAAAAGAAAAGCACCAAGACAAAGGAAAACCTTTATTTCTTAGTCATTTTCTGCTACTCAATTTTATCTACTGAAAGTCATGGGCCATTTTCTTCCTGGGTAGTCTTTCTGTTTCCACACTGCCGAGAGATACTTTTGTATGCATGGTGTGCTTGCTATCTCACAAGGACTTGAAACTGATCAAGAAATGGATAACAATCAGTTAAACCATATTTGTGATTGCACATTATATTGAACATAAAAAAGAAAGTTACTGGCAAAATTGGGTCTCACATTTTTCCTTGAAATACAAAAGACAAAATGATTTTGTTAAGAAAAGGAAAAGCCACTGGCACAAGATCGAAAAGTACATGAGAGGCAAAACCAGCAAGCAAAGGAACTAAACTTTGAGTTTCATTCTAAAGTCCAGGTCCTCTAGAGCTAATTTGAGTGAGAGGAAGAAGCACTAGCCAGGAGACTTTGGTCTCATCTTCTCTGTTGCTCACTAAATATGTGACCTTGGGTAAGTCACCAAACCTTTTGCGAAGGGCCTCACTTTCTTTATATGTAAAGTGAGGATGATAATATATTTGTCTATCTCAATTGTGTAGGCCCCCAAGATATTTACACTTTGTTGAAAACTTAAAGGCATATAAATGTTAGGGTTATGCTTATGACTATTATTATTTTTTAACCATACTTAAATAGCTGATAAAACTCCTTTTGTAGGGGCAGGATGCTAGGGGCTTGCCCTGCACTGGAGCCAACAGAAGCTAGACTAAAATAGCTAACGTTATTTAAGCACTTGCCATGTGCCAAGACCTGCACTAAGCCTTTATGTGCATCAAGTCACTTAATGCCCATAACTTTCTAAAGTAGAAATAGTTATCCCCATTTGACAGATAAGGAAACAGGCTCAGTGATTTGCCCAAGGTCATACAGCTAAGACGTGAAAAAGCTGGGATTTGAATCTAGGGCCTGCTGCCCCAAACTTGCTGCTTCCAAAGTGAGATGGAGAACCAGGTTAAATCAGGTTCTCTGAGTGGGGTGCACTATATCAAAACTGGCCTAAAGAAAATGGTTCCCCTTTGGGGATTCCTGATTTTAAGCATTTCTATCAGTATTAATGAATGTGATAAACTGAGGTGCTATTCCTTCCAAGAGTCTAGAGAGGGCAATGCCTAACCCATAGAATAAAGTAATAACAGTTGTTTTAAAGACCTTGTAGTATTAAAGTGGAGGAATTTTGTGGCAGGGCTTCCTTCAAATCATACCTTTTGATAATTGCCTCCTTTTTCTACATTTACAAATGTTCTTAATTCTTCAGAACATCGATAACAATGCTTCCTTAACTTTCTAGGGTGCAGCAACCACACCAGGGTTTGAATCCTGCTCTTTCACTACCTGTGAAGCCTTTGAAAAATATTTAACTTTCTTGAGCTTAGACCTCCCCTTCTGCAAAACAGAAAAAATAATTATTACCTCATAGTGTTTTTCTGAGAATTAAATGAGACAATGTAAGTCAAAGTGCCTGCTTCATAGTATTTCTCCAAAAATAAAAATAATAACAATTAAATAGTTATATAGTATTTACTATGTTGCAAATATTGTTATAAGCACTTATTTATATTAACTTATGTACTCATAATGACCCTCTGAAATAGGTACTATTATTATCTTCATTTTATAGATGAAGAAACTGAAGCAAAAAGGGGTTGACTTGCCTCAGGTCATATAACTATAAAGTGGCAAATCCAGGATTCAAACAGAGTGGCTCTCTGATTGTTGCCTGCCTGTCAGAATTTTCAAAAGAAGACAATTCCATAAAAGAAAAGAAACAAAAGTTTTGAATGATGAAAACACAGCTGGATTGTTTATGACTTCTGAAGGTGAATATTTTTGAAAGAGCAGTGGAAAAATTTGGGAGAATTTGTTTAAAAATGAGCAACAACAATAAAATTAATGATAGCTAACACTTATTCAGCCTTTACTACATACTAGGTCCTATATTACCTCTCAGTAATCCTGACCTATAAGTATTCAATAAGCATTGATAAGTATTAATATTTTCTATTATGATTATGGAGCTCACAATCTAGTAGAAGGAATACAACATGTACACAGATAATTAGAATACAAAATAGAAAGTTCAAAGTGACAAGAAACATTAAGATAAATTGATGTGAGAATTCAGAAGCAAGAGAGGGCACTTCTAGGGTGGCAACATATATGCCACTGATAATCAAAGAAGGTTTAAAAGAGATAGTAATTTACAAGAGGCAACTTGAAGAGAAGGTAAAGGTTGCAAAATGTGGAACAGGAAGGCAAATCACAGACTGATAGAAGGTACAAAGACAGTGAAATGCATGGTCTGTTTTGTGAATGACAGGTAATTCAATTTTTTGTGTGTGAAGCGGGGGCTGTAGAAGTTGAACTCAGCAAATTAGGGTGAGGTCAGAATTGAGGAATGAGAGATTTGAATGTCAAGCCAATGACTTTGAACCTCATTCTGTGGGAAGTGGGGAGTCATTGCAGACATATAAAAATGTTTTTTGGCATGAATAGAGAGCTCAACTTCAGGAAAACTAACCTATCAACAAATGTAGAATGGATTAGAGAGGAAGGAAATAAAGGCAAGGGATCTAGTTAGGCAGCTATTGCAATAGCCATTTGACACTGACACACACACACACACACACACACACAGAGGCTTTGTTTCTGTGTCAAGGGACCAATTCAACAAATATTTGTTCAAAATATACTCACAAAATTCTTACCGTGAGCCAGACACTTGGTAAGTTGAGCAGAGTCCCTCTCTGAAGGGGCTTAGTAAATTACAATTTAATAATTATAGCTTTAAAGGCTCTTAGAAGCACATTTTCTGAAAAAGTAAGACTTGATAACAGTTCACTTTTTTCAAGAAACAATTTTAACTATGCAATCAAAAAGGAAAATAATAACCTCATAGAGATTGACTATAATCAAGCATGCAAATATTCATGAAATCACAGCCACAACCTGTACTTATATCTTACAACCAGTAGATGGCGATTACAAGCTTTAATCCAGATAAAAACAAGTGGCTTTCAACTCAAAGGATAGAAGAAAATAAGTGAAAGAGGACAGAGGAGAGAAGAGAAAACAAGGGGAGAATGAGAGGAGCTTGAAGGGAAAAGGAAGGTTGGAGGGAAGGAGTGGGAAATGGCAGGGTGATAGAAGGTATGCTTGCAGTTCAAATGTCTCTCTGAGATATACTTAGTTCAGAGCTCTCTTTCCAGAAGTTAAATTTGCAGCTAGCCCTGCTGGTGGGAAAGAAATTTGTATTGGCTTCCAGGCAGATATTGAAGAAGAGAATTTTCTTATTCCATAATCCAACTGATTTTAGTAAAGAGAGGGCCTCAGATGCCTTTTGACCCCATGGAGCAAGAAATGTTCTTGAAAAACCTCATAACTATTCTGCTCCCTGGGTGTCTCTTTCTTTCTAGTTAAGCTGAAAATCCTAGCACAGGAAGAGAAAAGTTGGAACAGACAAGTTCCCAATATATTACTGGGAGCATTTACTAAAGTCAAAACAAAGAGGAAAATTCTAGTCAAGTTGACCTTTTGAGATTCAGATGGAGACCATTCCTAAAGGAAGAATTAGGCATGAAAATGCTCAAAGTTGGATGTTGGCTGTGGTTCAGCAATGGTTTGGGGGAATTACAGGACTAAAGATGAATAAGGAAATAAAGGAGAAGGTATAGGAGCTTCTTGTCTCTTTCTTTGAGAATATAAATCCATTTTACTTCCTCTTAGTGCAGACTATCTTGAGCAAACATTAGATCTATCTTCCTGGATAGACATGGGAAGATCAGGAGTTCAGAGAGGTTACGGGCAATTTTCTGTAGGTTGGAAGTCAGGCATGGGTCTCACCAGGCTAAAGTCAATTGCTTTTTCCCTACTGAGAGCTCTAGGGGAGGTTCCATTTCCTTGCCTTCTCTGGTTTCTAGAGGCCACCTGCATTCTTTGGCTCAGGGCCCCTTCCTCCCATTTTCAAAGCCAGCAATATTGCATTTTTATGACCATTATTCCTCAGTCACATCTCCTGCTGACCACAGCCCAGGAAGGTCCTCCTGATTTTAAGAATGCATGTGATTAGATTGTACCCACTCAGATAATCCAGGATAATTGCATAATTTCAAGGTCAAAACCCTTAATCATATCTGAAACAACAAAATCCCTTTTGTCATGTAAGGTAACATATTCATAGGTTCCAGGGATTAGAGGAGAGAGGGACAGGGAAGGAGGTAGGGAAGAAGGAAGAGTGAGAGCCAGGAGACAGAGAAAGAGAGAGAGAGAGAGAACCAAGTTCACATAATAAATGAACAACACTTTTTGTCTAGGAATATTCAACAGAACTTCTTAGAAATGGGTATAGTGCATCAGTCAGTTGATCAGACAGGTACTTTGAATGTCTCAGATATTAAAAGAGGCTTTATTTTTGGTGGTATGAATTTGACAGTGACAGAGAAATGTTAAAAGTAAATTAAAAAAAAGAAGATATTTGTCTTTCTCGGTCTGAATTTTTCAATGAGCATAATACCCTCAAAGTCCATCCATATTGTCACAAATGGCAAGATTTCATCTTTTCTTAGAGCTGAATAGGATTCCATTATACATACCATATCTTCTTTATCCATTCATCTGTTGATAAGCACTTAGGTTGTTTCCATATCTTGACTATTGTAAATAGTGCCACGATGAACATAGGGATGCATATATCTTTTCAAATTTAGTGTTTTTGTATTCTTTGGATAAATACCCAGAAGTGGAATAGCTGGATCACACAGCAGTTTTACTCTCAATTTTTTGAAGGAATTTCCATACTATTCTACAGTATGGAATTGGCTACACCAATTAACATTCTCACCAACAGTGTATGAGGGTTCTCTTTTCTCCACATCCTCACAAACACTTGTTATTTCTTGCTTTTTGATAATAGCCATTCTAACAGGTGTGATATGATATCTCATTATGGTTTTGATTTGCATTTCCCTAATAATTAGTGATGTTGAACATCTTTTTATGTGCCTGATGGCTACCTGTATGTCTTCTTTAGAAAAATGTCTATTCAGCTCCTCTGCCCATTTCTTAATCGGATTGTTTGTTTTAGGTTGTTGTTGTTGAATTGTATCAGTTCTTTATATATTTGTATATTAAACCCTTAGCAGATATATGATTTGCAAATATCTTCTCCCATTCAGTAGGTTTTTTTGTTCACGGTTTCCTTTGCTGTGCAGAGGCCTTTTGGTTTGATATAGTCCTATTTGTTTATTTTTGATTTTGTTTACTTTGCCTGAGGAGACATATCCAGAAAGATATTGCTAAGACTGATGTCAAAGAGTGTAATGCCTATGTTTCCTTCTAGAAGTTTTATGGTTTCAGGCCTTATATTCAAATCTTTAATCCATTTTGAGTTGATTTTTGTGTGTGGTGTGAGATAGTGGTCTAGTTTCTTCTCTTTTTTTTTTTGCATGTATCTGCCCAGTTTTCCCAACACCATTTATTGAAGAGAGTAAGCTTTCTCCATTGTATGATCTTTGCTTGTCATAAATTAATTGTCCATATATGTGTGGGCTTATTTCTGGGCTCTCAATTTTTCTCTTTTGATTTATGTATCTGTTTTTCTGCAAATACCATGCTGTTTTGATTACTATAGCTGTGTATTATAGTTTGAAATCAGGCAATATTATACCTTCAGCCTTGTTCTTTTTCTCTCAGGATTGCTTTGGCTTTTTGGGGAATTTTTGTTCTATTTCTTTGAAAAATGTCATTGGGATTTTGATAGGGATTGCATTGAATATGTAGATTGTTTTAGGTAATATGGACATTTTAACAATGTTTAACCTTTCAATCCATGAGCAAAGAATATCTTTCCATTTATTTGTATCTTCTTCAGTTTCTTTCAACCATGTCTTTAATAAGTCATATGGAGAAAGACAAATACCATATGTTTTTACTCATATGTGGAATATAAAAAAAATGAGCAAACCAAACCAAACAAAAATAAACATGTAGATACAGAGAACAGAGTAGTGGTTGCTAGAGGGGAAGGGGTGGGGGTGAGGGTGAAATAGGTAAAGGTGTCAACTGTGTGGTGATGGTTGGAAACTAAATTTTTGGTGATAAGCATGCTGCAATGTATACAGAAGTAGAAATATAATGTGGTACACGTGAAACTTATATAATGTTATAAACCAACATTACCTCAATTTAAAAAAATGAAATAAATAAATAAATAAATGGTACAGTATGGCATGATGATGATGATGATGATGATAACAACAATTATTTTTACCAATCACTTGCTAAGTCTGAAGCATTATTCTAAACATTTTACATGAAAAATCTTATTTAGTCCTCCAAATAACCTCAAATCCATTTTACAGATAAGGAAAAGGAGACAGAGAACTTAAGTCATTTGCACACTTATAATTAGTAGAATAAAGAACCCATCCATCAGTAGTCTATTTTATACATAGTATCAATAATATATATGTGTGTAAATACCAGTCTCCCAATTCCTCCCACCCCACGCCTTTCCCCCTTGGTATCCATACATTTGTTCTTTACGTCTGTGTCTCTATTTCTGCTTTGCAAGTAAGATCATCTATACCATTTTTCTAGATTCCACATAAATGCCTTATTATATGATATTTGCTCTTCTCTTTCTGACTTACTTCACTCTGTATGACATTCTCTAGGTCCATCCATGTCTCTGCAAATGACCCAATTTCATTCCTTTTTATGGCTGAGTAATATTCCATTGCATATATGTACCACATCATCTTTATCCATTCCTCTGTTGATGGACATTTAGGTTGCTTCCATGTCCTGGCTATTGTAAATATTGATGCTATGAACATTGGGGTACATGTGTTTTTTTAGAATTATTGTTTTCTCTGGGTATATCCCCAGTAGTCGGATTGCTGGGTCATATGGTAGTTCTATTTTTAGTTTTTTAAGGAACCTCCTTACTGTTTTCCATAGTGGCTGTATCAATTCACATTCCCACCAAAAATGTATGAGGGTTCCCTTTTCTCCACACCCTCTCCAGCATTTATTGTTTGTAGATTTTTTGATGGTGGCCATTCTGACCGGTGTGAGGTGATACCTCACTGTAGTTTTAATTTGCATTTCTCTAATAATTAGTGATGTTGAGCACCTTTTCATGTGTTTGTTGGCCATCTGTACTGATGGGAACATACTGTATAGCTCAGGGAACTCTACCTAATGCACTGTGGTAACCTAAATGTGAGGGAAGTCCAAAAGGGAGAGGATATCTGTATGTGTATGGTTGATTCATTTTGTTGTGCAGTGGGGGCTAACACAACACTGTAAAGCAACCATACTCCAATAAAAATTAATTTTATAAAAAGATATTAAAAAAAAGAACCCATCCAGCTGGCTGTGGAGCTCAAGCTCTTAATCATTATACTCTACTGCTTCTACATTTTAGCCTTTCATGAAGAACTTGAGAAAGTTATATAAATAGTTTCTAAACGTCAACTAAACATGCATAGCCCCTGGTTGTTGAGGGATAGCATTTCTTCTGTTTGACTTTGAAAGAAGAAATTATCTCAAAGCTTATCAGTACTACCCTTTTTCAGGGATTGATAACTTGAAATGGTGTCAAAGTTTCCTTTATATTCAGTGGTCCATGTCTCCATTGCTACTTTGTCAGCTCTTGCCTGCAAGGGATGATGGGAGGTAGGAAGACACTGCAAAACAGTTCTCTCCAGTACTGTTATTTTTGCCAGTTTTATTTGAATGAGTTTTCACATCTACTCTAGGGCTTAGAAAACAAATGATGTGTTTGCAGGCACAAAGAGGAATGTATAATACCTAATATTCATTTTTGATTCATTTTAGAGATAAGTTTGAGGAGAAAAGAAATGGAATATACAA
Organism: Monodon monoceros; assembly: GCF_005190385.1. Classification (NCBI taxonomy): domain Eukaryota; kingdom Metazoa; phylum Chordata; class Mammalia; order Artiodactyla; family Monodontidae; genus Monodon; species Monodon monoceros. The sequence goes on along the minus strand of NW_021703779.1, from coordinate 66,544,663 downwards.
TGTCTATCCTCAAGAGAGTAAAGATAAATTGTTTAGATCTTCACTTGATAAACTCTTCCTGGACACCTTGGCCTGCAATTCTCAGAGTATGAGGTGAATGGGGTAAGGCCTTATTGGAACCAGACCTGGCTTCCCACAGATATTGGTAAAGGAGAAATGATATAGAAAATATTTCTAGTCAAGTATTTTTCCTCCATCAAGATAGAATTAGTTCTTAAAATTATTATTTTTGAAATGATTGATATTATTTATTAAATAATTATATATTATTTGTTAAAAGTAATCATTGGCTAATCATTTTTAAAAGGCAACATGCAATTAGTATGATAATATTCTATTTTGTATAGATCTTTACAGTAGGCAGATATTTTCTTTTTCTCTTCCTTTGATTTGCATAACAGGTAAAGAAGACAGCAAGGAATTCTACAAACAAAGAAGATTTTCAACAATTGCCTAATCTCCCTTAGTCATTAGTTGCAGAACAAGAAGTTTAATCCAGTTTATCCAAATCCCAGTCCAGTGCTTGTCCCCAGTTGTCTTCAGAGAAGCACATCCAAAAGACAGGTGGTGAAAAAAGACAAAGGAGTGTTGGAGAGACAGTAGATAACAAATTAGGTTTAGTGTTTGTAATAGCTATATTTATTAAACAAAAACAAAACAGGAGAAAACCCTAACCTACCCTCTGCCACCAAGAGGTTGATGCCTCCAGTTGGCTGTCTATGTGATGTCTTGTACAGATATAGGGAAAAATGGCTAGAAGGGTCTCAGACAAGGAGATGGTTGACAGGATGGAATGACTGTCAGAGCATGCACTGGATGCCAAGGTCAGTTCATATAGAAACTATAATTAAAATGCTAACAATAGTTGGTATTTACTGAAGGTCTTCTGTGTGTTCTTTTCTTACTTATATACTCTTTAAAACTCAACCCAAGGTAAGTCCTATACTTATCCATAGTGTATGGACATAAAAGTTAAGTCCCAGAAAGGTAAGAGAATTGCTTAAGCTCACATAGGTAGTAAGTTAAAGAGCTGGGGTTCCAGACCCAGATGTAATTGGTTTTATGGGTAGCCTATTATTTTTTAGTTCTATATTGAATATATGAATATTTTTTAGTTCTATATTGAATATTCCTTGGAAAAATTAATATATTTTCATATAAGAATAAACTACTTTCTCAGTCTCTGTCTTAATTCCTCCTTCGTTTTTGGTTTGTATCTTACTAGACCTTTTTCTATGCATTTACATATGCTATAGAAAGTATATCATGTAATGTGTGTGATTGTATGATACCATACTGAATATATTGTTCTGCAGTTACTTTTTATTCAGTTATGTATATATGTATATATTCTCTCTATCTATATCTAATCTATCATCTATCTATATTAATCATTCCATATCATTAGTCTTTTTAGCTGATAAACTGTAGTCCATTATATAGATAAATCATGATATTTTTCAGCCGATACTTTCTTAATGGACATTTAAGCTGTTCCAAAGTTTTCATTATTGCCAATAATGTTGAACATCCTTGCATATGTCTCCCTGTGCATAGGTACAAAAGTTTATTTGTTGTAGTAACCATATGTCTTTGTGCAGACACATTATAATTGTTAACAAACACTGCCTAATTGCACTCTCAAGTGATGGTCACAATTTATACTTCACCTGCAATGTTTGAGAGTGCTTATTTCTACATTCTCTCTTTTTGCCAACTAACTTGGTGAAAAAAATTGTGTTAAATTGTGTTTTCCTGCTTACTAATGAGATTGAACTTTATTTCATATAGGCATTAATAATTTGGTTTTCCTCATCTTTTAAATATCTATGTATACATTTTGCATTTTATGATTGGAATATTTATCTTATTATTGATCTGTAGGAGTACCTTATATATTCTAGATACTAATGCTTTCTCTGATATTTATGTTGCAAATATTTTCCCCAATATTATCACTTGTATTTTAAATTAAGAATGGTATCTTAGACTTCGCTGGTGGCACAGTGGTTGGGAATCCGCCTGCCAGTGCAGGAGACACGGGTTCAAGCCTTGGTCCGGGAGGATCCCACATGCCACAGAGCAGCTAAGCCTGTGTGCCACAGCTGCTGAGCCTGTGCTCTAGAGCCCGCGTGCCACAACTACTGAAGCCCGCGAGCCTGGAGCCTGTGCTCTGCAACGAGAGAGGCCACCACATTGAGAGGCCTGTGCACTGCAGCGAGGAATAACCTCCGCTCGCCACAGCTAGAGGAAGCCCACACGCAGCAACAAAGACTCAATGCAGCCAAACATAAATAAATAAATATTTTTAAAAAAATGAATGGTATCTTTTTGTCATACAAAATTTTTTAATAATGGCTTAGTCAAATTTATTGATGCTTTTCTTTTTGTTTCTTTTGCTTTTTATTTTGAAATAATTATAGGCTCACAGGAGGTTGCAAAATAAGAGTTTCTTATACCTTTCACCCAGTTTGCAATAATGATGACATCTTAAAGAGCTGTAGTTCAATATCAAAACCAAGAAACTGACATTGGTACAATGCTATTAACTATATTACAGATCTTATTCTGTTTTCACTATTTTTACATGTATTAATTTGTGTGTATGGGTGTATTTCTATGCTATTTTAATCTTATGTGTAGATTCTCGTAACCACCACTGCAACCACCATGCACAACTATTCAATGACCAGAAAGATCTTCCATGTGCTATCCCTTTATAGTTATACCCTCCTCTTCCCTGCCATCACTAAACTATGATAGCCACTAATCTGTTCTCTACCTCTATAATTTTGTCATTTTGGAATTACTTATAAATGGAAGCATATAGTATGAAACCTTTTGAAACTTACTTTTATCACTAAATGTAATATCTTTGAGATTCATCCAGGTTTTTGCATGTATCAATAGATTGCTCCTTTTTGTTGCTGCATAGTATTCCATAGTATGGATACAAGAGTTTATTTATTTTTTATTTTTTATTTTTTAAACATCTTTATTGGGGTATAATTGCTTTACAATGGTGTGTTAGTTTCTGCTTTATAACAAAGTGAATCAGTTATACATATACATATGCTCCCATATGTCTTCCCTCTTGCGTCTCCCTCCCTCCCACTCTCCCTATCCCACCCCTCCAGGCTGTCACAAAGCACCGAGCTAATATCCCTGTGCCTTGCGGCTGCTTCCCCCTAGCTATCTACCTTACTACGTTTGTTAGTGTGTATATGTCCATGACTCTCTCTCGCCCTGTCAAAGTTCACCCTTCTCCCTCCCCATATCCTCAAGTCCGTTCTCTAGTAGGTCTGTGTCTTTATTCCTGTCTTACCCCTGGGTTCTTCATGACATTTTTTTTCCCCTTAAATTCCATATATATGTGTTAGCATACGGTATTTGTCTTTTTCTTTCTGACTTACTTCACTCTGTATGACAGACTCTAGGTCTATCCATCTCATTACAAATAGCTCAATTTCATTTCTTTTTAAGGCTGAGTAATATTCCATTGTATATATGTGCCACATCTTCTTTATCCATTCATCCGATGATGGGCGCTTAGGTTGTTTCCATCTCTGGGCTATTGTAAATAGAGCTGCAATGAACATTTTGGTACATGACTCTTTTTGAATTTTGGTTTTCTCAGGGTATATGCCCAGTAGTGGGATTGCTGGGTCATATGGTAATTCTATTTGTAGTTTTTTAAGGAACCTCCATACTGTTCTCCATAGTGGCTGAACCAATTCACATTCCCACCAGCACTGCAAGAGTGTTCCCTTTTCTCCACACCCTCTCCAGCATTTATTGTTTCTAGATTTTTTGATGATGGCCATTCTGGCTGGTGTGAGATGATATCTCACTGTAGTTTTGATTTGCATTTCTCTAATGATTAATGATGTTGAGCATTCTTTCATGTGTTTGTTGGCATTCTGTATATCTTCTTTGGAGAAATGTCTATTTAGGTCTTCTGCCCATTTTTGGATTGGGTTGTTTGTTTTTTTGTTATTGAGCTGCATGAGTTGCTTGTAAATTTTGGAGATTAATCCTTTGTCAGTTGCTTCATTTGCAAATATTTTCTCCCATTCTGAGGGTTGTCTTTTGGTCTTGATTATGGTTTCCTTTGCTGTGCAAAAGCTTTGAAGTTTCATTAGGTCC